>NC_081300.1:43224833-43533916 GCF_030435805.1 Mustela lutreola
GGTGCCCGCTTGTAATCTTGAAAGAACCGTGGAGAGGGATCAGGGATAGGATCATGCCCGATTAAGAGCAAAGCCAACAGCAAAATCAAGAAAGCATAGTTTTCAGGGAAAAGAATAGAGAGCCCCATGCCGACCTGGGGCAAATTTCTGGAACCGGTAATGACAAAAGGATGGCTTGCAGATTCAATTTTCACATGCACACGGTAGCTAGGAGACAGCATGGGATTGTTAAAACCAGGGAAAATAATTGTTTCTTTATTGCTGTTTGTTGCTAGGTTCTCGGACTCGAAGGCTAGGGCACGCAGGTGGGCTGTGCCTGGCATGCGGAAAGGTTTCAGGAGGGAGATGGGGGCTGGCTGTGTGGCCACCCCGTGCTGTGGAGGCACCGGTTAAGTGTACCGGTTTATCTACCACATGTCTTGAAATTCTGCTTTAGTGATTCATGATTTAGTTCCAAGAATCTGGATTATAGACCAGGGTTCCAGATTCCTTGCTATACTGGAGCAAGTATGGGAACCGCTGAGCTGTAGGAGACATGCGGGGGTTGGCTTTATCTTGTCATCATAGTGTTAATACTATTACTGACAGCTGATGCATTGGAGAACCACATGCCAGACACTATCCCAAGTGCTGTACACATATGATCTCATTTAATCCTCACCCCCGCTGGGTGGGTGCTATCTCTATTGTACATATCTACTGTACATATTGTACAGATGGGGAACTGTGACGTCTCTGGAGTCTCAGAGACAGTAACTGATGGGGTAGGATTCAAACTACGGAAGTCTGGCACTTTGAAAATCTGAGCTCTGCACCGCTCAGCAGATAGCCCCTCTTTTTTTCTTTTCTTTTCTTTTCTTTTTTTTTAAGGTTTTATTTATTTGTCAGAGAGACAGAGAGAGAGAGCACAAGCAGAGGGAGCAGCAGGCAGAGGAAGAAGCAGAATCCCTGCTGAGCAGGGATCCCAAGGGAGGACTCAACCCCAAGACCCTGGGATCATGACCTGAGCTGAAGATGGATGCCTGACCAACTGAGCCCCCCAGACCCCCATCAGATAGCCCTTCTTAAAAGCCTGCCTTAGGGCTCCAGGTTGGAGGGAAGGGTGATGTCTGGGCATGTGTTGCAACCTGTCTTTAGTATCTGAGTAGGATCTTTATGAAGACCTTGTCGTGTCTCAGGCCTTCTTAATGCAGAGAGCTGGAGGGGTGGGGAAATGACTAAATCTAGGTGGAATTATTATTTTATCACAATCAAATCTGGTAAGGTTACATGTAAATTGCTGCCTCTCGAGGCCCCAAGTCAGCAGCAAAGATACTGGAAGCCATGACTTAATAGTTTTCTGGTAAAAAAGATCAGGAGTTGTTTGGGTTGTCTACCAGCTTGATATAAATCAACAAGCCTTTGTCTATGCTGCACCTTTGGCCTGGAATGCCCTTTCCCACTTCCTCCTCTTTCTCCTGGCAAATTTTTTAATCATCTTTAAAGACAGAGCCTAAATGTCACTTCGGCTATGGAGTCTTCTTTGATTTCTACAGGCAGATTTATCATCCCATTTTTTCTGCTTCTTTAGCACTTTGTTCCTGGTGTTATAATTTTGCGATGATCTTTCTTAGTTTGTGCCACCCAAGTTCACAATCACTCAGCTGGAAACGTGGGGGAGAGCATGCTTCCCTTCCTCCCTCCCTTTCACTCCAAAGAATCCCTGCCCTCACTAAGCCTCTCAGTTTTAACTGTCTGCATACTGATACAATCTGCCCCTTCCTTCTTCCTGCAGCCCCTGTCTGATTCAAGTCTGTGTCCTGACTTGTACCCCAGCTGTCACTTGTCACTGTCATGCCCCGCCCCCCAACATTTTCCCACGAAGCATCAGAGACTTCTATATCAAATGCAATCTGCCTGTGCTTAAAATCTGTGTCCGAGTCCCCATAGGCAACAGGATAACCCCAAGCCCCTAACCATTTATGATCTAACCCTGTCTAACTCTCCATCCTCAACTTTTGACTTCCTGCCTTGCTTCTTGGACTCCAGTGACACTGAACTCATTGTAATTCTCCAGGCAGTCTGCTGTTTCTTGCCGCCTTGTTCCAGCCCAACAGTGACCGCCTGGGATGGCTTCCCACTCCTGGGTTCTGTGTGGGAGGCCCCCGAACCCCTGCCCTGGGTTCTGTCGGTCTCTACCTCCTGGTCGTCACTTTCTATTGCAGTCACTTCTTTATTTTGTACTTGCATTAAGCCTTGAACTTCTTAAAGACAGTGAGGGTGTCTGGTTGGGTTTCTATTGGCAAATGCATACTCAGTACAAGTTTCTGGAAGGAATTGTGTTGTAATTATTTGTTCTACTTGGAAAGACTGTAGGGTTAGCATCTTGCCTCTTCCTCTTCCTGGATGTGGGTCTTGAGAGTATTTTACCACTCTGAGTGAGACCTGTTTGCTCATTTGTAAAATGAGGATAATTTCACCGTTCTCCCCCACCCCCAACAAGGGGCTCTTATGAGAATCAGGTGAGATAGTAATGTTTATAAATCTTAACATGCCATTCCAGGGATCACGGACTACAGCCCTGATGCCCATTTTTGTATGGCCAAGAATGTTTTTTTCACATTTTTAAATGCTTATAGAAAGTCGAAAGGAAATATTTTTGCCACTCAAAAATTAAATGAAATTCAAATTTCAGTGTCTATAAAGTTTTATTTGAATGAACAGAGCCGAGTTCATTCCTTTCCCATTGTCTATTAGGGCTTTGGCATTGCAGTCGCTAAGTTTGGTCATTTCAACAGAGTTACTGTGGCTTGTTGAACCTCAAATATTTACTATCTGGCCCCTTAGAGAAAAATGTTTGCTGACCCCTGCCTTGTTCAAATATTAGGAAAATGCATATGATTCACAGCTGCCTCCTTGTACCACAGAGTACTTTTTGAGGGGAAAGTTTCTCTCTTTGAACTTTTGGAGCCTCATCCTGGGTCGGGCAGAGTGATCCGTCGATGTTGGGGCAAGCCACAGGGGCACGGCTTTGGTTTTCTGAAAACGAGGATGTCCCTATAAGGCTATGAAGGACAGTTTGAAAAGTCAGTGAACTCCCCACTATGGGGGGAGAGTGGTTAAAGGGTGGATGGACACCCTGTTTTCATGAGTTGCTGAAGAACAAGGTGTTTCACTCTTGACCCTATTGACGCTTTGGGCTGAGTCATTCTCTGTCCTGTGCCTTGTGTGTTGAAGAGCAGCGACCCTGGCCTTCAGCCACCAAAGGCCAATGGCACCCCCTTTCCCAGCGGCCGCAACCAAAAATGTGTCCATACGTTGAGTAATTTTTAGAGCTTGTTTTTAAGAAAACACATTATATCATAACAGCATGTTATTCTATGAATCCATTTAGAAGAAGAATTTAGAACAGTTTTAGCTATTTAAAATGAGTCTGAAGGGGCGCCTGGGTGGCTGAGTGGGTTAAGCGTCTGCCTTCCGCTCAGCTCAGTGGGGAGTCTGCTTGTCCCCTCTCTCCCTCCCTCTGACCCTCCCCCTGCTTATGCGCGCTTTCTCTCTCTCTCAAATAAATAAAATATTGTAAAAAATGAGTATGAAAGTATCATAAAATAATATATGACCCCCATGAGTATTTAATATTGGTAGCTAGGATTTGCTAGAGATGTGCCTTGCAAACATGAATGCAGAAATACTCACAGCTGCCTCTTACAGGTAGGCCATTTTTCCTCCACGAGGAAGCTGAGCAGAAAGATTGAGCAAAGGGTAACCTGTTGCAGACTGAAATGACCTTCTCCGAAACAAGCTGGAGATGAAACTAAGGAGTGAACATACAGTGACTTCATTCGGCCTTGAAATTCCATTCCTGTGGGTCTGGATGAGGGGCATGTTCCTGGGGCTTCTCCCACCTTAGGGCGATTCCCAGGAAAATTAGACAGTAGCCGTGTGGAGATCAAGAAAAGGTTCCAGTTTTCCTCTAGTAGTTAGACGTCATGGATCTCTGGGTGCTTATCCAACAGCACGCTGCCCTAACCCGAATGGCCATGCTGGAATGTGACCCCGGTTTACTTCGTGCTGACCATTGTTTGCATCCGCCCTGCTGCCCCTCCAGAGCTGTGCTCTCACTCACCCTTGGCTGGAACCCTGCCACGGCCTCCCTCTGCAGAAGCCTGGACTGGAGGGTGGGGGTAGGCCAACTGCTGACCGATCAGTGGAGTGCAGAGTTACAACACATTGGTCCATGTTGTCTGGTGCACTGGGGCGTTCCCTTCAGTTGTTTCGGTTAGCTCAAAGCAAAAGCTTTTACTTATTACTGAGTGCCTGCTCTTTGCCGGACGGACCCAGTGCAAATTCCTAGATATTTCCAGCTAGCAAGAATTGAAATAGCATCCAGTGTCCCAAACTTGATGGGTGTTGGAAGCTCTCCTCCTTACTTCTCATTTAGTCCCTAATGTTTTCTTTCTTACTAGGAAATAATAGAGCATACAGGATAAATAAGGAATAATATAATTTGCACCCATGTTTCTGTGCATATCTTCACATTTTACTGGAAGAAGTGAGTTATTATGAATAAAATCAAAGCCGCCTGCCTGTACCACCCTCCCTGAGGCCTTTTGTATCTTGCCCCCCAAACCCCACTGGCAGGTTGCCATTGTCCTCAGTTCTGTGTTTATCACTACCTTGGACATTTTGATATTCTTGCTTTATAAGTGTCAGTAACATCACATCTTTTGTATTAAACTTTACATATACAAATGGAGTACTAAATCATGCTTTTAATTTTGTTTCTGATTTTTTTCAATATCCAAGTTATAGAATGCTTTGTCTGTGGTCTGAGTTTGATGTGTTGCATAAATAGATTTCTGAACTTAACCTAAGAAGAATAGTCTTCCCTGGGTGGATTTAGAATTAAATTTCTCTTGCAGTCTTGCATGAAAGTTAAAGAAACTGACTATTTGGAGACGTAACCCTGTGGACGAATGTAGCTGCAGTCATTCCATTCTAATGCTGTAGGGTGTTTTTTGTTTTTTTTTTTCTTTTGGTGATGTGAATATTTTGGTGGCTGTTTAGGTAGTCTTCAGGCCCTGCTGTTATAGCCATGCCGTGGTGGACGTGAGAACATGCCCTCACTATTGACTGCAGCACCCACAGGAGAGTTTCCACAGGAATATACCCAGCACGTGGGCTGGGTATATTCCACATCTTTACAAGAATTTTCCAAACTGCACTCCCGATGGGCCCTTACCAGCTCCATGAACACCTGTACGATCGGGTTGGTTACTCCGGACCCTTGACCAGATGCAGTCCTCTCTTGCCCATAACAGACTTAAAATTGTTTGCTAATTTGGAGGGTCTGAACTATTCTCTCACTGTTGCGCCTAATACTTTTTTTTTTTTTTTTTGAGATTAAAGACTCTATAGTATTTAACAAAGTTCAAATGGACTTTTTTCTTTATTTTTCCAGATCAGAAAAGAACGGTTTAAATATTAGATTAGCGTGGATTTTTATGACTTTAGTATTTGCACAACTTCTCATGCAGAATCCAGGTAGGCCTTTAATTATGAAGCTGTGAGGTTTGCTCTGACACCTGCTTTCAGGTTTCCTTCTTTGTGGGACTTCGCTTCTTCTTTCCTCCCAGTATCTGATTCTCCTCCCCAGCGCAGACCACACCTCATGTTGTCCCTGCAGCTACTGCGTTCCCTCTGGCAGCCGTGTCCACTCCTCCTCCTCCTGTGTATGCATCCCCCTCTTGGTTAATGTAAACGCTGCACGAATTCTGTTGAGCACGATGATGATGCTGGCAGTAGGGCCGGAAGACGTAGGGAAGCTGACTTGTGGGGGGTAAGTGCATAGCACTTGGTATGACTAAGTTACAACCGCACTGGCACTTAGTTGCGTATGTGATAATAGAGACAAAAATGGCAAGAGACAGGGCGCCTGGGTGGCTCAGTGGGTTAAAGCCTCTGCCTTTGGCTCAGGTTGTGATCTCAGGGTCCTGGGATCGAGCCCCGCATCAGGCTCTCTGCTCGGCGGGGAGCCTGCTTCCTCCTGTCTCTCTGCCTGCTTGTGATCTCTGCCTGTCAAATAAAATTAAAAAAAAAAAAAAAAAAAAGGCAAGAGAGACTTCCTAAGGGAACATAATTGTATTCCTCTTTATTTATATTTTTAATGTGTCCCTGCCCTCCAAATTAGAGACATACAGACTTTGATAGGTTTTACTTGGTACAAAATACTCTATACCATGCAGTAAGTATATCGCAGTTTTGTCTTTTAATGAACCTGGTATATCGAAACAAACTTCATAGCTGGAGACTGGATGAGAATGTAAAAATCTATTCTTAATGTATACGTTTTTCTTGAAAAGTTAAGTTGGTGATGGTGATATGTGGATCCTGAAAACTAGTTGGCTGCCCCCCGCCCCCGATCCACTTTACCATTCTTCAAAGACGATGCCCATTTTAATGGAAATGCGTGGTCTTTAGAAGAAACTAGAATGTGTATTATTTGGATTTTACTGGACAGGACAAGTGGGATTTGTTTCTTCTACTCCAGTTATCAAAAAGATTAACCCTTTGCCCTCTACATTCTAATTGTAACCGTTCGGAAACAAAGGGGTTGTTTGTATAAGATAGCTGAAAAATTGAGGCTTTATGCCAAGTGGAATGTTTCTCAGTTGAAGGAGGTAGCAATCATTGCACATATTTTTTTTCTTGTGTTGCAGGCGTCTGTAGAGGCTTCTGGTGAGATCGCATTATGCAAGACTGGATTTCCTGAAGATGTTTACAGTGCAGTCTTATCACAGGATGTGCATGAAGGACAGCCTCTTCTCAATGGTACTATCTCAAAAGATGTATTTGTCCATACAGTGTCTATGCTCTTGAAACAAATTAGCCGTGAAAAAGTCTCAAAATCATCTCTACTGTGTAACAAGTAGGAATTTTTCACAATCGCTATAATGAGACTGTAGGGACTTTATTTTAGGATTACAGAAGAGCTTATGAATCTCTTATGTACATAATTGGAAGGCTCCTAATCTCTTGAAAACGTCAGATTTCTTCCATTTTTCATTTATAGTAGAAACCATTATGTAATTAATTTTTACCATTTTTCTGCGCACATTTTACTTATTTTGAAGGGTATGTGCCAAACATCTGATTCCAATGGTTTTAGAAATTATTTATGGCAAAAATCCACTTAGCATTTTGAATTAAAGAAATAAAGAAATTACTATAGTATTATCTTTGATAAAACCTGTCAAAGTTCTTTAACATTTAGCTAAATTATCATAAAGGACTTAGCAGATTAAATCTTGAGGCAGGAGCATGAGATCCGTATTTTTGTTATGACACTGCTCGTAGAAATCACTAGATCGCTAATTCAGCTGTTAACATATGTGAATTTCCAATATAGATATATCTATTGACATGTGGGTCAAGTTCATTGTGGTAATCATGCCAGTACCTCTCGGTAAAATCTGAAATAAAACTTGGAGTATCCTAAGCAAAATTGAAAGCCCCTTCCTTTGTCTCTAATAAAGAGATATATTTATTTGCCTTTAGGCAAATAAAATTTGGGTTAGTAGTATTTTCATGGGCTTATTCATCATTACATAAAATGTCATTGAAATGTGAAAGCAAGAAGAATTGATTAGTGAGTTGTATTTAAATTGTTATTCCCCACAAATCGTGCATATCTCTAACGCCTTTTAGAGAGCTCCTTTTAGAAAATCCGTGCAGCCTCAACTAATTAATTTACACAGGGCTCTACCACACATGTGGTAATGTGTCCCTGCAACACTGACAAACCTTAGTGGTATAATACTTAAGAAGACCATATACAGAGGACTTTGAAATGTAAATGGCCTCTTAGCTATGAAGGTTCTTTAGTGCAAGATTATCATTTTATTTTCATTTCTATTCTAATTGTGATTTGCTTACACCTATGTATTCTTTCTGTAGTTGATTTGTTTTTATGACACCTTTCTATCCTTGCCTTACTACATGGTATTTTAATGAGTAAATGTTAAATTAGTCTCTCTCCACACTGAATTGCTCATCTAGTGGGTGATGGTTGACATGATAAAGGTTTAATTCAAATCAAATCACAAATGTAGATTTTGAGTCTTGGAGTTCTTCTGCACGGTTGTCATTTTCTTTAAATCTATGAATTATTATATGATGTCCTAGGACCGATGTGACCAGTAAATATTATTTGAATACTGAAAAAAATGCATCAATGATGCTTTTCTAGAATAACTTAGAGGAAAAAAAATGTCAGTGGAATTGTTGCATTTTTGCCATTTATTTCTGAGATTCATTTTTAAATGGATAAATCTTTCTCTCAGTCTCTTTTCCTAAAACCTTGTTGAAACTTGCTGGTTACAGATCAACACACAGTCTGTCATTAGACACTATGGATTTAAGATGAAGTACATGGGCACGTTGGATGGTTTTGCAAATGAAAACTTGTTTTCTGACTATTAGGTAATGCCGGTAAGCGTAGAAATTGGGCATAGTGGCTTGCCAGGGTGTTTTTAGTATAACCTAGATGCTGGGATTTTGCTTGAGTTGTAAATGTGAAAGGTCGAAACTACTTTTGACTTTGTGCTCTCGCCATCATTGGGAGAAGTATATCCGATAGAAATTACATCCTTCGGTATGGCCAGTTGTTACCTTCTTTATCCTTAAGTGTTTTTTTTTTTTTTTTTTCTTTTCAAACTATTTCTCTCATGCCACACCATTACTTTTCTCTTTATCATTCATAGAATATGTGAAAGGTTACCAGTATCTGAGAGCTTAAAGCATAAAGTTCAAAATATTGGTCAGTAGAAAAAGATGTTTTGGGGTGAGGAAGAAGACTCATACAGGCTTTTGAGAAAAATCCATTTTTTACAAGAGCGTTGTCCCCAGTTGTGTTTCCTTTGGAGAATTTTTTTAAAAGGAGTCTACGTTTTTACCTGTTATATCTTTCTGGAGTTCTTAGTACATCTATACACTGAACCCAAAGACCATGCCGGGACTGTGTTCATGAATTCTGGGCACTGCAGTAAGTTCATTTACCTTGTACGTACTATGTACTATGTAGGTGTACCTTTTGTCAAGTTTTGTGATTTATGATGTTTAAGGAAAGAAGTAATTGGACATAAGATATGTATTAGAGTCCTCTAAAGCATTTGCCTCATGATAAGCCCTACTGTATTAAAGTTTACAGTAGAGTCTGAAAGCCTCCTGAAATCATAGCTCCTGACTCTTGATGCTTCCTCTGATTTCTCACTGATGACATTTGGGAAGAGGGGCATACAGTCATATGTATAGTATGGTTTCATAGGATACACCCCTGGTGCACTAGTCTTTGCTCCAAACTCTGACATTTTGTTTTAGAGGTGTCATGCATGATGATTATTTATCGAACAATAAAATACCATAATCTTTGTGAAAAGTGATTGGAATGCATTAAGCATTAGATGGATATCCAGTTGGTATTGGTCACATTAGTGAAGCACTATGTGGAAGAAACAGAAAAATGTCAAAGCTGGGCTGGAGTGTGGAGAGCATCCTTTCCTCCCACACACCTTTTGTGCTTTGCTGCTGTGATGAATTTCATAGGAAGAATGAACCCAGTGAGCTAGTTCCAACCCTCCAGTTTCTCTTCCGGTTGTCATCGGTATGTCTTCTATAAAATCATAAAGAAGACAAATGTATTCTGTGATCAGCCTTTACATTTCGTGTGATAGCGTGTTGAATATTTCCACTCTTCTGAGAATAGTTCAGTATTAAAAAGTGGCCATGTAGACCTTCGTTCCATTTTGTTAGCAAAGCCAGATTTTGTTTAACTGGGCCTCTATTTTTGTATTTCCAGGTTGTTCCCAATTTTTCTCTCTTACATAGAGTGCTGCTATGGAGATGCTTTTTTAGAGAACTTTGATTTTTCTTCAGGGATATTTTTTAGGGGGATGTATACTGAAAAGTAGAATTACTAGGCCAAAGGGAACGTAGACTATTGACAGTATTTTTTTTTTTTTTTTTTTTTTTTTTTTTTTACATTTTTATGGGACACTTCCTTCCAAGGCTAAACGTATGTTAGTTCTTTTCTACATCTTCATGACCATTTAATTCTATAATATTTTTCATTTTCCTCTTCTCCCTGGAGTGAAAAACATTCCTTTTTCCTCCTGTGGTATTCTCTGCCTTTGCCTTTATAAGTTAGGATCAACTGTAATATGTTGAGGTACTCCTTTTTACCTTGCATTTGTCTATTCTGTTTTAAAAGCATTTATTACCACCCCCCTCATTTTACAGATGAGCAGACTGGAGCTCAGAGTGAGAGTATAGGCTTTTCCTGTGATTATACAGCTCTTTAGATGGTTAGCTGCAGATCTGGAGTTAGAACCCAGGTTTTCTGATTCCTAATTTAATCCCGATGACGGCGATGATTAAAGAACAAAACAAAACATTATGGTATAATCCAGGGAAGAGTGAGAGCTAGTGAGAGCTAGCCTAACTGGCTAGGTGTCTTGTGACAAGTTCATCTTAGAGCTGGTCTTCCTTATTCCCACCTCACACCATGACTTGTGTGCCACAAGACATATTTGGGAATTGGTGACTATGGAGCAACCAGAGCTCTCTGTAATTAAAAAAGACATTTCAATTACTGTCACCATTCGTATTTTGTGCCTACTTGTTTACAAGTAGCAAAATTTAGGGCTCTGCAAAGTAATATTTAGTCTTTAGTATTTAACTTCTACTCTGCTGAACTAGAAAAATCTCTCATGGTAGCATCTTACCTGAAAATAAAATCACTGCAATCATAAATTTTCATTTTGCCACCAGCAGTGTCTCTGACACTATGAAATCACAGCCACACCGTGACATTGCAAAGAGCATCCAGGCTGTTTTGCGTGTGGATGTCAAGAGTGATTTTCCTGCGTGTTGCACATTGGTGGTCTACGTGCTTAGACATTTCACTAAGTAAACTCCTCCAACTCTGGTCAACATAAATAGCAACCTGCAATTACCAAGAATATTTTCAGTAATCCATTTATACTCACCAACTCTGGGCAGGACATGATGATTATTTTCAACTGGAGGGAATTTGCTTTAGATTAGTTTACTTACTGATTGAGGCTTATCTGCATTAAGAAGCTCTGGGGAAGCTGTAGTGTACGGTATCTTGAGAGGAGAGTACGAAAATATTTTTTATCAGTTTAGCAGGACTTCACAACTGCACTACTTCTAAAACATTTTTTTTATTAACATATAATGTATTATTTGCTTCAGGGGTATAGGTCTGTGAATCATCAGTCTTACACAATTCACAGCACTCCACATTGCACGTTTCCTCCCCACTGGCCATCACACCGCCACCCTGTCCCTCCCCCGCCCCACCCGCTCCCAGCGACCCTCAGTTTTTTTCCTGAGATTAAGAGTTTCTTATGTTTTGTCTCCCTGCACTACTTTTTTAATGAGTACTCTTGTGTATGTGAATTGGAAAGCCATCCTTATTTTAAGTAGCTCACTGTGTTCGAGGCATGTATGGAATTGTTGTGAAAACCTTGGCTTTCTTTTCTGTTCTTTTTTTTTTTTTATTCTGACTTTTTTTTTTTTTTTTTTTTGGGTACTGAATGTATAAATGTTTTTAAATATCTGGAAGGTAGGTTTATAAACATCGTATTTATAAAGTTAGCTAGCGACTTGAACTTAATTGATTTCCAATGATTGTGGGAAAAGGCACTAGGTACTGAGATTGTTTTCTTGGATATTATGATAAGCTCTAAGGAGTTACAAATGAAATGCAGCCCTGTGGATTCTCAGGGGTGGAGACCTTGTTTTAATACTGCATGACAGTTTTTTGTTGTGTTTTTTTTTTTTTTTCTTTTTAAGAGCAATTAAGTATGTAATAAGATCAACATAATAACTAAGAAATATCATCCTTGTTTTCATCATCTCATTTAGACTTTATTTAAAACTGGGAATTTTTTGTATCCCTTTTGATGTATTTTAGGTCCATCTTTCTTAGTGCATTGCTGCAAACCAAGATAAGGCAGTTCGAGTGGTCACTTTTTTTTTTTTTTTTTTTGGTCATTTTAGAGTTATTTATAGCCTTCAGTGATTTGGAGTAGCTGAGGCCTGCTTTCACAAGCTTGCAACCAGGTCTGTGTTAAAGAAAGTAAGTCACTGTTCATATAGGCAGACATATTAGCAAGCAGGCACCCAAGTGGTTTAAAATCTGACCTTCTAAGATCCAGAGAGGCCCTTTCTCAATGTCCCTTGGATTCTCTAGTAAAGGTCTAGTAGAAAATAGAGGAAAGCCATAGTAAACACGTGAAATTTACTGTATGTCAGATGCGATAAGTGCAGAAAACGTGCAGAAAAAAATGTGCAGAAAAATAATGCAGAGAAGAGAAATAGGGAGAATGTGTCATTTTGCAGTTTAAATAGGATGCTTCGGGGAACATCGTTGCATAGGAGATATTTGAGTAAGAACCCATGTTGGAGGAGATGGTCCAAGAACCATACATATTTAGGGGAGGAGCATTCAAAATAGAGCAAACATCAAGCACAAGGGCCCTGAGGCAGACGTGTGTTTGGAATGCTGGAAGAGCAGCAAGGACCATGGTAGGATCTAGAAGAAGGGGCAGAGTAGTCAGGGATGAGGTCAGATGATGTTAGAGCAGTAATAGGCCACACTGTGTGGGGTCTTGTAGACCACTGTAAGGACTTTGGGTTTTACTGTGAGGAGGTAAAAAGCTATTAAAGGGCCTTCAGCAGAGGAAAAACATGACTGACTGATAAAATAGCATCATTCTGGCTGTTGTGTTGAGAAAAAACAAAGGAGATAAGAGGGGATGTTGAGACCACTCAGGAGACTAGTGATAATGTCGGTGAGAGAAGATGGTGGCTTGGAAGAAAGCAACAGAGGTAGGAAAAGAGGTTGGATTGTGAATATTTAAAAAAAAATAAGTTATTGATGTGAAATTCATATAGCATAAACTTAACCATTTTAGAGGGAAACATTCAATGGATTATACATTTCATTGTTTTACAGCCACCACCTCTGTCTAGTTTCAAATCATTTTGAATCATTTTCATCACTTAAAAGCAAAACCCCTTATCCATTAAGCATTTTCTCCCAAATCTTCCTCCTCCACCCAGTCCCATAAACCTTTTTTATCTGGTTTCTTTCACTCTGAGTCATGTTTCGGTGGTTCATCCCATTGTAGCCTGTGTCAGTACCTCATTCCTTATCATGGCCAACTAGTACTCCATTGTATGTATGTAAATATGTATATGGTTTGCAATTTGTCTATAAACCATTCATTCATTGGTTGATGGACATTTGGGATGTTTTCACCTCTTGGCTGTTGAGAATACAGCTGGTATGAACATGTAGTATACGTAGACTTTTCGAGTACTTGTTTTTCATTTCTTTTGTATATACCTGGGAGTGGAATTGAGGGGTCATATGGTAATTCTGAATTTAACTCTTTGAGGAACTACCAAACTGTTTTGCACAGCACCTGGACCATTTTGCATGCCCAGTGGCAATATACAAGGATTCCCTTTCTCCATTCCTCACTAAACTTGTTTTGATGGTAGCCATCCTACTGGCTACAAAATGGTACCACTTTGTGGTTTTGATTTACATTTCCTTAATGAGTGCTGATATTGAGTATCTTTTCATATGTGTCATTTGTGTCTCCTCTGGAGAAATGTCTTTTCAAGTCCTTTGCCCATTTTTAAATTAGAATTTTTTTTTCTTTTTTTTGTATTCTGTTGTCAGAGTTCCTTATATATTCTGGATACTAGACCCTTAATAGATACATGATTAGCAAACATTTTTTTCCCAGTTTCTAGGTTGTCTTTTCACCTTCTTGGCAATGTCCATTTAGTCACAAAAGTTTTTAACTTTAATGAGGTCCAATTCACCTATTTTTTTTATCTTGTTGCTCTTATGTTTGGTGTCCTATCTTAAGAATCCATTGCAGAATCCAAGCTCATAAAGATTTATCTGTTGTTTTCTTCAAAGAGTTTTATGGTTTTAGCTCTTATATGTAAGCCATGGACCCATTTTGAGTTAATTTTTGTGTGTGGTGTGAGATAGAAGTCCTAGTTTATTCTCTGAATCTCTTTTGACAGTAGAGCTGACAGGATTTGATGGCTTGAGTGGATAGTGTATAAACAGAAGTCAAGAATGACTCTGATAATTTTGTCTGAACCCTGGGAAGGATGTTAGTCACTGTTGTGTGGAAATCAGGAACTTGGTGTGACTATGTGGAGAAGAATATCAGAGATGTTAAAGAGACATTTGAATGAAGGTTTGGGGTTCAGTGAAGTAAACTGGGCTGCAGAATGGGAAGTACTAAGTGTATAAACAGTTAAGTAGAACCAATACTCAGGCTGAAGTCAGCCTAGTGAGAGGAGGAGAAAACCAACGAGAAAATAAATAAATGGTTTTGAATCAAGAATTTGAGCACTCCAGTGTTAGGAAGTCAGGATTAAGAGGAGGAGTGGAGACTGAGAAAGAGTGACCAGGGAAGTAGGATAAAAATCAGTAAGGTGTGGTGTCTTCGAAGGCATGTGAGGAAATGTGTTAAAGGGAGGGCACGATCATCTGTGCCAGGTGCTACTGTGAAGGATGAACTCAGATGAGAACTGGAAATTCACCATTGATTCCGTGACATGGAGTAACTGGTGTCTTCTATTTGGGTGTGTTCAACTGTCAGGTGGAGGAGGGAAGCTGGATGCAGATGGAGTTTTCCTTTAACAGGAAGAAGAGAAGTTAGGTGATGGTTGGAGAGAGATGTGAGGTTAATCGAGGATATTTTTTAAAGAGGGGAGTGACACGTTTATATGATGATGGGGCACATATTCCAATAACGGGGGCTGGTGATGGTGCTGAACAGAGGAGCTAATTGCTAAGACAATGTCACGGAGTAGACTAGAGAAAGGAGATCAAGTGGGACTTAGAAACCTGTATTTATGACAAGCTCCACAGATGTTTTTATGTACCTGCATTCGGGAACCACTCTAACACATTTTTGTTGAGTCACTCCTAAAATGGTTTAAAATCCTTCATTCCAGCTTGATGATTTCATGTCAGCAGAAGGTTTGCTCTACAGAAATGGCAGATAAGATAAAAATGAAACCCTTGTGGTGTTCGATGATGTAAACAGTGTTTTCATTGCTGTAGCATCCTTGACAGATGGTTATCCAGTTTCTGCAAGAATACCGCTGCTGCTCCCTCCCCCCCAAATGAGGAGGAGATCACTCCCTTACAAAGTCTGCTCCGTCTTTGGAGAGCTCTAACTGTTAAAAAGTGGTTTCTTAAAAAGTTTAACTGGAGCATATGTTCCTCAGATTTTTACCCACTGGTGCCTGTCTCATTTTTTGGTACCACACAGAACAGCACGTATGTTCTCTTACACTCTGAGGTCATTCATTTCATCATTTTTCATTCAATGAGTATTTGTGAACATTTGTCAGATGTCAGGCCTTTTTCAAGGAGCAGGCAGGGGTGGTTAACAAGATAGGCGGGACCCCTGGGTAGCAACCTACCCTGTAGAGATCCTTCACGTACCTGAACACGGTCACCTTTGCTCCTTAAATCTTGTCTGCCCCAGGCTGAACATCACGTGGTTTCATGTAGTTTCCTCGGTGGTATTTGAGCATTCTGGTCTACGCCTGCTCTTCAGTAGAGGAAACCGAGGTTCCCTCCACCTCTGAACTCCTACCTTCTGTATCCTGCCCACGCTGCAGAGGCCTTCTTGCCTTTGATGTGGACGCGGCCCTTCCAGCGCTGCCCAAGGTGGACTCTGCATTGTTTCCCGCTGCATGATTTTGTTGGCTCCTGTGAAGACTGTGGTTAACTAAAACTCCTGGGTGTTTTTCAGATGAACTGCTTACCATCTTGCACTTGTAAAATTGATTTTTAAACTCAAATGTTAGACCTGTAAGTTGATTCTTTTTTCAAAAAAGCCCTCGTTTCAACATCATCTGGAGACCCCACTGGCAACCCAAACACATAGTAGCCTCAGAAATCAATGCCGGTACTTACTTTAAATCCTCATTTGAACAAAGGGTGTACGATAACATCTACAGGTTTTGGATGACATATGCTGCCAAATCGATGGCGTAAACCACACACACACACACACACACACACACACACACACACTTTAAACTGTTAAATGACCAAAAAGCGGTTGATGAGTTTCAGCCTGCAGCAACTTTAAGAGATATGTTAAGAGTATTTTTCAGCTCATGGCCTATGATTTTCTTAAATAAGACTTCTTAACATCAGGCAATGGAGAAAAGGCCTGTTGTAGATATTTGAAGGTATAAATAAATAACAAGGGATTTATTAATTTTTTTTTTTTAAGATTTTTTTTTTTTTTTTAAGATTATTTATTTATTTGCCAGTGATAGAGGGAGAGAAAGCAAGCAAGCACAGGCAGACAGAGAGGCAGGCAGAGGCAGAGGGAGAAGCAGGCTCCCTGCCGAGCAAGGAGCCCGATGTGGGACTCGATCCCAGGATGCTGGGATCATGACCTGAGCCGAAGGCAGCCGCTTAACCAACTGAGCCACCCAGGCGTCCCAATAACAAGGGATTTAGATTGCCCAGTTACTACTGTTTCAGATTCCTGCTGAAAAATGAATTTCACTAACTTTAACAAAGAGTAAAGAATAATCTATTTTCAAGAATGCATACCTCTTTTAAAGCACATCTAAGTTGTTACAAAGTCTCCGGCTTCTTCTTGAGGATTGTTGTATCAGTAAATGGTTGTCCCCTAAACTGAATCCTAAACTGAATGGTGAGCCCATTATGGCAAATCCATAACATTTGCAAATTGAGCACTATTGGGGGTAACTTTGTGTTTTGAATCATGTCTCATAGGAGTTTCAGGTTTCTTTCTTCAGTTGTTCCTTGTTGAATCTTTTATAGATCACACCTGGTTGGGATTTGTTCACTTCAAAGGGAAGGTCACTGTCCCTTGATCTATTATTACTTCTTCTTCCAGTTCCTTTTATGGATGCTTTACTTTCCTGTTGTTTTGGGGGAGAAAACGTCTTTTAGGGTTTTTTTCCAAATGGAATCATCTTTTTTTTTTTTTAAGATTTATTTATGTATTTATTTATTTGACATAGAGATAGAGAGAGAGCACAAGTAGGCAAAGTGGCAGGCAGAGGGAGAGGGAGAAACAGTCTCTCCACTGGGCAAGAAGCCTGATGTGGGGTTCGATCCCAGGACCCTGGGATCATGATCTGAGCTGAAGGCAGGCACTTAACCGATGGAGCCACCCTGGTACCCCTGGAATCATCTTCGATGCTAATATTCATAATCTGAGTTGTATCAAGAATGAAACGGAGAATGAAGCCTCTTTCAAAGGTGTGTGTTCTTACTCCAGGTCGTGCGTTCCCAGTGTCCCCCCACAGGAGCAGATGGTTCTTTGCGACAGTGTGTCATTTCACCTCATTTGGAGATTTCCAGTAGTATGAGAGGGTATCCCTTTATCAAAAGAACTCATCAGACTTTAATACAACTGTCTATTAAATTGACTGTTGCATGGTTCTGTATTATTTATATGCTTTTATTACTTCGAGTTTAACTTTTGTTGCTAGTGTCCATATTAAAAAGTGCAGGCAATAACTCTAACAACATTCTCTTGTTTTAACTTTTTTTTAAAGCCAGTGTCATTGGCTTTCAGATTTTGGGGGTGCTTGAGAGTTGCCCTGGGGGGAGCTTATTAAAATTCAGATTCTAAGGCCTACCCCAGATTTTAAGGTCTTAATCCTAAGTCTTAGGTCTAAGGTCTTAGTCCTAAGAACACATGTTATTACAAGTGAACTCCAGGCGATTCTAATAAAAATGGTTTTCCACCAAACAGACATAGTTGGATTTAGTGTGTATTTTCATGACAGAAACACAGATCAGATGGATTTTTAGAGATATACTTTGGAGGTTGTATATTACCTCCTCATTTTTTATCTTTTTTCTTTTCTTTTTTCAATATTGAAGCCTGCTTTCTGTTCCTGGATAAATACTACTTGCGTTTAAAATAGACATTGGTGAAACCTTTGTTCATGTTAATGTTTGATCAGAACGTATCTATATGGGGTGCCTAGGTGGCTCAGTTGTTAAGTGTCTGCCTTTGGCTCAAGTCATGATCCCAGGGTCCTGGGATTGAGCCCCACATTGGGCTTCCTCCTCATTGGAGAGCCTGCTTCTCCCTCTCCCTCTGCCTGCTACTCTGCCTACTTGTGCACTCTCTCCTTCTAGCTCTCTATCAAATAAATAAATAAAATCTTTTAAAAAAGTAACATAACTATATATACTATTATTGCATTTTTGTTTGTTTTTAAATATCTTGATATTTATTTCACCAGATGCTCAAGTAAAGAGGCTAGTAAATTCTAGTTTAAGTGTGAATAAATAGACTATTAATTCTGTACTGGTTAAAAAAAAAAATATGGCAAAGAAAGTGGCCCATAGGTTCTACCTCCAGTTAATTCCTAGTGAAATCTCCTCCTTTCTTGGCTGCTTCATTTACTTGCTGATATTATGGTATAACTAAAGGTGTATCTGTCCCTAGGGGAAGCACCGATATATTGCATTTGATTTTCCTCTGACATCAGCAGGCCTTCCTGATGTTATCCTTCCATATTGGCATTTGACTTTACTTAGCAGAATGTTTAATTACATTTTATTTTCTTTAAGATTTGATTTACTTATTTGAGAAAGAGGGAGAGAGAGAGTCTGTATGAAGGGAAGTGGTAGGGAGAAGTGAACTCCCCACTGAGCGGGAGCCAGACACAGGGCTCCTTCCCAGGACCTGAGATCATGACCTGAGATCATGACCTGAGCCAAAGGCAGACCTTCCACTGACTGAGCCACCCAGGAGCCCCTTGAATTACATTTAAAAGCCCTACAAAGAAGGGTCAGTTCATTATTATTTTGTCTTTTATTTCAGAAATTCAATTTAAATTAACTGCTCCAGATTAGCAGGCATTATGAATTTAAGGAAATGTTAATATGGAAATTTTCAGAGCCTGGCATGTCTTTGTGCTCTGTACATTGAGCAAATACTTGTTTTCTGGCGTGTGCAAGGAAGTCAGCGTACATCACCTCGGAAAATGTCAGTGCCCAGCTAACACTTCTTAGTTGTGGTGGTGGGGAAAATAGTCTCAATTTATGGGAATCATTAAATTATAAATATTTCTCTGTAGAATCTGTGTGGTTTTCAAGGCCAAAAAGAATGGACCACCTTAATGAAATAATCAGAGAAAAATCTCCAACAGTGCTGAATATTTGTTCTCCTAATTCCTTTGTGAAATTAAATCCTGCAGATTTTCACATTATGTATCTATGTAATTATTCCTTCAGTTCAGTCACTTAGATCTGCGATGGCATCTTTTGTTGACTTGTCATCTATTCTATTGATGCCAAAGACAGTTAGTAAAGCATCTTGTTGCATTTATGTTGTAGGAAAATGGTCCCTTATGAGGTAATCTCACACTAACTACTCAAACTGATAAAGCCCGAGTAGGGTATTGTCACTCCATTAATGATTAGCAAATTAGCAGATAGGCTGAATTCTCAGGCTATATTAGTGCCCCGTTGTCAGAGGTTTGGTAGTCTTCCATTGAAACATCCTAATTGTTTAACGCGTCTCAAATAATAATTGTAATTTATCGTCTTCCAAGCAGCTGTTTAAATAAACTGGACAATTAAGAACAGATGCATCCTTAGTTTTGCTGGTTATTCATATATGATGCTAGTGGGTTCAATGTGGACATTTCATCAGTGTTCTATAGAGATTTGTGAGGATCGTCTTTACCTTCGGCATTCAGATTGTTTTTTTTAATAAATGTGTTACATTTGCATAGCCCTTTCTACTTCTTCAGAAATTGAATAAATTTTATTTAGCTGCTGCAAACTCTTGAGTCAACTAGGACAAGGGGGTGCGGTGAGGGGGTGTGGCGGGGGACAATTTTATTTTCACATAATAAAACTGAGTTCACAGAGGTGAAGTGATTCACTTAAAATCATAAGATTAATAAGTGGCTGAATGTGGTCTGGATATTTTTTTCTGATTTCTGTCAATTATACAGTCCTTCCCCTCCAGCCCTTGGAGGTTAGTGCTTCTCAGAAAGGGTGGTTCTGACAAGGCATTTCATGCACCTTCAACTTCCCCTCCCCCACTGGCCAGTACTCTGTTGCTTGTTTGGTGTTTTAAAATCCATGTTGCCAGTGCCTGTTCATTTTACCATTCGTCTTTTCCCAAGAATGATCACAAAACCTTGCTCAGTTTCCTTAAGGTATTAGTAAGTGCACCCAGAGTTCTACATTTTTTCTTCCATTTTTGGACTCAGTGTCCTACCCTGAATACTCTTATGCCATGAACATTTTCTACTTAAGAAATAGCAATTCATTTCTATGGAAGAGGATAGAAGACAAATGTGGCCCCCAGGATGCAGCATCCTGGTTTTGCCAGACCCAGTGGCTGGTTGTTAGCTGGGAATAGATAGAGAGATGATGCTCTTGTTTGCCGCAGATTATTAAGCGAAGACCTGGTATAGGAGAACATGAACGAAAACCAGAACCAGAAGACTGCGTACACGCAGGAGATCTCATGATTCATTAATATTAATAGATTTTTTTTTTTAATTTATCAGTGACTTTATGCACCAGGTTCTTGATAAAATGGCCTGGCAACAGTGACCCAGTGTTGCAGGTAAGGAAATTCAGAAGTAAGCAATTTTAACAGGATTTACCCAAGGCATACTATTAGCAAGTGGTGGTACCAAGAGTTAACCCCAGGTCTATATGATTTCCATTCCTGTGCTCTTCCTGATAGACCAGGCTGTCTTCATAGGGTGTGCCTGAAAATGTAGATCGGTAAGGGACCAGATCTGTAGGGATGACTTCATGGAGAGGCAAATGAGCTACACTTTCGAGAGTGGAAGTTTAGGTAGAGGAAGAGAGATGGATAAGGAGTATGTGTGTGAGATCAGATTGACATGGGAAGAAGATTTTTACTGGAGATTACTTCCCCAAATTGCAGATTGATGGGACCAAGTCCTGAGGGCCCTCAAGTGCCAGAGGACGGGATTGAGTTGGCTGATGAGGCAGGAGGCTTCTAGAGCTGGGAAGGAGAGTTAGGAGAATTAGAAATCATGCAGAGGACAGTTATGGATGAAGCTGACTCTAAAGGTTGCAAACAGTAAGTGACTCATGTCTTGTGTGAAGTCAGTTTTGTGATAGACATCATGGTGGCCTCCCCCCGAGAGTCCTTCCTCGGTTACTCTTTGGGTATCTACTCCTGGCAACCCCACAAGGTTCCTACCTTTAGAAGAAGCTTAGTCCGCCTCTGGTTCTAGGGAAGAGATGTCATAGTCTCTTCCTCTGACCACGGTGGAACGCTTAAACAGTGAGCTCAAGTTTAAGGAAAGAAATATTCTTCCCTCTCAACTTGTGTCTAGATCTTTTGCCCCCTCATGTCACCTGCCCCCTCCATCTGTCACTTTACCTCCACGGTTCTCACCCTCCCTGGATGGGGACAAGGAAGCAGATCATGTCAAGAGCTCTTGCTGCCATCTGCTTCCTGGCAGAGTGGAGAGAAGGAAAGAAACCTCGGCCTTGATGCAGTTACTGAACAGCTGAATTAATATGATCCAGAGTTTTTCCTATTCCTGGACTTCTGGTCATGTTAGCTGATAAGCCCCATCAATTGTGTAAGGCAGCATGAGATGAGCTTTCTGTTATGGGAAGGGAGTTGCATCCTAGCTGATAGTGGGTTTTGCTGAAGGTCTCAGTCAGGATGGGAGCCCAGACTTCATAACTTCTGGGAAACAAGAAGCTCGTCTACGTGGCTGTGGCCAGAAAGGGGGACTATCAAGGTAAGGAAACGAAAGGAGTTGCTTTGATCAGGGGTCTGTGCTTTTCTGCCATGGGCCTGACATAATGGTCATTGCTATGAGGTGGGGACTGTGTCACTTATTTATCCAGTATCCCCAGTGCCTGGCACAATGCCTTACAAATCCTTCGAGACATGAGTTGGGAGATTAAGTGACTGAATGTGTGTGAACAACAGTTTGGTGGTTTACTGAGAAATAGGAAATGAGGTCAAGGAGAGCATCATCTATTGCATGGAATAATATGGAAATTAAAAGGAAAGTAAAGTTCTTAGTAACTTAGAAAGGTGGAAATGGGGTAATAGTTTGTGAATTGGTGGGAAGTGTTTGGTTAAAAGGAAATTGTAACTAGGCCGTACGATCACACCATTTAGGCTACACAAAACTGCTTTGGGAACAATTTCTTCTTTCTCCTTAATTTTTCTCTCTCTCAAATGGACCAATTTTTTCTAAATGTCTTCCCTAATATTTTGATTTTCTTCTAAGAATATATTGTAAGATGGAGCAGAAAGAAAAATTAAGGTTTTTTTTCTAGGTCAGATCTTAATAGAAAATCACCATGGCAGTGAGAGATGTTGCTATGCGAAGATTCTATCAAAGTGTTCCTGTAACTTGTCTAGGTGGGAAGGGAGGTGTTGACATTAAAAACCTGCAGTGTGCTTGCAGTGGGGCCTTGCTATGATCGTTTTTTGCTGCTGTGGCCTCTTTTCTTACAAAGTAGGGATACAAAAGCTGTTCAGAGTGTTAGATTTTTAAAAACTGACAGAAAATTCACTCTGAGAATTTTTTTTTCTTCCTTTAGTGCATTCAGGATGTGGCAAGAGAATACCATAGACTGAATGACTCATAAACAACAGAAATTTATTTCTCGCTGTTGTGGAGGCTGGGAAATCCAAAGGTGGCTGATTGGGTGAAGGCCAACTTCCTGGTGTGTAGACAGCCGTCGTATCAACTCTATCCTCACAAGGTGGAAGGGTTGAAGGAGCCCACCTTTTTTTTTTTCTTTTTTTTTTAAATATGAGGATACCAATCCCCTTGTGGGGGCTCCCCCCTCATGACCTAATCACTGCATATAAGCCCCACCTCCAAATGCCAGGTATCAGGGAATACGTTTCAACATAAGAATTTTGGGTAGCCACAAATAGTCAATGGATAGCAAATCCCTAACAGAAAAGATACATTTTAGTATTTTGGGGGGAAAAAAAAAGTTGATTACATAATAGTAGATCTGTGGAAAAGGCAGAAGAAACTTGAAATTATCACTATCAAATACTGTAGAACTCAGAATATCTTATTTGAGCTAATTTGCATAGGTATTCTGTTGACAAATTAGGTGGTATTCATTGGTCCAAAAATTACATTTCCTGTCTCAGAATTCTGGAACTGGTTTTTGTTTTGTTTTGTTTTGTTTTGCTTTTGGTTGTATGTCTGGTTAGCTAAGGAAATGGTGTAAAGAGCCGTTTTTAGAAATAAAAAGATTCCATTGAATGGATGAATGTGTGTGCCCATGTATGTGTCTGAAGGTAAATTTTTAATTAACTCTTGAAGGGAGCTCATCTAAATTTGGGATTACTGAAGTCTCAGCTTCCCATCGAAATTTAGTTCTTTTCACTCTTCTGGAGGAGTGCTTGCTCTCACAGTCAAATTCCACCTTGGAAAGTATTGGCAGCAATATAGCTCTCTGCGCCCCCAGAGGAGGTAACACAATTTTAGACTTTAGTCACTGGGGACGGAGCCCAAATCCTCTCCAATGGGGCTCCCTGGAAGAGGCCTGCTCAGCTGCTGTGCTCACATCTTGAAGCTCTCTGTCATCTCAGGACTTTTGCCCATTAATTCTGCCTTAGAGACCTTAGCTAGTTGTGGTGTGATTACTTCACAGATGTCCTAGTTGGGTGGGTATAGGCTCATGTCTGTTAGAGCACTAGTTTTCTAATTGTTATGCCTGGGAAACATTGTCAGAAATACATTTCACATCATTATTCTGTATTTACGTGTGTGTGTGTGTGTGTGTGTGTGTATGAATGTCTTTTGGGTGTATATATACACACCATGCATCTATATGTCACAAGACAATATATTTACCGTTGATGGTGATGTACTCCATTTTTCATTTCATTCCATCCTACATGATACTAATAATCTATTGTATCTGTGCTTTGAAAAGCATTGCCTTTGCTCTGCATTCTAGGGTAGAGGAAATACTCAGCCACAGAGATTTCTGTGTCTTTCCAATAGAAGTAGACCTCTGATAACTGGCTATGACATACCCACCTATGCCATGGTCTCTCTGTTAGTGTTAATACAATCCCAAAATGTTCCTAATGCTTCTAATATTTATTTATTGGACACTGTGTACTGGATATGAAAATTTTAGTGTGTGAATTAGCACCTGTGGGCCTCATTGTCTTCGGTTAGGTGTGAGCACTATGATTGCGTATCATCTATTTTAGAAATGAAAAGAGCGGTTCATTATTCTGCCAGGGAAGTAGCCGAGCACAGGGACATTGTTTAATGCTGCATTTTCCCCAAAATTCTGCTTTTTGACCTAGTAGCGCTTTCCTCATGAAGTTCTAAAGGTCCGAAAATCAGTAATAAGGAAGTTATATAAATTATGATTGCTGACATAGAAAATCATCATTCAGTTTTCATAGTTAATACTTTGCATTTTCCAAGCTGTGGCCAGAACTGGAGTCTAACTGGTACCCATAGGCTGGACTTTGAGAAAAATAAAGTTTGGTATATTATCTTCAGTTATGCTTATCAAAGACATCAAGGCCAACTACTTTCATGTATTTTTTTCTTCTACTTTTTTTTTGATGATCACCACAATTAACATATATTTGCTTAACTTTAAGTACATAGTTTTTATATGCAGGTCGTTATATTTTCTTTTTGAACTTAAAAATCTTTAAAGTAATGATTTAGAAGTATTAAAGCAAAGGGTGTAAATTCTTTCTAAGTGAAAATAGCTTTGCTTTAGGAATATGTTAGTCTTGGACTCTGATGTTTTGAAAGACAATTATAATTTTCACGTGAGTAGCTATTAACCAGATCACAAAATGCAATTCCAATGCCTGTTTGCAGGTAAAAGGGACAGAAATTATGTAATATATGATGTCCACTTGTTTGGAGTTGGATAGGAGATGTCCGAAACCTGTATGTAATGTCTGTAAATGTCATTAGAGATTATGGGAGTGACCCACCCAGTGAGGGCTGCATATGAAATTAATTTATAAATTTTACCTTCAAATATAAGCCAAACAACAATTCAGATAGGCTTTGATTTGTACCACTGATGTATCTGCCAAAACTGAATAAATACTGTGTGTGTTGAACGTGTGGCAAAGCTCCCTCTATTTATTGTGTGTTTGTATCTTTCTGTGGGAGGCAGCCACTTCGATAATAGGGATAGTGCTAAACCCAGCCTAAAGTTAACTTCTTAATTCATGGATGCCATTGAGACATATTAAAATAACCCTTTAGCTATTATAGTTTAGCAGTCAAGTTTCTTTGGAGAGTAGCCAAATACGTGAGAAATAAATATATACACATCGGATATTTTAAGCTCACACTTATATTGTACACATAGAATTCTTGATGCATCATCTATGAAATAATGTAAATGGTAAGGTTATGAGACTTTGTTACAATTTAAAAAGTTTTGAGAACCTAATTATACATTCTGGTGTGGCTTATTCACTTTTTAAAAAAAAATCCACTTTGATTTTGTATTTGATTACTGAAAAACCAAAGAAAAAACTGATAAGAAATTTCATGATAACATTTTTAAAGTATATCAAAAGTGTAATAATGAGTTTGGATCCTGGCATGCTCATAATACTGTTTCACTGTTTCCTTTAGTTGTGTGTCCTGGGAATATTGGAGGTGTCCCAGGATGGTAGATAACTAGTCATCAGTCACTCCTTTATTTTCTCATTCATTATCAAAAGTATTTGTAACTGAGCAGTTTTTTCAGATTGTAAGTTACTGGGTAATATTTTAGCTTGGCAGAATATTTGTGCACTGTCCTCTTCGGCCAGCATCATGGTATACTTTGATGCTTAAGCACATAAAGCTTTGCAATATATTAGCCATACAGTTAGCTGAGTTCATGTGCATGTATGAAATGAAAGAGGAAATGTTACATATTTTTGTTCCTTTATGAAATAATTTTCTGATTGCATGTGTCCTGAAGTAGCCTTGAAGGACTAGTATGTGTCAGGGTAGCTCTACCTCCAATCAGAATTAAACCCCACTTATTTTTTTTTCCAGATCTAGTTCTATCTATATATAATTGTAGTACATTTTCTTCTCTTGGCATGACTTATATTACTGTATCATAATCAGTCTTTGCGCTCTACTAATATATTGTTTTCCTTATTAAAAAGGAATGAACATTATTTTAATAAGGCTAAATAAAATCTTAAATGTATTTTTGAATATATACTGAATACTTGTTCACCATTGTTCAGGAAAAAGTATTTTTCTTTTACCTTAGGGCCTTGCTTTCTGGGTTGCCTCCCAAATTTCAGATAGGACTGTAATAACCTGTCACTATGGCTACCGGAATTTAAATTTGCTGTTATTAAGGGGAAGCTTATAAATTCCCAAGCGACTCCAAAGTTGAATCCATCAACTAAATCCATAACTGCTCCTCTGGGAACTGGGGGAAAGCCCTGTAGATTTTGGTATTATTTCCTTCATATCAGTGTGGTGAATTTGGGTGACTTGACAATTTTTTTTCTATACAAAAGAAGATGATTTAATAAGTAATAGTACTTTATTATTATTATTTTTGAAATTATACAGTTCCTCATCAAGCTCTCTCTCTCTCTAATACCGCTGCTGGAATCTTTTATACAGGCAAGAGTTTGTCTGTCTCCTGTCTAAGGGCTCACGATGGGCCTACATGGGTCCACAGTGTCCTTTAGCCCTGTGGACATTCTGGGTTCATTTCTGCAACTATTATTATTATTTTTTAAAGACTTATTTATTAATTTATTTGAGAGAGAGAAAAAGAGAGAGGAGAAGCAGGCTCTCCACTGAGCAGAGAGCCTGATGTAGGGCTTTGTCCCAGGACCCCAGAATCATGACCTCAGCAGATGCTTAACCGATTAACCTATTAATTGATGGGTCTGGCTGCACCATTTGGTCACATTGCCATATCTTTGCATGTGCTGATTTGCCTCTCCAGAACCTACTAGCCCCCTCTGCTCACCTTTCAGTTCTAGCAACTTGCTTTCCATACTCACCTTGCATTCTGCTAGGATGGCTTCTTGGATCTCTATCTCCTGTGCCAAGCACAGCACACTCAATGTTTGAAATCAGTGATGGCTATCACTCACTCATTCTCTTTATTTCAGAGTTTAGAAAATTGGAGAGATTTACCAATCTTAATATTTTTTTCAAAGGTATTTATTGGTAGACACAACATTAGAAACCTTTGTGTTTTATATTGATATAAAAGCACCAAATTTGCTTGAGTTCCAGACACTGTTAGGGGTTTTAGACATGTTATTCAGCTTAATTATAATAGCAGTTAGGGTATATTTTATATATATTTTAAAGGGATTGAATAAACAGATTTAGAAAAAGCTAGAGAATTTCCAGGAGAACTTAGCTATTAATATGGAAGATTCCATGTTTTCCTCCAAAGGCTACATCTCATCTTCCCAAGGCTTGCATATACACTGTACTCTTATTTTTTAAAAAATATTTTATTTATTTATTTGAGGGAGAAACAGTGAGAGATAGAGAGAGAGAGAGAGCATGAGCAGGGGGGAGTGGGAGAAGGAGAGCCAGACTTCCCGCTGAGCAGAACTCCTCCCCCACCCAGCCACCATGTGGGGCCTCATCCTGGTCCCAGGTTCATGACCTGAGCCGAAGGCAGATGCTTAACTGACTGAGCCACCCAGACACCCACTGTACTGTATTTTATTTTGAAAGATTTTATTTATTTATTTGACAGACAGAGATCACAAGTAGTCAGAGAAGCAGGCAGAGAGAGAGGAGGAAGCAGGCTCCCTGCTGAGCAGAGAGCCTGATGCAGGGCTTGATCCCAGGACCCTGAGATCATGACCTGAGCTGAAGGCAAAGGCTTTAACCCACTCAGCCACCAGGCACCCCACTGTACTGTATTTTAAAGAAATAATTCATTTTGATTTTTAAAAGTTTATTATATAGTCATACAACCTCCAATTATTCTACTTAAGTTTAATTTCCTATTCCCATTTGAGAACAGTAGATCATTGAGCAAATAGTTACGGATTTCTAAGGTCCATTTTTCTTAGGATGTTGACGATCTCCAAAATAAAAATATTTGACCACTTTTAAAAGCATAGGCATCTGGGTGTTTCCTCTAGAATAACAATATATGACCTTTCAACAATGTCTTTTGATTAAATGTGAACCATCGTTGTGTCAGTCTGAGCAGTTCAGGTGTTAGACAAGGCAGTTGATTGTGAACACCCTCTTTTCGATAAGGACACCACACTTGGGGGTACCTGGCTGGCTCAGTCAGTAAAACAGGCAACTCTTGATCTTGGGGTTGTGAATTTGAACCCCATGCTGGGTGTAAAGATGACTTAAAAATAAAATCTTATAAGAAAATACTTAAGGGAAGCTTTCAGTTTCCCTACTATTCTCAGTACCAAATTAAGGAAAATGATTAAATTATCTTTCATATTTTCCATACCCCAAAATATTTCTTAAATGTAAGTGCATATATCTTACAATCAGGAGCTGTGAGCTCTAGGTCATCAACGATATCCAAGAGTTAGCTCCTTCAGTTAATTTCAGTTTTCTGAGGATAAGGACAATCCCTTTTTACATGTCTGTTAGGCTGAGTTAATACGTTAATACCTATGAAGTGCTGAGAATAATGCCCACCACGTAGTAAATGCTAAGTAAATATTCATGGTGATAATTTAGCATTTTTTTCCCTCCACTCCTTCCTTTTCAACAAGAAGCATTGTCAGAAACTGAGTCAATTAATGGTTACTTTTAGTAGATTAACATGTAAGGGTAGATGAGTCCATTTTATAAAGCAAGCATTTGAGTTCACTTTTCCTTACTGCCCCTTTGTAGTGTATTTCTACTTAATCCTGGCCCCCTTTTTAAGAAGAAAGTGAATTTAAATATTGTCTTTGAGTCTTACTTCCTTCTGCCTCCTGTCCTCTTTGGAATTACTGCCGGCAGATAGTTTTTGCATTCACTGTATTAATTGAGAAACAACAGCTACTTTATTCATTCTAGGTATTTTGGAAATACTGGTTAAAAATCAATGGCTGAACAGTAATGTACTGGTTTTCTGGCTTCTTGACCTTCACAGGGAGGAACTTGAAGAGTTTCCTCACATGTGATATAGTGAAACATATATGTTAAAGTAGAAGTCTCTCTTCTCCTCTTGCCCATCTGCAATGTCCTTAATATTTGTGTAACAGCTATGGTATTCTCCAGATAAAGTGGGCATAAAGGTATTAGAATCTAAACCGTAGGCAGCTTCTAAAATAACTAATATTTGTCTCTAACGATGTTTTCAAATAATTACCTTAAAACTTTAGAACGAACCCAGTGTATAGGCAGTGTCTGCTCCATAATACAGAAGCTCATAGGCATAGCAACTTGCCTGATACTGTACTGTGCAGCTCTTTGGAAGCTAAACCAAGATCTGGACTGCATTCAAGTTTGGATTCAGTTTCTGGGCTGGTCCCCCTCCCACCTCCCTTCCCAGCTACAACCAATTACTTTATTTTGTTAAGTGAGTCATCCTTGAATCATTATTAGTCAGTGAGGTTGAAAAGACAAGAAATATTGGAGAGATTAATGTAGTGATTTAATACTAAATTATTGCCATCCTCTTTTAAATACCAAAATATTGGAGTAGTAATGGTAGAGTAAGAATAATGGGTAAATGTGGTCGTATGTCAGAGTACTTAACCCTTTGAATTTAGAAGGAAGGTAGAAAAACTTTCTGGAAATACTCCCTGGACTGACGTTTAGAAAACCTTTTATTGTTTTAAAACTGAGAAGTTTTCAAAAGTGTAAAGGTGAACACTAACAAAATTTGGAAGCACATGCTCGGCCTGTATTCTGAAAACCAGCAAAAAGGGGCATGGCTTCTCTTTTTTCTGAGATTAAAGCCTCCTGGAAATTCTGGCAGCAACATTTTATTGTAATAAGATAAGTTCGCAGCATATTCAGGCTTATTTTGAATGAAAATTGAGTTTGACTAAAGAAAATCATGTTCTTCCAAATGAAAATGAGCAGATGTACAAAACGAACCTTAACATTAATTTAGGATTTGCCCTTCCTTGCGTGCACCATCTTACAGTAATAGTGAAAGTGACAGGGTCGGGGGAGGCGCTGCATCGTTATCGTTAAAAAAAGTCACTGCAAACATCTTTTGGGGTTTTCAAGGGCACAACTGTATCAAGGAGGCGGAATTGCCTTTCTGTTTGGAAATATGAAAATATTCCTCTTTCAAAAGTCGTGTTACCTTTAAGTTACTGCTACATCGTTTTTTAAAACCAAGAAATCTTTGAATTTCATACAGTTTTTATCTCCCTGCCTGTCCTCTATGTAAATGCTGTCTATTATTTTAATCATGTTAATCTACTACTTAGTGTAAAATACTGCTCTGTGGCCTTCCAAGAACAAAAGTGCTTTGTGCTCTTCCTTGTTCAGTGAACCGGCCTTCACATGGTGCATGGTCCTGCAAACAGTTAGGGGTTTAATCCAAGCTGATCAATACATTTAGAACCCTTTATTTAGTGAGATCAATACAGTGTAATGAAGTCTGTATTCCAGAGTTGCCTCCACTGTTGGGCTAGGAAGGTATCTGTTTTCCTGTTCCAAAGCACAATCACAATTACGTTTGAGATTTTTGGTTTTTTTTCCCTTATTATCCAGGACAGAGCAACATGCTGGAGCTCCCTTCAGACAGGCTCCCCAAAGCTCACTCCCCTGATTTGTCCCAAGACCCATCCTCTAGAATAATGAAGAAGGAATGAAGAGAAACCATGTAATTCTGGAAAGAAAAACCGAGTATCAGCAAAATACTGTTTCAGTTAATATCATGACTTAATCACATAAGATGATTGCTGCTAAGTGGTTTTGAATAAAATCCTTCGTTTTATGAAAGTATGCCCACAGGTTAGCAGCATGATTGTGGAAAGTATATGGATTATCATAGCACTGGAGAGGTAATCTGTCAACTGTAATTTTAACATAGATTCATTTATATGCAACATGAATAAAACAAATTGGAAGCTATTGTACTTTCTTTCTGGGTTTTTATGCTTTGTTCAGGATTTGCTGTTAGACTTTTGAGCAGCTTTCATCTTAGCTTTAAAGAGCTCTGTGGAGGAGTGTTTTCGAGAGTTTGGGATATCGGTTTTCTAACACTTGGCGTTGCGATAGACGGAACGAAGATATGAAAATTGATCCCTTGATAAGGTGTTAAAGCCCAGTTTGTCACCTTGTTGGCTCTTATATCTTTGTGTGTTTTTTATGAACTTCCATCTTCACCAAGAAATGTCCTCAGGTTGTTTTGCTGGAAAAATCCTATCTCGATAGAGGTTGTCTTATTTATTAGGAATTGCTTTTTTTTAATTGCTTATTTTTAATAGACTACAGTTAAATCATTAATATGAGGCCCATTGGAGAATTTCTATTGTTTAGTTTCCATTTAAGGGTTGTAAGATGATATTTATATTCTTAGGTAGGAATGAGGTGCATGACTTCTAGTGTGCTAAAGGAGTTGTGGTTGGGGTATCCAGGTGACTCAGTCGGTTAAGCGGCTGCTTTCGGCTCAGGTCATGATCCCAGGGTACTGTTACTGGGATCCAGGACCACATTGGGCTCCCTGCTCGGTGGGGAGTCTGCTTCTCCCTCTCCCTCTGCCTGCCACTCTGCCTACTTGTGCTCTCCTTCTCTCTCTCAAATAAATAAATAAAATCTTAAAACAAAACAAAACAAAAAGGAGTTGTGTTTGGAGAAAAGATAAAAGAAAAAAGTTTGGAGAAATCTCCTTATATAGTGTTGATTTAAAAGTTACTTCTCAGTGTCTTAAAATTAGAAATCTTGGGGGACACCTGGGTGGCTCAGTTGGTTAAGCAGCTGCCTTCAGCTCAGGTCATGATCTCAGGGTCCTGGGATCAAGTCCCACATCGGGCTCCTTGCTCAGTAGGGAGCCTGCTTCTCCCTCTGCCTCTGCCTGCCACTCTATCTGCCTGTGCTCGCTCTCTCTGTCAAATAAATAAATAAAATCTAGAAAAAAAAAATTAGAAATCTTGGGACGCCTGGGTGGCTCAGTTGGTTAAGCAGCTCCCTTCGGCTCAGGTCATGATCCCAGCGTCCTGGGATCGAGTCCCATATCGGGCTCCTTGCTCCGCAGGGAGCCTGCTTCTCCCTCTGACTCTGCCTTCCACTCTGTCTGCCTGTGCTTGCTCTCACTCTCTCTCTCTCACAAATAAATAAATAAAATCTTAAAAAAAAAAATTAGAAATCTTAACACTAATAAGTTTTAGTTAACCATATTTGCAAGAATATGGAATACGGGAATTCTAGACTTGGAAGGAATTTGGCAAATGGCCTAGGAACCCCTTCCTTCCATGGAGTGTGTTAATTAAAAAATAGTAATAAAAGACAACTTAGCTAACTGAATTGATGATGACTTTGCTAATAGAGTAATATGAAAGTGTTAAAATACTCTCCATAATAAGAGTCAGTGTAAAGATGAATAGTAAATTTTAAAAACTGCTTGGAGAAAAGGTGACATTTTTGAGTATGTACTATGTAAAAACACCGTAATGCAGATGTGACTAGACATAGATACGTGTTCTGTGAACTTTCTCTCAAATCATGGTGCTGAGGATGAATACAGAGAGTTGAAGTATTAGGGATCCCTAAAGGAGTGATTACTTGTGTCTGTGGTGGAGGTTGGAAAAGCTTCCTAGAGACATGGCACTTGAGCTTGACCTTAGAATTTAGGCATGAATTAGATGAAACCAACTGGATTTTCTGCTTGGGATTTGTTGGGCATGAGGTACCAGGAGGAGAAGGGAGCTTAAGATTTTCAAGATAGAAGAAACTAGATGAGCACTGACAGTATTACCTGAAAGAAAGAAGCAGCAAGGGTTCAAGATCGAGAATGATAAAGGAAGACCATCCTCCCCTCCTGACATCTTGAGATCTAGCTCTGCTGAGTAAACCTGTATAATTCCTGCCCTCTGTCATTGATGTTCCTTTGTCCATATCACTGGTACCCTTGTAGCCCTCTCTCCCACTCTGTCCTGCTAATTCCTCTGCTTGTGAATTTTATAAAACCCAGGTCAAATATTGAAACTTTTTGAACCCCCATGGGGAGAGGTGCTTTCATTACCCCCAGTCCAACCCTTTATGGTTGACCTCAGTAATTAATGGGAGGGTGGTTTTATCTTACGGTACTCGAGCAACCTTGTTTTTCTTGGTAACCCTAATGCAGGCACACAGTCAATACTCAAATTTCTGCTGGATTGATGAAAAAGGATAAAGAATTCTGATTGTTGGAAAGGTAACTAAGGGGGTGGGGAGACATCCAACAGCTGTGGCTTTCGTTTACTAGAATTGGGGAAGAGTTTTGAGAATCTATAGTTCGAGTTGGCGCTTTGAGATTGGAGTCTAGAGAAAAGAAGAGAATGTGGAAGACTGAATCATGGGACCCAAATGTGGAGCTAAAGGAGGTTAGAGGGAAATTAGCACAACATAAGTTAAGGACAAAGAAAATCTGAACAGTTAAGGAATGACCAAAGAGTTGAAATATTGCAGGGAAGCCAAGAAAAACGAGACATAATGAAAAGGTTGCATCTGGTGAAGGGGCAGTCTTTGAGGCCCCTGAGAATAGTTTAAATAGGGTGGTTAAGATGAAAATATGTGTTTCTTTAAGAAAACATTCACATGTTTTCATATGTCATTTGTAATGATGTGCTGGACAATTCAGTTTATTTAGGTGTTTTCTATTGACCCTTCACCCCTGAGTAATCAGAAGGTTGAGGATTTCTTGCGGTCATTTTTAGCTGATTGAAAGCTAGCTATTGAGTAAAACATAGTTTAAGTACTGGATACTTAAGTGAAACTGCACAGAATAACATTAGTATTTCCCTGTGGTTTCCATGGGTTTCTCTATTTGTCCTTGACTTGAACTGAGCCTATTAGCTATCAGCTGAGACAGTGCCTGTGGGGACCGTCGGATTCCGTGAGTAAAAGTTTACACTTGTGGCCAAAGGCGCTTTCTCTTGAGAAGGGCCAAAACCCTTGATAAACAATTTTAATTTTATAATCAGGAAATTGTTCTCAAAGGAAATAACAACAAGAAGACCACTTCTTGATAGTCTGGGTGGTATCTGTGTATGTTGTGTCTGAGTATTTCTTCAATACTGTTCTTTCACTCTTAGGTTACACTCTAGGACAGGTTAGATGAGGTCGATGAAGTACCACAGGTTTTCTTTCTGGCTTGGGCATAAATCATGCCTTCCTTTTATATCTATTTCTTTTATACTCCTGTTCATCTATCTTCTTTATTATGGTATGTCTCACCTTCTAAATATACACATTCTGTCTAGCCATGTACTATTGGATGAAATACCAATTTTTGGTCATAAACAGTCATATATTTGTTTTATGTCTAGGACTACATAACAGCAAAACTAAAGGTGAAAACTAAGTGATGCATACAACTTATGTATCAAAATCTGTATCTTTTCTATTATTGAATATTCTGTAATTTCTTTGCTCAAATTCTCAACTAGCCATATTTCTAAGCCTTCAGGGCAGAGGAATGCATTAAGGGGGAGGGAGTTTAAGAAATGTTTTGGTATGGGCCTTTGGTATGGGCCAGATATGGCATCTGAAAATGATTGGACCTATGCACACACATAGTACAGACATATGTGTGTCTCTGTCCATTGTTCCAATCGTGTGTATGTGTGTGAGAGAGAGAAATTAGTTAGCCACAGTACTTAGGAATAATTAAAAGAAGTGGCTTTTGTTCACTTACTTTATGAATTAGGTAATATACAAATCTGACTGTGTGAAACAAGACCTAGAAATAATAGTAACTTGGGAAAGAAGTTTATTTCTCTCACAAGTGGTCATTTGGACATCAGCATTTAGGGAAGTTAGGGGGCTTTCTTCCGTGAAGTTATCCAGAGATCCAGGTTTCCTCTTTGTCACTGTTTGCCTTCCTAGAGTGATGCTCTCATTTGCATTCCAAGATGGCTAGTAGTCAAGTTCACAGTCTAAGCAGCTGGAAAGAGGAGAATGCCCCTTCTTTTTAAAGGCGTGATTTGGAAGTTGCACATGTCACTCACCCTGGCGTCCCATTAGCCAGAGATTTCTTCTAAGGCACAACAACCTAAGGGAAGCAAGGAAATGAACTCTCTATTCTGAGCTGCAGTATGCCCAGCTAAAAATTCTTTTACTTTGATAGTAGGTAAGAATAGATTTTGGGTTACAATTTTTGTCCTAGGGCACAAAAGAGCTGGTGCATGTAAATAGCAGAAATGCCATTTTCTATAGTTACATTATTATGGATCATTTATTGAATGTCCACTCAATATTGCTCGATACTAAGGCATTATTGAATGGTTTATAAATTATGCATAAGACATCTCCTTCAATTGGAAAACTTGATGATCTCAGAGTCCAGAATTTTAACCTCCGGGGACTTGGGTTGTGCAGTAGAGGACCCTTAATTTCTGACGGAGATCTGTTTGTTTCCTAGCTGGTTAAGGGTGGTCTGTGTCTGATTACTCCTTGAATATTGCTTTATTTATTCACTCATTTCAGTTCTTTATGAAGCTCTCTTAAGGGAGGGTCCTGTGCCAGGCATTGCATGGCATACAAAATGAGTTGGACATAAACTCTAAGCAATAAAGGTTTTATACCCCTGAGGCTAATAATACATTATATGTTAATAAAAATTAAAAAATTATTAAAATGTCAAAAAAAATAAAGGTTTTACAGTTGTGAGTACACCCCTGTGAAAGCCTGGCCTTGACAATGATGACTGTACCTGGTGGAAATCAAGGGATCTTTGCCCCAGAGTCTCTTCCTCATTCACTCAGAGTCTGCTTTGCACCATATTCCCTGAACAGGATCCACTCTTGATCTTGTTGTGGCAAAGGTCGAAAATTTCTTAAAGGTTCAAATTCTTTATTTATGATCCTTGGATTGTTTTTTGGTTTTGAATTTTCTGATGGATTATGAGGTTGCCCCCAATGTCATCAATGGGTATGTCTGGGAACAAGGAAAGAAACTTTATTGGTACTTATTTAAAAAGGAATTTTCAGGATTTGTAAAATTCCTTCTTTTGACCATAAAACATTATTTTACCTAGTAATTATGAATATTCTCTTTTCTTAAATCAGATTTAAAATTTTCTTATTTAATCAGAGTGTAACTTTTGAATTTTTGTAATGGTCTTTAAGAAATAAAAAGCTGGTTTTACTGCATATTACATACATCAGTAACTAAATAATTAAGGTATACTGACTAAGCCTTCCTTAGGTGCACAATTTGGGTTTTATTCTTAAAATCCCTGGCAAACCTTATGTGACCTTCATACTGCTCACAACCTGAAGTCAGGACATATACACACACAGACACACACACACAGCCAAACACTTACTAATCAAACCTTAAGCCGCATTATAAAACAACAAGAGAACACTGGTTCACCCAGTTTTATCTTTCTTTTTTGGTCATTCTTTAATGAGAACTTTGGATCTTTTTTTTTTTTAAACAGTATTCTTTTGAAATGAGTTATCATTTTCTTTGATTACATTAGAATAGTGAGGACTAATATTAATGTTATTAAAAATCATGTGTAATAGCGGTGCCTGGCTGGATCAGTTGGTAGAGCATGCGACTCTTGCTCTTGAGGTCATGGGTTCGAACTTCACATTGGGTATAGAAATTACTAAAGAAAAATAAACTTTAAAAAAAATCATGTATACTAGAAGAGGGAACATTTTACTTGGCTGTAAATATGCTTTAGTACATGGGGCACAATCAGTACTTCTTCCTAATCCCTGTTTCCCTATTGCATTTCTGTCCCTTTGTTTCTTACTCTTCTTTCAACCTCCTTTTATTCTATGTCTAATATAGAGGCATGTGAATATTAATTATCATATAGGCAACTCTTAAAGATTTTGGTTTATGATATGGGTAGAAACATGTCATTGGGAAAAAACAAAACTCAACAGAGAAAAAAACAGAAAAGGAAAATGTCTGTGTTGTCCCAGACTTGTCGGGAGGGCAGATAAGGTTTAAATAAAGATGGAGGTATCATATCCCTATTCTTTGCTTTTATTTTTAATATATTAAGTCAAATGAAATGCTTAGGTTGGGATATATGACAGCTCTTAAACACTTTCCCTCGGTATTGTGTGTATGAGTTAGGTGACAGGTAGCCTAACGTGCTAGAAAGCAATCATCCCCGAATCCAGAAACTTGGGTTTCAGGGTCATCTGAGCTCCTAACTTCCGTGTAACCCTATTATGGTGTGTACTATCTCTTGGTGCCTGTTTTTTCATTTGTAAAATGCAGGGCTTGCACTCTGACTACTAAGATTGCACTCAAGTCCGTGATTAGCATGGCACTGGTCCCTTTTATCTTAAAGATAACACAAAATACAACAACCAAAAAAAATCAGCATTTTTTGAAGCCGTGTCCTATTTAAAAAAAAAAAAAAAAAAAGGCAGGATTGGCGCCCAAATCTATGTAATTTGTCCTAGGGCTGCATAACTTTCTTGAGGGTTTCAGCTGCTCATGAATTAACTTTATGACCTAGCAATGTTAAGCTCCAGTCCTGGGGTGTTGGCATGTGGCCCCTTGCTGCTAGTGTGTTTTAGGAGCATTCTAGAGTCTCCTTGAACCAGCTCCTGAGTGAAGCCGTTGGGGGAGCGCTGCAGTTGCGCGTCCTCTGTGGGTTAAGGGGCCAGCTGGCCAGCCTGGAAGGGTTGTCTCTGACCTGCTGGTTGTGAACATTTGTCCCAGTTGTATATTTTTACTTCAGCCATCGTCCCCTTGGATCACATGTCTAGCCATATGGACTTGGTTTACTTAATCTGAGTTTCAACTCATCTTGTTTAGACCAATTTGGTCTTTCTAACAAATGGATCTCTATGTGTCATTGCTTCCCCTTTTGTTAGTAACAATCAATTTCAGTTTCAGGGGAATATTAAATATCAGTGTGAAAAAGAAATGAGTAAGAGTAAACAAGCCACTTTTCAAACTTCAGAAGTCAGAGGATTAATTTTAAATACACTGTAATTGGTCTAGGAAGGGAAGTATGAAAACCAGATTGTGGGCACAGTTGTGGGAGATGAAGCTACTTAATAATGAATCCTCTGCCGCCTACAAAATGTTAGTAATCGAGTTTTTAAAAAGATGAAATGCTGACTCTTTCTTCATTCCGAGGACAGGTACTTAGTCCTTTAAACAAACAGCTATTCCCTTGGAGTATGCCTGTCTTGACCCTGTTAGGGAACTCAGCTACTTTTAGTAAGGTCTGGTTTGGTTCATGAAATCAGGAGTTCAGACTAGGAGTCATTCAAGCTATGTTTTCCGTGTCTGTCATCACATGGGTTCTGGGCTCAGGATCAGAAACAAGTAGTGTGAAAACTTCACAAGTGTCAGAGTTTTTTGAAAAAGTGTGAAACATACAGTCTTTGTTATTAATTGGTTTTATAGAAAAACCTTGAATGTCAGTGACCTTTGATATCATCTCAGTTATTTCTTGGGCCTTTTGGGAGTTCTTTTAAAATAGGCACATGCCTGGTCATTCCCTCTCCACTGAAAATCATATAGTGATAGGGAACTCACTTCCTATCAGGATAGCTATTTCTTTGAGGAACCGTTTTGTACTAAGGTCCATGTCGTGTGACCCAAAATTTGGTCCATAAAAGGACATTCATAGTAATACATAGAGTTTGATCAGAAAATAAGTTATGCAGGTAGTAAAATTTGAAACAAAGTGTAGATAGATCATCTATTATCATTCTTACAGATAACTCAGGTTTCAAAGTTACCTAATTCAAAACTTCTTTGATTATTAAACTCCATCAACTGTTCATCTCTTCCTGACAACTTGTCCTTGTTAGCCTAGCAATCTCAGGTCCCTGGAATTTAAAAAATGAGTGAAATTTCAAAAAAAATCGCCTAATGAAGACTTTTGCTTGGGTTTCTCAACCTTGGCATTATTCACATTCTGAAATAGATCGTTCTTTGATGTGTGGGACTATTCCGGGCATTGACATGTAGTAACATCCCTGCTCTCCACCCGTTAGGTGCCCCAGTTGTGATAACCAAAAATATCTCCAAAGATTGCCAAAAGTTAGCTGGAGGGCAGAATCACCCACAATGGAGAACCCACTGCTTTACGTTTTAATTGTTATCACCATTTAACACCAGAAATATCCAGGTAAAGGATAAGCCTTCTCAAGGAGGAATAGGGATGGAAACCCATAAAAATGCAATATTGGTTTTCTTGACACATGTCTGACAGATCTAGACCACATCGTACAAGATGAGATGGAGTTCAGATGGCCCATCTGTTTTGTCACTTAGAAAAGGTCTTTGTTCACATTCTGATTCATAGAAGCATGCTTGTATAAATGGGAATAAATATATTAACCCTGCTTACTTGACTTTGGAATATCCTGGGCAAACTGGAAAGCTGACCAGTGAATTGGTTAGAATGATTCTGGTGTGGTTCTAATGAGAGGTGGTTCTTACTGACTCTCTGGTGATCATCAGGATGATACAGCCAGAGGCCCAGATATCAGGAAATTCTCCGAGAAAGATACCAGTGACCAGTGGGAAGCTTTGTCACCAGCTGGTGGGAAATCCTGGCTTGTGTTTGAGAACCCTTAAGTGGTGACTAATTTGATTTCCTCTCCCTTGTCCCTTATGGGTGCCACAATGGTCAGCCCCAGAGAAGCATGGTGATTCACACTGAGGATAATCCTGCATCTTCCAGGTTAGTGGGCATGAAGAATAGGGCAGGAATCAAAATGCTATAACTCACGCCCCCTTCCCACATGGTATTTTTTATTGGAAGTGATCCCTGTGGCATCTTGTGTGTAGGATGATCTTTGCCAGGAACTTTCCTTAAGATCTTTCATCCATAACTCCTGTACGGGAATCAGTATTCTCCACGTAGCCCCAGTTTTTTCCCAGGCTTTCACTTTGGTTCCCAGGGTTCAAGTAGAGGCTGAAGGCTCCCGGCATGCCTGGATTCTTGACTCAGTAAATTTTAACAGATAAGATGCATTCTCTAGGAGTGATAGCATGGGGGATGGCACTGTCTACTTTGACATCATCACTTTGAATTATCATTTAGGCCTCCCTGTTCTTCTTAGGGATTTGTCATATCAAATCCTCAGCTGAGTTAGGCCAGAAAATGGTTGAGAACTGCTGGAAGCTGAGACATTTTTGACAAACAGGAGCTAACCTTAACACTGGTCATTGTAAGATATTTTCCAACAATTTGCTTTCCTTTATGAAGGCAGCCTACAATTTAGATGGAGAGTATTACACTGATATTTTTAGAAGACGGACAGATTGAGCCAAAGGTCACAATACGCCTAAGGTCATGGCCTGTTAATAACAGATTCAAGACCTCAAAATTTAGAGGCTGCATAACTCAAACCTCTCATGACATAGTAACCTGAGTATTTTACTGACACCAAATCCAGATAATGCCAGTGCTTGATAGGTGAGTCATTAGCAAAAACATCTTTGACAGCTACATGGCTTAGAACTTAAAGGAGAAGAACACAGTTTAAATGAAACAAAAGTGCATTTTATTGCTCATCAGTTGTCAATTAAATTTAAAAACAAGTTCAAATAAAAGCTTAAGCAATCCAGATACGAAATATTTAATCACTTTTTTTTTTTTTTTTAACTAAACACGTGTATCTGTACAAATTGTATATTGGAGAATCCATGGAAAAAAATAATTAGTAGGTGGATAAATAGGCCTGGAATAAATAGGAACTATTTTAGAATCTGGCTCTCTTATCCCACATACCATCTTAACTGTTGGGGAGCATAGGATAACAGTACTAAATACTATGAATCTGATTTCTTTCCAAATAACTACTCTTGTTATATATAGTCTTTTCCCTTCTTCCTTTTCAATAGATTGATGTTTTTCCTTATTTATTTATTTTTTTTTTCCAAAGAAAAATGCTTATCATCATTATGTTACTTTGGGGTTTGTATAAATTGCCTCAGTCTTTTATGGAAGGTAACCTTTTAAATGTGTTGGAAGTCATCATTAGAAGCTTGAAGGAATAGATGGCAGTAGTATTCCATATTCCCTGTCTTCTTTCCAGAGCCAATTCAGAGTTACATTTAAAAATCATGCTCATTTTATACAGTATTCCAAGAAGATTCTGTGTAAATGCCTGCAGTAAAAATGTTTCAGTCCCACTAGAGATCAGGTTCTTTCTAATGTCTAAATTTAAATCATTTACCTTTCCTTTGTGCCTTATCTCTCCCTCTGTTACCTTCCTTTCTCAGGCAGCAGAGAGTAATTGTGCCACACCTTTGGTAAATATACGCTTTTTCTTTTTCTTTCTCTTTTTTTCTTCCTTTTCCTGGCTTATCATAGCATATTGACACTTCTGCCTTGCAGGTAATTAACTGTGTATGTATTTAAATGTTATGTTCAGTATGACTGACAGTCAGTAGCTATAGCTCTGGAGCATTTATAATGTGGCTACTCCAGATTTTGAAGCCTGAGTATAAAAAAACAATGAATGTAAAATGTCTTTTTTTTTTTTATATCAATTACATACAGGAAGGATATTATTTTAGATATGTTGGGTTAAATATCATATGTTATGTAAATTAATTTCACCTGTTTCTTTTCACCTTTTTAAACTGGCTGCTGGAAACTTTAAAATTACTTAGTATTTCCATTGGGCAGCACTGCCCTGAACTCTGCTCTCCACTTTTTTTGCCCTTTTGCATCCAGATTCAGTATTTTCAAGGCCAGGTCGATATAGATTGTGTTGAAAGAATACTTTCTTCACATTCTGTGACTACTTCCCTATACTTTCACCCACTTCTCTAGTTGTCTTAAATTTTAACACGAAAAGTTGTATCTATTTAAACACTTTTTTTTGTTTGTTTATTCCACCAATTTGGCCTCCTTGATTTTCTTTCCTGTGTTATCTCGGTGCCATTGACTTTTCTTCCTGAAGAGGGTTAGTAACATAACACAATTGAAAAGAGAGAGAGAGAATTAATGGACACACTTCCAATGGCTGTGTCTTGTTTGCTCACCAGCCTGCAGAGATAAGGGGACTTAGAGTATGGGCTTTGATCTGCATGTCTGAGGGGTTGGGGTTTTGTGGGGTTTTGCAGGGATCTACTTGAGTTTGCAAATCTGCTACTTCGTGGGCAAGGATCCTCTGGAAGTTGTTTTTTGTTTTTTGTTTTTTTCCCCTTTTTTCTTTTAAGATGAATTTTGAGTTAACAATTAGAGGACATTTGGAAGGAACCACATACTTCACTTCATGGAAGAAGAGGTTATTAAAAACTAGAAGATGACCAAAGGAGCACTATGAGACTTTTCTCTCCCCCCCCCCACCCCACCCCCCACCCACCCCCCCCCCCCCCCCGCCAGAAACCAGACTGGTCATTTCAGAGTGTTTGAAGTTTTTGTGAAGTTCCACATACACTTTGCAGCCTTTTGTCAAATGCATCACCTTGGTGCCTCCTTCAAAGGAATTTGGGCCTGGGCTTTCAGGGGCCATTTGGTGTCCTTTCTGCAGAGGTTTGCAGGGAAGGCTTTCCTGCTCATTAAGATCCCAGTGTGGAATTCCGCAGGCCCAGACATCACTGACCCATCTGAGGACAGTGAATAAAGAAAGTCCGTTTTCTTTTGGATCAGTGCATTTGTCTGTGACCATGGGGTTGAAATATGAAACAAACCAGCTCTGGAGACATGGCGTCTTGCACTCACAGTGAAAGAGATTAGACAAGTGGTTGGGTAGTGACACAGACATGATTCATGCTCTATCTACTGATGACGAAACTTTCCAAATACTTTCAGTGTACTGATAGTACATTTCTTAAATGCTAAATATATCTAACTCTTAACAGCTAATTGTCTGTCAGGCTCATTGTCCGTTACCCATAAATGCTAAGGTCATGCTGTCCTTCTGGTTTTGTAGATACAAAAATATGTATGTGTCACAGAGCCTGGGGAAATAATATGTAAAAAATAAGTGTATGCTTGTAACACCCTTCTTAGAATTTTAAAAGTAATCGTTATGTATGCAATGCAGCTTTTACACTTTATTCCTGTTTACTCTTGTTCACTGCGTAACAGAATCACAGAACTTTAGGTCTGGGGGAGAAGACTCTAAAGGTATCTCCTCCAAGCTCTCCATCTTTCATTGTTGCTTACTGGCAAACTGTTTTTAAGGAAAGGAAACATGTTTTTCGAGTCTCCAGGCAAGCGGGCAGCATGGGTTCAACCAAAACTTGACTCTCTGACACCCTAGTGGAGCGTTCTTTCTGACCGCACTTGACTCTCCTCACTCAAAACGTGACGAGCAGATCAAGACATCTAAGAACTCAGTAGTTTTAATTTCAAAGAAACAGCACCTACCTCTCTGGTCCTCTGTTACTTCAGGTATGAAAAGATAGGTCCTGGGTAGATGATTTCCCGAGATTCTTTTTGCTCACACAAATTATAGGACAGAGGTTTTTTTTTTTTTTTTTTTTTTTTTTTTAACGTGGACAGTGTTATTACCTCAAACACATATGTTTTTAATCTTCAAAAAAGCAACTTCTATTTCAAGGTTGTGTTAAGTAACGTTCAAACTCCAGATGAAAGCAAAGAGAAAAGAAGGAACATGCGGTTGGACTGCTGCGGTGGGGGGGCGGGGGGGGAGGGGCGCACGCCCACGGGCGCATGCGGATCCCATGCTCTGATGCGTCTCCATCTAGGTCAGCAGGCAGGCTCCGGAGTGAGGGTGAGGCTGAGGCCAACCTGCCAAGGCTCTGAGATTTGATAATAGAAGCCCAGCTCTGCTGTTTTCTTCCCCGGCAGTATTTGTCCTGCCTGTTTCCAAGGCCTGTAAGTAGGCCAGGAGAGTCACTGAAGGTCAGCTTTGGGAATTGATAGGGGAGTTGATAAGAACTCTCTTCCCCTTATGCAACTAAGCAGGAAGGCCCACCTTCTATGACTCTGCACAGACTGTCAGATGGTATCATCCTCTCTCATTTCTCTGCCATACTAACCTAGTTCAGCTGGACTTACCTTGAGTCCTCCTGCTTCTACAAAATGGACTGTGGAGAAGTCACAGATTGGAGAGTAGTGATTTGGGTTCTACAGCCAGCTTTGTCTTGTTCAGCTGGACACCCTTGGCCAAGTCTAGCCACCTGCCTCTGGCCTCAGTTTCCACTGCAGCCTGCAGAACCATAGGCATCTCTCTCCTTGGAACTCTTGATGTGGTAAATAACGGTTAATAACACATTCGCTTTAGCACTTTGCACATTTATTTTATGTTTGTCACTATCCTTTTACCAGCAGAAGGGCTTTGTCAGTCTACCTTTAGGTCTCAGTAGGGTGTACATTCGTTATTCCTCTCCTGATACGTCCTATTGCTCAGAGAGGAGCTTGCAGAGCAGATCCATTATTTTTGGATTGGGGAGCAAAAGTGAAGACGAAGAAAATTGATGCAGTAAAAGAATGTGGCTGATTGAGAGTCCCGTGTAGGGAAATGTGTTTTTGTGTTAGTCATTGACTGGAACTACAACAAAGCAGAATTAACCAGAAGATTGTGCTGCACAGTGGACATAATGGCACAGGTCCTGTGTGTAATTAGTACCGTGTGAGCATGGTCTTACTTTCTGCGTTAACATGGACAGCATCAAGTTCATAATTCAGAAAGGGAATAAACTCCTAAGTGTGTCAGGTTTATTGCCTTTTTCCTCTTATCTCAAGAAAGGACACCATATGGCCCTGTGTGTGTATACTCTTGCCATGACAATTCCTTCTGTCAAAAATGATTTTCTCCAGAAGCATGGTATGTAAATTCTTGGCCAATCATTCAAAAAAGGAAGGGAATTACATTTTTTTAACCAGCATTTTTCAAAACACTGTTTTGGCATATGAAAGGAATTGTAAGTGTTGGCATCATGTATGTGCATTTAATGATAATAAGACTTAAAAAGTAATTGTATGAACTGTATGTATGAATTGTATGAACAGTAGAAGAAGCTTTCCTCCTCATCTTCTGATTATCTAGACATGGAAGATTTTTTTTTCCCCCAGAGTTTCATTTTCCAAAGTAATAGGGAAAAGTGTCAAAATTTTGACATCAGTTATTTGTGAAATCACCTTGAAACTAAGACTTGGTTCTGTCTACAGTGATACTGAAATGTGCACATAATATTGCATGTAATAAATCACTCCCCAGTTCTTAAGACTAATAGCCCAAAGTGTCTTATTTATGTGATTGTTCCATACCTAGCTCATGTATTGTTTTGTTCATTATTGTTATACTTAAAAGGGGATGTGTTCAATGAATTTCACTTGAAGTTTTCCTTAGGCTCAGTGAACCTTTCGTCTTAAATCTTTCATGAACTGTGTAAGGAGGAAGAAAGCATTACTCTTTATTTCTAAACATGTGGGGATATAGGAATTCTCCAACTTAAAACTACACGGCATCCCATGTTTTATTTGTCAGTTCTTTGTAAATTAGTAGAACTTCTCTGTCATAACAGTGTTAAAAACTAAAAGAAAAGAAAAGGCTAGTCAGGGTCACAGGCCAGTCTACCAAAACTGTATTTATTTTGTGTTCATTTCCTTTCTATAGAAAATTTTCTTATTTTGTATTGGGCATTCCAAGAATGAAATCTCCTTATTAGCTCTAGTAATAGGAATTTGTTGATGTAGTATTTATGTCATTAGTTATCTAATTATTTGCCCATCACATGGTGGCTATGGTTCAGATGCTGGTTTAATAAGATTAATCATAATGCTTTTAGTACTGGAGAAGGTGCTGTCATGTTGTCAAAGGATTATTTAATGTTGAACATGAACAAAGCTTGTTGAACTCTGACGGTTCTTGGATATTTTTCTTTTATTCTGCCTTTCTTGATGGTCAGTTAAATGGAATTCTGCAGACCAGGAGGGAAGAGAGGGAAGTTTCTGTTATTTTTTTAGACCTTACCCCTCCTTCTAGTTAAGGTGAAGAAAATTTGGGAAAAGCCATTCTATTCTGTGACCTTTTGTTTTTATTTTTGTTTTTGTTTTTAGAGTACCTCTGATGTTTTCTCATAGCAGAGCACACATCCATACAAAATGCTAGTTAAAAAAAAACATGGGGTGCGTGGGTGGCTCAGTGGGTTAAGCCTTTGCCTTCAGCTCAGGTCATGATCCCAGGGTCCTGGGATCGAGCCCCGCATCGGGCTCTCTGCTCAGCTGGGAGCCTGCTTCCCCCCCCCCCCCACCTACTTGTGATCTGTCAAATAAATAAATTAATTAAATCTTAAAAAAAAAAAGAAACCCTTCTGAGAAGTCATGTGCGTCCTGTAAAATATTATCAGAGAATAAACTAGAGTTGTTAACTTTGTAGTCGAGGCCTGTGTATATCAGACACGCACAAATGCATCTTGAGGTCTTAGAATAAACTTGATTTTCGGTAGTTCCTCATCGGGGAAGAGTTGTATTTGACTGTTAAAGGGACACAAATGTGTCTTTGAGCAGCTGCCTGATTAAAGGCTGAGCCCCGGTCTGTCAGGGTGACTTAGAATTGGCCAGGACTCAAGCGTCTGTGATTGCATTTCATCTATTTGCTATCTCAACAGATGGATCTGTTTCATAGAGTCTTTGCGCTTTGTCCTTCAGCAATGACTAGCTCTCCCAATGACTGTAGATTCCATTGACCAGAGTTAATGATGCTTTTCTGTAGATGTTATGTTTCCCATAGTAGTTTTTAAATTTATGGATCAAATAAGCAACTGAGAGTTTTCAGCATTTTTTCCGATCTTTGGAAGTTGTCTCAAAAGCCTGTTCCAAGGAAAATGAGGCCATTTATCTTTCCAGGAGTTTCTGTGCCCTCTCAACACCTATGTGTTAATGGGATAAGTAGGAGTGGTTTTTGCTGCTTGAAACCTGCAGGCTATCAAGTGGAGAGTGGAAAAAATGGAAAGGTTACCGCTTCCTCTGTCTATCAGGTTTTATTATAGAAACTGTTCACCAGATAATTAGGTTTAATTTGTAACAGAGGGGAAGATTTGTATTGTAAACAAGAAAGTTCTTTGAAGATAAATCTTGTCAGTAGCTGCTGGAAGGGTGCTGGAGGAAGCCTTGATTTTTTTTTTTTTTTTTTTTCTAAATGGCTCGGAGTGGGAGGGTGTTTTTCTTGCTTGGTTTTTTATTATTTATTTATTTAGTTCCCTTTTTTTTCCTTTTTGCTAGACTACAAAGTGATAGTGGGGCTGGAAGGTGATAATTAGTAGCCTTCACCTGCTTTTTCTTTTGCAAGCAGGCTAATTAAAATGCATAAAAACTTTTACTTTTTTCCCCTCAAGGGGAAACATACCTCTTTTGACAGCTGCCTTTCTGAATGTCCACACTCTTCCTGCCACCTTCTTAGTATTATTGACTGCTTCTTGACACAACTGAAAACTCTCATGTGCTTTTTTGTAACTCTTAAATATTAGGAAAATTAACCCTGCTTGTCAATGCCAGGTTTGTACCAATATTAATCGGTGATCTGACATATATATTATGATCCTATGAAGTTATTTATTCAGTTCTTCTATATTATTTTACAGTGGGCTTTTCCTTATTTTGTTTTGTGTCATTTTAAGTGCCCTAGGTAAAAGTGTTTATAGTCTCCTGTATTACACGTATCACTATTCAACAGTTTCTATAGGCATCCGTCTCTCTCATTCCATGAATTGTCACTCCAAGAATCAACAAATTTTTCAACATTTCGAACTCAGTATCAGTAGGTATTGGGTATGGTTTGTTGTAGATTCAGGTTCATTTTTTTTTTTTTTTTTTAGTTTTAAGGGACTTCAGATAATATATTATTCTTTTTTTTTTTTTTTAAAGATATTTTATTTATTTATTTGACAGAGAGATCACAAGTAGGCAGAGAGGCAGACAGAGACAGAGGGGGAAGCAGGATCCCTGCTGAGCAGAGAGCCCGATGCGGGGCTCGATCCCAGAACCTGGGATCATGACCTGAGCTGAAGGCAGAGGCTTAACCTACTGAGCCACCCAGGTTCCCCATATTATTCTTGATAAACTTCAATTTGGTCATCTAAAATGATGCCAGGTTTTCATAAGATATTCAACAGCAAACATACTGTAGTACTACATTCTAGTTCTGCTTGCTTTTAATTGTCAAACCAACCGCGTTTTTCAGTTGTACTGTTTCCAGACTTCTCATCATCTAAGAAAATATTTGTCGTGGAGTTGGTAATGAATGTTCAGCTCGTGTGTGTGTGTTTTCTAATCTGTCAGCTTACCTTTTTGTACATAGTTTTGATTTTTGTTCTTACACCCAAAACAGTTTTAACTAAACATTTGTGTAACTAGATAAACTGTAAAAAAAAAAAAAAAAAAAAAAAAGATAATTATCTCTTGCTCCCTATGATATAAATAATAAGATGCTAAGTCAAAATTATAAATTATTGTAAGGGCTTGAATTTGATTTTTTTAAATGCTGATATGTAAGGTACCATTCTATACCAAAATAGTTTTTAAAACAACAGTTTCTTGAACCAGAAAAAGGAGTCTATTTAATGAGGTAGATGCCCTGGAACTCAGAAACAGATAAGTAGCTCATCTTATGGGCTTCCTTGCTGTCTAATAGTTGCATTTTACACGATATTTTTAAATCTATACATTTATAACTGTAGTGGGTAATTCCTGTAGATGATTTATTTTTCTTTTTCCGATGAAAAAATAAGTTCAAAGCATCTATCTATGAGGAAGAAGTACCTCTGTAAACTGATATCCATAAGATACATATACTAAAACTTTCCTACGCGCATTTGCTGATGGTGACTGCTTAACAGAAATAAACATTTTCAAGGGTCTTACATTCAAAATCTCAAGAGTAGAGAACTTGTGAATAGCCCTTTCAGTGAAGTAATGTTATGACTATTATTAAAGAGAACGTATTCTACCCATTGCCTATCCATTGCAGTTTGTATTTCCTGTTTTTACAATAAATTCTTAATTAATTAATCACATAGTGTATGGGTATTTTTCTGGTTAAGTCATGAAAGGGTTAACCAGGAATCCATTTATATTCAAGTTTTATTTTTAAACATCTTCCCCCCCCCAAAAAAAAAGCTTTTATTAATTCATTTGAGAGAGAGAGAGAGTATGAGTGGGGTGAGGGGCAGATGGAGAAACAGACGCGCCACCGAGCAGGAAGCCCAATGTGGGGTTCTGTCCTGAGACTCCAGGATCATGACCTGAGTTGAAGGCAGATGCTTCACTGGCTGAGCCACCCAGGCGTCCCCTATTTTTAAATATCTTTATACAATGTGTTAGGATACTTTCGCTGTAATAACACTATTAATGAGTGTGATTGTATTTTTAATTAAGGACTCTTCATTGACCTGGATGAATGTTTTCCTCAATTTGAATTTTTATTGTAGAGTTCTGTGACACAGACCATGCCCCAGAAGTTAGAGGAGAGGGAAAAATGTTTATTGAGTGACTGATACAAATTCGTTCTGTTGTCAGATTGAACGTTTCTTCTAAGATTGGGGTAAAATTTTTTTCAAACTTTAAATGTATATAATTGATGGGTTCTGTTTAAGAGTTTACTGTGTTTCTTCTTATGAAAAGCTTATTTTGAAAAGGATACAAGGAATTTGGAAGTATTCCAGAATTCTCTAAAATTCACATTTAATAATTTGCTTCATTCAGATTTTTTTTGATTGGCGTGCGATCCCTATGTTTTGTTCTGAAATGTCTGAAATCACAACATCTTGATAGAGTCTACTCTATTTTTGAATTGTTTTAAATAGTAACTTTAAAATTTGCATTAATTGAAAAGTACCTTGTCATAACATTTGCTTTGTGTCATGAAAGGTTATCTATATTTGGAAGTAACATTTTGGTAAAAGGAAGATTATGGAATATTTATGAACTTTCTCTCTCACAGATTCATAGGTTGTTAGAACAGGATGGAATGTTAGAGTCTTGCAACCACAACCTTCTCAGTTTACAGTCGAAGGAAATGAGGCCCAGAGATATTAAATGACTTGCCCAAGGACACACAGCTGAAGAGTAGTATAAGAACGACTGTAACCCTGGACTTTGGGCTCCAGGTCATGTATTTTTATTATGGAAAATTTGCTCCAGTAAAGTAAAGTAATTTTCAAAAGATCATGGTATAAAGCTGGTGGAAGGGAGTCAATTTTAAGTATACTTATTATTTAAGTATACTTTATAATTTATTATGGTAAATTTAGTTTTGCATCTCTGTGTATATTTAGGTGGTTAATTTTTTTCCTATTAAAGTATGCTTAATTCAATTTGTGAATTAATTACAAAAATGAGAATAACTTTGCTTGGATGAAGATAATTTCACTTACTCTCATGACCCAGTTTTAGGACTATGTTCTGGACCCAGTTTAGGACTGTTATTAAGGATCATAACACCTCCATAATGGGGTTCAGTGTAAAACAGTTTAAATTCTTGGATTACTTCGTGATTAAAAAAAAAAGTTGAAAAGGTTGCAAATTAAATATTGCCTGTTTATGGCCCTTGATTTTAGGATAGCAACAGTGATAATCTCAATTTTCATGTAACCAGAGTTTATGGTATAGAACAAATACCCGACCCCCCCCCCCAAATATTTTGTTTATTTATTTTAGAGAGACGAGGAGGGGCAAAGGGAGAGGGACAGAGACTCTCAAGCAGACTCCATGCTGAGCACAGAGGCGGACATAGGGCTCTATCAAAGACCTCCAGATCATGACCTGAGCCAAAATGGAGCTGGATGCTCAACAAACTGAACTACCCAGGCGCCCCCTACCTGTACACTTTTAATTAATTTTCTTTTAGTTTATTTTTTCACAAGCAAATGCTTTGGGAACCTTTTAATGAATATGTATGATAAATATTTTCACAGTCATAATAGAACCAAGAGAACCAACAGAAACTCTTGATAACCTTATTTATAGTCTTCCTTCATTATAAATCTGTTTAAGTAACCAAAATCAATAATATAACCAACTGGAATTAACAGTGATTGTTTTCTTGGAGAGGCAGACAGGAAGAAGTCACAGCCAGTTGGCATCAAGAAGGTACTGCAAGAGCTCAGTGCCTCTGGCCCCAGCTGGCAGGGTTTGCCAGAAAAAGTGCTGCTCTAACTTCTCCTGGGTCATTGGTATTCACAGTGTGCAGCCTGTTTTCCTATTATAGAGCCAACATTTTTTAAAGCTGCATTTTAAAATCCTGTTGACTTTTTGCGGGGAGGTGGGAGGGGTTCTATATAGAAGTATGTGATAATAAGAGCTTATCAGTTGGGCTTGAGATCCTTACTCTGTCATTCTTTTTGTGTTTTATTTTTTCAAGTAGGCTCCACGCCCTGCGTGGAGCCCAACATGGGGCTTGAACTCGTGACCCTGAGATCAAGACCTGAGCTGAGATCAAAAGTCAAGAGCTACCCAGGCGCCTCACTCATTTATTTTTTAACTGGTTATTTACTGAGTACCTACTTACTCTAAGTACTTACTGTTAAGTAACTAGTGAAAACAGTGTTCTTTCTAGGCAAGTAATGTTTTGATGATTATAATCAGTTCTGCTGTATGTATGCATGCATATATATTACCTGATTCAGATTTCCACTATGGATTTTTTTTTTTTTTACAATCGACAAACCAGTTTCAGCTGCAGTGCTAGGGATTCTTAGGTATTTAGCATTTACTCACTCTATACTGATAGTCTATTTTTATACCTCACGTTTCCCTCTAATTTGCATTTCAGTTTCTCAGATAAGTGGTTTGGAGCCAATACTTCCACCCCTGGTCACGTAGCCCACAAATAAGCCAAATAAAGGAGGCTTATAATGACATTAACTCATTCTAAAGCATCAGATAAATTTTAGAATTTTTCTATATTAAATTTACATTAAGTGCCTGAATCCTTGACTTAAAAAGGCAAGGGAATGATCTGCATATTCATTTTTAAAAAATAAATACTCTGCTCTGCAATGGCTCTTCCCCAAGGTACCAACGGCTGTCATTCACTGTTGGATAGCCAGTGTGGAATGGGGCTTCCCATCCTGCGGAGGGACTGGATAGGTAGAACCAGGAAACAGGCAGTATTGGCCTATGGTATCCTACCCTGTGTTTCTCATTACAACAGAACAGAACATTTCAAGAAGCGATTCTGCAGAGATGGATCAGAATACCCAGACTGTACTTGAAATTTTCATTTCTTGAGTCTTTTTTTTTTTTAAACATTTTACTTATTTATTTGACAGAGATCACGAATAGGCAGAGAGGCAGGCTGAGAGAGAGAGAGAGAGAGAGAGAGAGGAAACAGGCTCCCCGCTGAGCAGAGAACCCGACTCGAGGCTCGATCCCAGGACTCTGGGATCATGACCTGAGCAGAAGGCAGAGGCTTTAACCCACTGAGCCACCCAGGCTCTCCTCATTTCTTGAGTCTTTAGGCCCTTTGCTGTCAATCAGTTCCAAACACTTGGGATTCTATTTCTTCATTTGATAAAGTAAAAACATGCACACACAACATTCTTTTTTTTCCTAGTAAAATTAACTCATGATTTCTTGGTTTCTAGAAAACATAACAGTTTCGTCCAAAGAGAGGGAGGAACCTCTCGCTTTCACGCGCTCTCTTCTCACTGGAGGAGTAGGCCAATTTCATAGTAGAGGTGGTTTCAGCTCTGTGATAAAGGTGAGTCGAGTTGTGTGCATTCTCTGCAGATGGCTGCAGATTCTCTGCAGATGGGAACGTGCTCTATTCAGCTTCTCACCCTGCATGGCCATTCCGTTTCCTCTTGAGCAATTTGAGAAATAGGAAGATATGTAGGTAAAAATGAAGAGGGTAGAGAAGAACTGGAACAGGTGCACAAGTGGCTAATTTTGGCTTTGATAAGATATTCATTAAAGGCCGAAGTTAGAAGTCTTTTTAGGGTGAAGTGATTTTTTTACTACCGTGCATTTGGAAACCTTCCTAAGCCATCGAGGAAATTAGAAACCCTTTTCATGCTTAGGGCAGATTTTTGTAATCTATTGTGTGCTTCAAGCTATGCAGTTTAGTTTCCTGGATTCCAGAAAAGTTTATACTTGTCCTTTAATCAATTCTTTCTCTTTTTAAAACTCTGAATCCCCAAGAACTGCTATTTCCGGCAAACGTAACATGTTACTCAAATTAAATTGCACATAGGTATTAAATAAGCTAGGCGAGATTTAATTCCCAAATGGGTTCGGGTGTATTTGTTTATAAATCACAGGTGTGGCCACAGTTAAGTCTCCAGGTGGCTTTTGGAGAAATATAAGTTAATAAGGTGTTGGTGAAGAAATGCATATAGGTACAAAAATGACTTAGAAAGGCAGGAGAATTTTCCACTAACTTCAGTATGGTAGATGAAAATCAAGCTATGTGTCATTAGGACAGTCATATAAATAGCTATAGGGGTCATATGACACGGCTAAGGAGGTGGAGGTTATGTGTGTGTACCTAAAAACTGTGAAACATGGAAAGGTCTGGAGTGACCTGGAATGAAAATTTGGATATATAAAATGTTAAGTAGGAAAGCAAACTGTAAGGTAGTCTAGATACAATATAACTGGAATTCACATCAATTCTAGTCATAGCAGTAGCTGAGTTCAAGGTAAAATATAATTCCCTTTCCCAAGTCATGGTGTACAGTAGATGGTCTGCTCTCCACAGGAGGTCCCTAGAACATATGTGTTGGGATATGTGATATGCCATAAGAAATATGATATTAATACTCGTTAAGAAATTTTACAAAATTCCTTCTTTTTAAAGCATTTGTCTGCGTGAACTCCAGTTTACTCCTCTTCATGGCATTAGTCTTACTCACCTGTATTCAGACCTTCCTGTTGAGTGGAACAGAGGAGAGGGGAATGTTTCAGCTCGTGAGTTGCTACATGTCACTGCCTTACCAGGACCTGTGATGACTTAGCTTGTCAAATTTCCTGTAATAACTGTAGAGGTTCTAAAAATTGAAGTTTTTAAAATTCCACCAAAGAAATCTTAGGTTTTATTAAAAATTTCTTAAAACTTTGGGGATATGTGTTCATGAGTGATGTGGGATTATCTCATGGTAGAAAAATCTGCCAAGCTAGACTAAGCACCAAGGAGAAGTTGTGCCATATACAAGGTTTGGAGAAACTTAGGACCCACTCTGGCTTGCTCCTATGTACTATGGTAGTCTATCATAGTGTATTTGTTAAGTGTTCTCCAGAGAAAAAGAGACAATAGGAAGTGGGTGTGGGGGTGTGTGGGGGTGTGGATGCGTGTAGGATTTATTATAAGGAATTAGCTCACGTGATTAAGGAGGCTGACAGATCCCAAGATCTGCAGGGTGAGTTGGCAATTTGTAGACCCACAAGACTTGATGATGTAGTTCTAGCCCAAAGACCCTCAGATTTAGGATCTAGGAGAAGTCAGTGTTTCAGCTGCAGTCCAGAGGCAGGAAAAAGCTGATGTTCCAGTCTGAAGGCATTCAGACAGGAGGAGTTCTCTTGTATTCAGCCTTTTTTGTTCTCAGAGCTTCAACTGATCAGATGAGGCCCACCTACTGCAGGGAGGATGGTCTGCTTTACGCAGTCTACCAATTTAAATGTCAGTTTCATCCAAAAATGCCTTCACAGAAATACCCAAAGTAATATATGATCAAATTCCTGAGTACCCTATGGTCTAGTCATTTAATGCATAAAATTAACCATCACAAATGGTATCTGACCCTGCCCAGGACAGTACTCTACAAACATCAGTGCTCAATAAATATTGGTGGATTGATGTTTGTGGTATAGATGGATAAACGAATGAATGTCCATCACAGATGTTAAAGGATTGTATGTTTCCATTTTCTAAATCTGGGAATACTTCTGTTTTTGCTGCTTAAAAAAAGCTATAACTTCACAGGTGTTTCTTTGAATTTTAGTATCATTTGGCCTTGGTGTTCAGCATGTGAGTCAAGCCAAAGGTGATTCCTACTTTTGAATACTGTAGAATACTCAAAAGGATCTAAACCTTTTTCTTCTCTGAAATTACATGTCTTTTTTCTTACTACTTGTTTCCTTTAATATCATACTACCTCTCAATTTTTCTTATGGCCTCTTTTTCTTCTTATCAAGGAAGTATTTAATATTTTTATTTCATTTTGTGTCTTTGTATTTATTTATGTTTAGTATTTATCTTTTCTTCACCTGAATTCATTTTAGTTTTGGTTCGTTCGGCCTTTATTTACTTCCTTCCAGTGGCTTCCTGCCAATTGCCTTTACTTTTACTATGTAGAAGATAACTTTTCAGATCTTAATTGATGTAAAAGTGTTTGTTGAAATCCCATGAGTGATGATAGCCTCAGTAATAGGACTACAGCCATAAAAACTGAGCTACAACATCAATATTTTGAAAATGAATTATATATTCTGTTAGTAACAAGTTTCTTTCCTTTTGTTCTGATATGTGCACCATAGAATTATGAAGTTTTCTTTACTTGCATTTCTTTTAGTGCCTACTGAATATATACTGCCAGTAGTTAGGGGAGATGGTTAACATCAGTAACTCAATATTACAAAATGCTAACGAGTGTAATGTAGTTCCTAAAATATGACGGAAGTACCCTAATTTACAGGATTTTGCTAGCAATAATCTTCCTTCTCTGATCAAAAAGTTAATAGGTTTGCTATAGAAAATTTGAATAGATAATCATATTTTTTAAAAGATTTTATTTATTTATTTGACAGATAGAGATCACAAGCAGTCAAAGAAGCAGGCAGAGAGAGAGGAGGAAGCAGGTTCCCCGCTGAGCAGAGACCCCCCCCCCCGATGTGGGGCTCCATGTGGGGCTCGATCCCAGGACCCTGGGATCATGACCTGAGCCAAAGGCAGAGGTTTTAACCCACTGAGCCACCCAGATGCCCCAATAATCATGTATTCTTTAAATAGTTGGAGAATGGTAAATTGACTTTGAAACAGCAGATAAGTAAAAAGAAGAAAATATCCCGTGTGGGATACCTACTTCGCTACTACTGGAAGACACCTCTGTTCCTCCTTTAGTTAGATCCCTCCAGGTCCTCCATCTGGCCACGTACGTGTACGGCTGACCCTCATTATTCATGGATTCCTTATTGGTAAAGGAACTGATTCCCTAAAAATGGTTTGTAACCCCTAAATCAGTATCTGCAGCAGACCTTTCAGGGTCATTCCCGCACATGTGCAGAGGGGTGAAAGCATGAGTCACCTAACACATACCGTCCCAACAGATGTCCAACTGAATGACAGTGCTTTCTTGTTGCGGTTTTCATGCTGTAAGGATGTGTCCTTTCTGCAGTGTATTTAGTGCCACGTTTTCACATTTTTGTGTGCTTTGGTGGTGATTTTATTGTTAAAAATGACTCACAGGTGTACTGAAATGCTGTCTAGTGTTCCTAAATGCAAAAAGACCATGATGTGCCTTTTGGAGAAAATGCACGTGTTAGATAAGCTTCATTCAGGCATGAGCTATAGCGCTGTTGGCCATGTGTTCAGTGTTAATGAGTTGACAGTATACAGTCTGTAAGGTGTTTTTAAACACAAACACACTTACAAAAAAGTTATGTATTGACCAGGTAATGGAAATGTTATGACCAGAGGCTCCAGGATCCTAACTCTATATTTCTCCTAGGAGCAAGAGAAATATTAGCTAAGTCAGCATTTGCCACACTTTTTTTGAACATAACTTCCTGGGGTAATGAAAATCAACTTTAGGGGTGCCTGGGTGGCTCAGTGGGTTAAAGCCTCTGCCTACAGCTCGTGTCATGATCCCAGGGTCCTGGGATCAAGCCCCGCATCGGGCTCTCTGCTTCGCGGGGAGCCTGCTTCCTCCTCCCTCTGCCTACTTGTGATTTTTGTGTGTCAAATAAATAAAATCTTTAAAAAAAAAAAAAAGAAAGAAAAAGAAAATCAACTTTAAGTGTTTTTCTTCTTTCAGATTTTGAGTTCCACTATACATTTGTGCATTTTTCCTTAATAGTATATTTTTTACATTTTTCTGTGTCAAGTGCTCTTTAACATCTTAATTTTAATATTTATGCAGCAGAACAGCACACAGATGGGATGTCAGTTTATTTAATAATTCTTTCAGAGGATGCTTTCTAGGCTCTCCCCTAGTGAATAACTTTTTACTACTATGTGCAAATCTAGAATACATATCCCTGTAGTTTAATCTTGATCATATCCATGATTATTTCCTCAGGGTAAATTTTCTGCAAGTGAGATTTTTGGAACACGGAATATGCAAATTGAGACTTTTGCTCTTTGCAAGATTACTCTGTGACCTTTCTAATATAAGATGAAATTAACAACAAATTATCCATTTTTATCAAATTTTAAAAACAGAAATTTGAGAAAAAAAACTGGTACAGTTACTTTTATATTTTATTTTGGGGGTCATTTATAGCAAATGCATTTTTATGTATTTAAGTTGCAAGGCCTTGTATTTCAGATGTGCAGAGAATTGCAGATTAACTAAGACATGTTAGGTTTCTTCAGTCCAGCCGCCTCTTTTGTATCGATAAAGTTAGAGGCTGGTCTGATTATTTTATTTTATTTTTTTAAAAACACACCAAACTACAGAGCTTTATATTTTTCCAAATATAATCACCCTTAGGTGTAGAGGAGAACTCAGACTGTTCACCTCCATTTCCAACCTCTCTTTGGTTTCTTTCTTCTAGCTTCACTTTAGATATCTAAATTCAGGAAACATGAGTCACACATGTATTCTTTGTAGGGACAGATGCTAAGTGAAGAGGGAACATGAAGACCTTTCTGCTGCAGGGGAGATCCTGATTTCATGTCTCAGGAGGAATCCAAGCAGAATGCATTAGAAATAGAGAGGCTGGAACGAATATTACTTTCTGCTGTGTTGCCCACCCAAAGAAACGGCATGTGTGCTAGACATTGAAAGATGACTTATGTTCATGGGGGAAATTATCTAACGCCATAAATTTGCATACTTCTACTACATTGGCAGATTTTTAATTTTGCTTATGATCTTTCTCCAGTAGGGAGCATATCTAGCTTCTTTATTTTTAGCCTTGCTGCTACAAGAAAGCAAATGTTGATTTATGCTATCTAATTCTTATTTACAAAGTACATGTGGCATTTCATAGTTGGCACGTTTCCTCTTGACAAATCATTTGGTTTGTTTCTGCAGTGCCTTTTTGATCATAAATCATCAAGTATGTAATATTAGATTGAATACATAATATTAGATGGTGTCGATATATTTTAATTTATTTACATTCTTTCCTAATTTGATCATTTTGGATTCCATTCCACTTTTTGATTATTACATGTAATGCCAAGTGAACAACTTATTGCTTATATCTATTTTATTTCCTGTGGGGTATTTTTAGTGCATATATTCCTCTGAGTGTAACTACTTGGAAATACTTTATTGCTTTCGTCATATAGTTTTATATTGCCTTCCAAAACTGAATTGCTAATTAATAGTAAACCCTACAATAGTTATTACCTCATGATTGTGTATTATGTATGGTATATTAAAAAAAAAAAGAATTCTGCTTTCTTAGCGGCCATTAAAAAGCATCTCAAGGTTGCTTTAATATAGATAGTTTTGATTATTAGCAAGGATCAATCTTTTTCTAATAGTATTTACTTTGGAATTTTGTCTTGTATAAAATCATTGTTCCTGATTTTTACCCAAATCCTTGCTTCAGAGAGTCTTTTCTTTGTTACAATGAAGGCCATTCCATTCTTTATGGAGTTATTCCAAGTTAAATATATTTTGTGTATGTAAAATACAAAGCCAGTAACGTGTAACTTTTATAGACCCAGTAGTAGAGGGGGAATAGCGCCTCACGCTATTGGGTTCTCACTTGGATGCAGACAGTTTAAGGAATAAGACATGTCTGAACCACGCTCATAATGACCTGTGAAAGAAACAGCCAGGGCTAGTTCTAAATGCTGAATTCCCAAATAATTCAATTTTCTGACATCGGAAAGCTCCCAGTTATTCACAGTATAACGTCTTCTGCCTCTCACAAATCCATCTGTCCCTCTCTGAGTTATTCTTCCTCTCCATTGTGGAGCTTCATCCCAGGACAGTTTAATTCTTTTTCTGTGCCTGTGTATTTCCCTTCTAGATGCTTCCCAAGGAGTGGAAACCCAGTCAGATTCTTTTTTTTTTTTTTTTTTTAATTCTTCATGCCCAAGTTTATTTATTCATTCAGCAAACATTTACTGGATGTCTGAATGCTGTCCTAAGCTTTATTGGGTATGGAGTATATATAGGTGAAAAAACCTTGGTCTCTGTAATCTGGCCAGATCATTTATAGTGAGGGGAAAACTTGGGGCCCTATGTAGTTAACAGAGTGTGAAGTCTGAGTTTAGAGCTTAGGATGGTTTTTAAGCCTTAAAAAAATGCAGGTTGAGATACCTTAAGGCTGCAGTGATTAGAAATTATAAAAAATATATAATAACATTATAAATTTTTTAAAGGTTATTTTCTCAAACTTGAGAGATTTTTAGTTAAATTGGCCTAGCCAATTGTAAATCTCCACCCTCATTCGTTAAAAATTTTGTCAGAGGAATGTAGTATTTAGAGCTGGCAGAGATCACAGAAATCATCTATTTAAAACTCCTTTTTACAGTCGAGGAAATGAAACTCTAAAGCAGTTGTGACTTTCCCCAGCCTAGCTGAGGGCTTTTCCAAAAAGAAAATATTTCAAAAATGTAGAAGTGTTGATTTCCTCATAAATACGGTGGAGAACTTTACACACCTCTTTGCACATTTGTGCCTAAGAGATTTAATCAGATCCAGGAATAGTTTAGATTCACCCATAAACATGGGCTGTGACCATGTGTCTGGCTGGCTTGTCCCATCTTCATCCTCTGTGTGTTTCCCAAAACGTTTCAGAGATCTGGGGCCTGTGGTGATTCTTACATTTGTAAGCTTTTTGCTTTTTAAAAAGTGAGATCGAAATTTGCTTTTGGGGTTTATTCTTGATCCTCTTTGTGATCAAGACTTAGATTAATTACTACAGGGTTTTGAGTTTTAGTGTTTCAGTATAATATATAATATGTGAAGAAATGCAATAAAATATGTCAAGGAAATTGTATTAATCATGCAACTGGCTGGCCGTGATTGTGTTTTTCACAATGCTTTATCTGAACTTTAGGGTCAAGTGTTTTACTGTTTTTGAGAACAATCTAATGTTTTCTTTTCTTTTCTACTTTACTTAGACTTTAAAAGATAAAGACAAATTTATCTTAATCACACCAGACAAAGCTATCATAGTAGCCTCCACATGAGATTTGACTGTGTAAAGGACAGAAAGAAGCCTTTGAAACGGTATTGTCTCTTCACTGAATTATTAAAACTTAGTAGTCCTACCTGATTTATTACCGGGAATCTCTTTCAGTTAAGATGAGGGCTCTGGGGCAAGACACTCCACGTAGCATCTTCTAACTTGGGCTTTGTTTTGGTATGTGTAGAGATTTTTTTTATTATTATTCTTGAGTACTTTTTAGGGAAATATTTGATTTCCCTGAAATACCAAACTTTGTGTATGTGTGTATTTTTTTATTCCTGGAGAAGGGGTCCATAGCATCATCAATAGTATTCTCAAAAGTGTCCTCGAACAAAAAGATGATGAGGAGAATCTTTGCCCCAAACTTTGAGGCAGTATCTGTTGGAATGCAGTAATTTAGGAAATGACAACTTTGTTGTCATTTTCTTTTTAAACAAGTCCCTCAGAATGACAGAAATCACAGTTCAGTGTTACCTATACTTGTAATTTGCCCAATAATAAGAAAAATATTCAAACTCATTGATTGCCTTTCAAAATAGCATGTAATGAGACGGAGAGGACATGTTCTAGGCTTGACTATTGATTGCTTCCACCTGATGGCTAAGAAAATTTCTGTGTAACGGACCTCATCCCTCACTGTTAAAATGAGGCGATAGATGTGAAAATCTCTGTGTGTGTGCCTTTCTTCCATAATTTCATTCATTCATTGGAATATAAATAAAATTAGAAATAAATATTAGAAGTATGATTTGATACCACCCCCAAATTACGGATTTTGTTTTGCTGGGGTTTCTTCAAAGATTGAGTCTCTAATAAAACAATATTATACAATTGGGATTTTCACCTGCTTAGTTTTTGTGAGGCTTTTAGTATTTTCCTGCTTTTGTTTTTGTTTTTCCTCATCTGATCAATGTTTTATTCCTGTTTTTTTGAAAACAGGGCCATTGATGGAATTTTGATTGGATTGAGTGCTGTTTAATGACACTGGGCTTTTGAATGGTGATGACTGGAATTTATGTGCCCAGTGGGTCGTCTGACTTACTTATGTTCCCTTTAATAGTGATTATTTCAAATTCAAACACAGATTCCATCCACCTAGGAGCTCCTAGGTGGCTCAGTCAGTTGAGTGTCTGTCTTCAGCTTGGATCATGATCCTGAGGTCCTGGGGTCGAACCCCATGTCGGGTTCCCTGACCAGTGGAGAGTCTGTTTCTCCCTCTCCCTCTGTTCTTCTGCCTGGGTGAGTTCTGTCTCTTTCTCCCTCACTCTCTCTCTCAAATAAACAAATGAAATTAAAAAAAAAAATTCAAACAAACATAATCATTCCTTCAATTTAAAAATATCTCAGGAAAAAAACAAATTAAAATTAAAAAGGCTAAGGTTATAACACTACTAACAGCAACTGTTATTGGTTTGATGTCATGGTCTGTAATTTCTCTGACTTTCCCACATTCTTCTTTCCTTGGCCTTGGAGACAAAGAAACAACGTTGAGCTGAAAACATCAGACATGTAGAGCCACTCAGAAGTGAAGGGTTAATTTCTGGTTTGTGAGGATATTGTGGGATGAATTTATTTTCCCCAAATTCATTTGTCATTGTCCTAATACAAGGATCTCAAAAAATGGCTGTATTTGGAGAAAGGGCCTTTACAGAGGTATTTATGTCAAACTGAGGTCATCAGGGCGGGCCTTAATCCAATATGACCTCAGTCCTTATAAGAAAAGATTAGGACACAGCCAAACACAGGGAAGACCGCGTGAAGACATGTGCAGAAGATGGTTATCTCTTACCTAGGAGCGAGTCCTCAGAAGAAACCAGCCCAGCTGGTACCTCGACCTCAAATTTCCAGCCTCCAGAACTATGAGAAGATAAATGTCTGTTGTTCAAGCTACCCGGTCAGTGGTATTCTGTTATAGCCGTCCTGGCAAACCAATGCAGGGGGCTTTGTTTAAACAGTGATCAAAACAGCTGAGTTAATCAAATGAAAAAATAGATCTATCATTTTCTTTCGAAACAAGTTTTTATTAATGTCACTTCCTCATAATCCCTTTGAGGATGCCCTAAAACCATTGGTATTTCGTTAATTAATTTTCCAATGGCAGCTCCTTCGAACAGCAGATCAGTAGGTTGTCTTTAAAGTATCTTTTTCTGTGATGCTTCAAGAAACCTATACTTTGAAAAAATAATTTGAGTTAATCATTAGGATTAATTGCTTCATTCCCATCAAAATATTATTTTATCTTCTTTGATGGTAATGAAAATTAATAAGGTTCTTGTTTGGTTTGGTTTTTGTCCCAACACTTTACATAAACATATAGGAGGGTTTGTGAAATATTTGCCAGACAGACTGAAGGACAAAGTCTGCTGGCTAACTGAAGGAGAGGGAATTAAACCCAGTTAGTTACAAAGTAGGTGAAAGGTGTCAGGGGCTGTTTCCATTTTCTTCCTGTTTCTCAAAGTAATTTGAGGACAGTGGGGGAAATGAGGGAAAGGGGAGAAAATACAGTTTATCACATCTGCTCTCAGTTTGGTCTTGATGTCAATTCCTGGTAGGAAAAACAAAAAAACAAAAAACAAACAAAACCCCCCACCTCTTTGTAGTCATAGAGGTGTTACAGAAACAAGTACTCTTAAATTTACTTTCTTCTTGGCTTCGTATCAGAGTATATCAAATTCCTACCATTTTTACAACTTTGTCCTGAAAATATGGGAAAGTCAGTCTATGCAATTAAATGCAAAATCGATGTAAACTGCCCAAAGGACTAACATATTGGGTATTAGCTTGTAGAGACAAATGCTTTTTTCAGGCCTCTTGTGATTCTACTACTATTGGATACAGAAATTTAAGGCTTAATCTCTATGATCTCAGTGTTCTAGTTGTAGGCAGAGTGAAAAGGAATAACAGTCCTTTTTCTTTCCTTCTCCAAACCAGAAAGATACATGTTGCATTAGAAATATTATACTAGCTTCTGGGTGTTTTTAGGCTGTGATAGATACAACATTCTACAGTACAATAAAAGAAAATTTGTCTTTTGCCCTGAAGTTATATTTTAGCTTTCTTTAAATTCTTATCTACCATAAGTTTGGGAAGAAAAAAGCATATGTAGCATTTCCAAGAGTTTGCTGGAATGCAATAGATGGTGCTGTAATAAATGCACACAGCGTTTAATTTTAAGTTCTTAGACGGGGCGCTTGGGTGGCTCAGTGGGTTAAGCCTCTGCCTTCAGCTCAGGTCATGATCTCAGGGTCCTGGGAACGAGCCCCACATCGGGCTCTCTGCTCAGCAAGGAGCCTGCTTCCCCCCCCCCCCGCCCTCTCTGTTTGCCTCTCTGCCTACTTGTGATTTCTGTCAAATAAATAAATAAAATATTTTTTAAAAAATTCTGTAGGCAGAAGAGAAGTGTACTCTTTGTCAGCAAGTTTGTGGGTAGCACCTAAGCAGTGTTCTTAGATACTACCTAGCCGGAAGCTTGTGGATCTCACTGTAGCCAGATGAGCTCTGTTGCTAGCCAGTGGTGTGACCTTGGGAAGATGGTTCATTCACTTCTGGCATTAAGTATAGAAAGTGGATCAAATTTTTTGGTTCTTTCCTTTAATGGGCCTCACTTTCAAATTAATTTAAATATTACTGAGATCAGTGTGATAAACATTTCTGGATTTTTTTTTTTAAGATTTTATTTATTCATTTGAGAGGGAGAAAAAGAGAGAGAGAGAGAGCATGAAAGGGGGAAGGTCAGAGGGAGAAGCAAACTCCCCGCCGAGCAGGGAGCCTGATGCGGGACTTGATACCAGGACTCCCAAGATCATGACCTGAGCCAAAGGCCATAGCCCAACCAACTGAGCCACCCAGGCACCCCTAAACGTGTATTTAAACACATGCTAAATTTAAAGTATTTTTTTCCATTGTGTGTTATCTTGGTTAACAGATGCTAAAAAGAACAATTATTAATAAGTCCAAGGGAATCCACAGAGTTCTGTAAATTTGTGTAGTTTTGTTTGTAAACTGAAAAACAGTCCTTTTATTTACGGTGCCTGTGTGGCTTAGTTGGTTCAGCATCTGACTTTTGGTTCCCACCTGGGTCACAATCCCAGGGTCCTGGCATCAGCCCTGTGACAGGCTCCACATTCACCATGGAGTCTTTTTGGGATCCTCTCTCTCCCTCTGCCCACTCCCCGCCCCCATCCCCACAATCTATCTCTCTCTCTCTTTCAAAATAATTAAATAAAATTTTTTAAAATAAAAAATAGTACTTATTTCAGAAGGGAAGGGAAGAACCAGGCTAATTTTCTAGGACCCTTATACCTATGGCATTCAATAATTTTTTGAAGCATGCTAACTACATTTTAGGTTGTTATCACTGAAACCTCAAACATAAATTAAAAGGATATAATCAAAGAGTTTGTAAAAACAGAGTTTACAGTATTGAAGACTATCTGTCCACCAGACATGGATCTGAAGAGTGGAGGTCTCCATTGGGACAGGAACCAGACTCTGTCTTGTTTTCCCGTACTCCTGGCAACTTTCATATACGTTTTGGTACTATGTGCCTAATAAATAAATGTGTTGCTGACTGTGTCCCTTGCAGTAAGACCTGGTAAGAGTACTAATCATAATTTCAGCTAATCTTTCTTTCCTTAAGGAAAAAAAAAAGTCATAACCAAATAGGCAATCAATAAATTAGGTTTATTAATCATTTGTTTTAGAAAAGATTACTGGACTTGAACAAAATTATAGTTGAAATTGTTTTATATTATTTAAATAATTTGAGGACATTTACAGTATGGCTTTATTTATCAACTTATATACAACTTTTTGCAGAAAAGAGATTGTGAAAATCTAGATATTCTTAGGTATAGAGATATAATAAACACTTAAAAAGTTCCTTACATCTAAGAAATGCTGTTAACTATAATAATAATTGTAATGTGAAGAAATGTATGCCATTGCCTGTACTTTCTAAGTTGAGACTGAATATTACTCTTTGATTTTTCTGAGGTAATTGTTATCTGGGAGGACTTTTGTTGTGTTTTGACTCCTTCATCTGAAGTCCTATTTTTTTTTTTCCACAAAATTATCAGTTCATGGTGTCCTGATCTGCTTAGAGTCAAAGTAAGTTTATTTGGCATTTAGGATTTTATACAGTCTGTTTCTTTCAGTTCTTGTTACAAAATAGTCTTCTGGAGTGTATAAATGCTTTTGAGTGGCGAGAAGAGGGAACATACTTCTTCTCTTTTCTGTGTATATTCAGTTACAAGAAGGAACAAATGAGTCAAACTAAGTCACAGGCATGTAGATTTTTATTTGTTTGCAAAGCTCTTTTAGCACTAGTATTTTGGAAGTTATACTTAAAATAATAATATATATACTTTTTTTTCCCTTCAGTTATCTCCCCCCCCCTTTGAATTTGCACTTTATTCTTTACCCAGCACCCATTATAAAACTCGTGCTTTCTCTCATGGTACACAGTATCTGCTTTCATTCTTTTTTCACTTACACTACTTTGAGTTGTGGTTATCTTTTGATAAGTAGAGACAGCCCCAGTTTAGAAACACTCCGACTTGCTGCAAAGGTGGCCACCATGGGACATCCCCACCCCCACCGACCCAGCCCAGTAGGGATCCTTCCCCACCACTGGGGGCGCTGTTGATGCTGGAAATCTTTATTCCCCTGCCCTCCGGCTTTGGAAGGTACCCAGCTCCCCAGAGCCCTCTAGGATAGACCTACACCCAGAACATTCCTCCCCCTGTCTCTGCCTGCATGCCTTCAAGGGCACCAGACAGCTGGCGATGCTGTGAGGTCCCTCGTGCTATTCATTCACTCTGCTCTAGATTAGAAAAGATTCTTTGACCTTGATTGCAGACGTCCCCATGATTTTCAGTTTAGTTTGGAAAAACTTGTGGTTCAAATGTCAGATTTATAAATTAACTTTCAAAGCCATTTGCACGTTCAGGGCTTCTTATGTGTGGCTTATTTCTGATACTAGATATTTCACTGTCACTGTGCAAAGGACAGTTGCTTAAAAGTGCCTGTAGAGATTTCAGAGATTTGGGTTTATATGCTCAAAAAGGTAGATTGTTTTTTGAGTACCAGTCTATCACCCCCCCCCCCCGAAAAAGGAAAAGAAATTATACTTTAATTTGATGTGAAGGTCTCTTTTTCTTTAACCTATTTTTGTCAGCTTAACATTATAAATTAGTTGCTTCTTACCCATTAAGCCTAATTAATCAAGGTAGCATTTAATTTTCTCTGACTTACTGTCTGGTTTAATATTTTTGCCAAGCAGCCTAGTTACCAAAGAATCATCTTTCCATTTTGAAAAATCGAGCATGTCTACTTGAGGAACTTGTGTTTATAAATTTTATGTTTTATCTTCTCTCAGGGGAAGGACAAAGGCTGAGACAAACAACAAAAAATTGAGTATTGGTAGCCTGGATTCGCCTACACTTCGGTGTAACACAGCTGTAATTTCCCTGTCCAGGGCTCCTATAATGAAGGTCTGGTCAGCATGGTTTTCTGGGGGTTTTCTTTTCTTCTTGATTTTAAGATTGGAACAGAGCAGAAGGTATATTGCAGCAGAAGGCAATGAGAGTGAAGTGGTCTTGCCACACTTGAAAAATTAAATGATATCATATTAAATGAATTTGTTTTGGGGTATTGGGGTAGTCCAGGTGTAGAGAGAGGATTTTTTTTTTTTTAACCCAATGTAATAGATGGGTTGAAGATGGTCCCAGGAGTAAAAAACCCAATGGGTCGCATTGGTGTTGTTGCCGGAGGACATGATGTCGATGGCGTTCAGACTCTGTGGTTGGATTGTGTGGGCATGTCTGCCCTGTAGAGGGCATTTCAACCAGAGCAGAAGGCAGACACTTAACCATCTGAGCCACCCAGATGCCCCCATAGTGGGCATTTTAAAATACCTTGGCATGTGAGGGAGGGAGAAGATGCTTTTGAGTACTTTATCCTGGTTACTGTTTCTGTTAGAACAGGAGCTTCTGCGTTCCTTAGGCAGGCCTGTTGTGTTTATGTCCTTCCATCTTTGTCCCTCCTCATGGCGTGGGGAGCACCGTCTTATGCTTCCCCGTGCTTCTCTCCACACAGATGCACAGCCCTTTGTGGGCTTTGCATCAAACTTGTCTTTCATCCTGTCTTTTGTATCTTTGGCAAGGAAATTGATCTCATAAAGAATGCTATCAAATTCATCAACTGGCAAAAAATATCATTTCAAAGTCTGAGGAAGAGACCGTAAAAGGATGCGATCGTAAGCTTGACTGTTTCAACAGATCTGCTTAGCAGAAAATATTAAATCTGCCTCGCATGCCATTGAATCACTCTGGGCATAACTAGCCAAAGAATTTCACAATGTGGATAACCTCCAGCCCTCTGACTGTATGCAAAGTAGGAGGCCTGAATACGAGCATTGTGTTATAAAACCTTAAGCTGGAGAGAGACTAAAAAGCCCAATCTTGCTGGTTATTTTGGACATTCAAATGCTGTCTAAGAGAAAAGAACTCATTATGACTCAGTTCCGTTAATTAGACGTAAATTACCATCTTTTGTCTGATACAAAAGAAGGTAAAGGGAACTCTGCAAGACCAGAGGATACAGAAATTCTAATGAGATGAGAGCATGGGCTGGGAAACCGACTGAATACAAGGAGCCATTGAACTTGAGGTGGCTTGTGTATGAGCAAAAAGCAAAAACATACATTTGTAATTGTCCAGATTCATATGCTGCTTAGAAACATGGTCAATGTCCCCACAGAGCTGTAGGGTCCTCATTTTGACAGGATGTGAGGCTGGCCCAGGGACTTTGCCCTTCTCTTCCTGAGCACATTCGGAAGATTTCTGTTATGTCCACAGTCTGTTCTCACCGGGAGATGAAAGGCCTCAAGTGTGACTGAATGATAATCAATCAATTACTTAGAAATCTTTAGACATCTTTACTTAGAAAAAATAACGGTTTAATAAATAAAGGGAATTAGGAAAGTTTGACCAGGAGACTTAAGGAATTAAGACAGAAGTGGAGGAATTGCTTACGCGGAACAGAAACTGGAGAATTACAGAATCCTGACGTTGGAAAGGATCTAATTCTGATGTTGTGGGGTAATTCTGGAACTAAAAAGCTACTTCATTAGGCTAAGAAAATAGCAACCCCGTTAATCCCTCCTTTGGAAATGTATAAACACATTTTCTTAATTGCATCAACTTCTCAATTGCAAACCAGGTTGTTCCAAAGTAAATTTAGCCTCGCTGTTTCTACCTGCCAGAATGCTGAACTTCTCCCTTGTGTTAGGCAGAAATTAACATGGTCTCAAGGGCGCTATAGCCTGGTCACTAATTTATCATTAGTTTCTGAAACAAGTTTATAATACAGTGGCAAACATGCTTCTGGCTGGACGATATTTGTATTACCCTTTGAGAAGATGAGCACAGGAGTTTATAACCTGTGTCCTGTGGCATTGCCTGTCATGTCATTCACATGATCCAGGTGCTAATTTCGTAGGATATTATAATATTTGAGGTAATTAATCAGTTTGTTCATCAGCACATTAAATATGTAGTAAGTCCCGTCCCCAAAGTGGTTAACACAGTATGGATTCCAGGGTTGTGATGACCCTGGTGGCAGGAAGAGGGATAGATACAGGACCAGACTGAGAAGAAAGTTCCCTCAGAAGTTTGAGTTTTTCGATGCCTGTCAACATGGCAAAATCAGGCAAGGGCCAAACAGATCACCGGCTATAGTTTTCTGAATACGGAGGTTAAATCTGGGCTTAGAGGTTGGGATCTGGGAGCTACCAGTAGGGAGTTGTTTGTTAATGGCAGGGGGTGGTGGATGAAGTCATACAGGGTGGATGAAGATCCAGGGCATTGGAAATCATGCCCCAGGGAATGAAGATTTAAAGAGCAGGGGGAAAATTAGGAGCCTGAGATGGGAAATCAAACCTATTCAGAGAGGCTAGGGGGAATAAGTAGAATAGATTATTGTGATTGCTAGGTGGAGGAGAATCTTTCCTCAGCGCGTTTGAGCTGTGCGGTGTGTGTATCTGAAAATACACGTGAGTTGTATGTGTGAGGGGTGGGTGCAGAGACTGACAGAACAAAGTGCATTAAGATCGGGCCTGGGGAGAAAAATGACCATTTTTTTAACAGGCTTATGTCCTGTGTACAAGGAAAGTATAAAGACAGATGTTGAAAAAGGAGAGGCTGACTCTATAGGAAGTCAGGGTCAAGCACACAATCGGAAAGCCAGTCCTGAAGGACTTCCAAGTGGAGCCCCTAGAGTTAGAAATGGGTGTGGCCCCTGATAGGTTTGTTGGATGCAGAGTGGGGAATTGAACTTTTGACCATGGTTGATAGCCTTCATCTTCCCAGGAGCGATGTTGTTTTGGCCTGATGAAGTTACCTTAAGTAGGGCCGAGTCTAGTGAAGGATCATAATGGTCCCTGAGGGAATGGGAGGAAGAGAGATAACAGGACAGCAACAAGATAAAATTATAGATACTGGTCACTCCGTTAGGACCTGAGGCATGCATTGGAGAAGATGCATAGCTACAAGATTTTTCTCCAGAAACTCTGGGCTCCCTGCATCTGGGTGCAAGACTGTACTTTGCTCTTTTGATCCCAGTTTTCGAGCTTTTGTGGGATGGATGAGGTTTGAAGGATCAGGACAAACGGAAGCAAACAATTTTAAGCTGGCCAAGAAGCTGGTAAGGGTGGCCTGGTGTGTGTGTGTGTGTGTGTGTGTGTGTGTGTGTGTGAGATCTGTGTGCTGCACGACCCCTTGCTTCCCAGTACCCTTCCTTCTCTGTGAAATAGTGTTGTAACTGGCTTCCTTCCTATGTGGCTTCTAGAAACCAGATTAACCGGGAGAGTCTCTGGCATTTTTCAGATAAACATAAAAAAGCAACTCCTAAAATGTCAGTAACTCCTACTGCTGTTCTTTGGTACTCCTGATTCTTCCTTTTTTCTTTTCTTTTCTTTTTTTTTTTTTTTTTTTGAAAGTTTTGTTTATTTATTTGACAGAGACACACACAGCGAAAGAGGGAACATAAGCAGGGGAAGCGGGAGAGGGAGAAGCAGGCTTCCTGCCGAGCAAGGAGCCCGATGTGGGTCTCGATCCCCAGACCCCGGGATCGTGACCTGAAAGCTTAAGGACTGAGCCATCCAGCTGCCCCCTCCTGAGTCTTCCTGTAAAAACAAAACAAAGAAACTACAATAAACAGAATGAGAAAATTGCTTCCCCCTTGTGCTTGAGCTTAGTGACTTTCTTACGGAACCAGCCCCATTGGTGTCCTTAGAATTCTGAATAAGGGGTTGACTTTTGTCTTTAGAACTGCTGGCCAGCTTTCAGGTGACATAAAAATAATAGGCACTGCCTTTGAGTAGTATTTGTAAGGACTCAGAGGCCAATAGGTATACAGAGAATTCAATAAATAGGATTCATTTATGCTAGCTACTAGCACCAAGTCATGTATTGTTGGTATTTGGTAATTCGAATTTGTCAGACAAAAGTCTTCATGGCTGATTTGCTTACTGGTTACCCAGGACAAGCTTCATTATGGGTGAACCAAGCTGGGGGACAGCTCTCTAAGCTCTGCAAAATTGCTCTCTGCAGAGCTCTGCAAGGCAAATAGACGTAGAGCTCACTAAACCAACACATGTACCATCACACCCGCATGCAAAAATGTGATGGTGAGGAGCTGATCACACAGCCAACATTCCATGTTCTCCAAATGCTGAGTTTAGGACAGTGATTGCCAACCCCTGACTTGATGATGCATGTGCCTGTTTCCATTTGCCTCAAAAAAAAACCCCATGGTTTAATTCATTTGACTATAGTGTGTGTGTGTGTGTGTGTGTGTGTGTGTGTGTGTGTGTACATTTGCAGACAGCTTTAAAATGCATGCTACCTCTTAGGAACGAGAGAGCAAGTTGAAATAAATGTTCAATGAGGCATGAGGACTTGGTGAGTCAACTTGGGACTGAAAATAAGCAAAATCTGGGTTCTTGTTCTTGTTCAGCAACTAACCAGCTTTGTGACCTTGAGTGAGTCGCTTATATTTGGGGTCTTAGTTTCTTCACCCATAAAGTGGGCTTTAAGATCGCCCCCCCAGTTTTTAATAATTTATAGTTTTTTAAGCTATGTTTAAGAGATATAACTTCCCCCCCACACACTCTTTCCCACTTAGGCCAAAGTGGCCCTGCTTTTTTGTGTGGACGATGGTGCTTATGGTCCAACTGTAGAGTATCCAGGTTTCTGCTGGATGCAAGTGCTTCCTTTCCAGATTCTTTGTCTTCTCTTTATGGTGTGGCTTTTGGGCTCTTTGTCTATTCATTAGCACCTCTAGTAGAAGGTGGGCAAGGACAATAAAATATGAAATTTAGACAAGATATTGCTGTAGTCTTAGGCCTGATGCTGAAAATGAGTTTCTTGGGGGATGTTATCTTTAGTTACTTAATTACACTGTCTGTGTCTCCAGGAGCTAATTGAGGGAATGGTTCTGCAAACAGATCGACAGCAACAAACGTGTTTTACTGAGCCTTCTCCCGTAGGAAGTCCATAGGCAGCAAATTTAATATCAGCATCCTTTTCTGCTCAGTTGGCATAAATTGTCACTTGCTTTTAGGCTGCTCACAAAGTATTTTTAGACTCTAAGTTTCGTTCACTGTGAAGATGAAGAACAAACCCAACTCCTGTGGTCAGAGACCAAGGTGAGAAAGAATCTTTTAGTTGGTGCAGACCAGCCCCCACACCGGTGCTGACATACTCCCCTGAAGATTGGGTGCGCACTCCTGCCTGTGGGTACTGACAGAAATTTTCCTGTTTTTTTTTTTCTTTTCTTAACCTGTGCCCTAAATAATGAAAAAAAAATTTTTTTTACAGCGTATTTGTGCTAGATTCAAGAAACTAAGTACAATTAAGAAAACAACCATTTAAGGAACAGCTGTGTGGCCGTAAAACACCATGTGTAACACACCATTTTATAATCTAATATAAAATAGGATTAATGAGCTGATAAGGATTGCTTTGTGAATCTTGGAACAATTTGTGGGGAAAAATGTAAATTAATTTCTAGATGGGGGTGCCACATAAAATCTTTTGTGTGACAAAAATACTTACTGGGAATTTGACCCACTTTGGCTAGTAGTCCACATCAGTGTGCATGATGGAGTCTCCAGGGAAGAAATCTGACTATGACTCCCAAGTTTTGGCTGCCATTTTAAGTTTTTTTTGCAAAACCTTGAGGTGAATGTGATCTTTAGTATAATAAGTACAGAATATTTGGATCCATCATTTGTTTACAGTAAAATTGTCAGTAGTTCATAGCAAGGTTTTACGAGGCTATAATCCTGCTCTTGGACTTGATCATGTTACTTAAGGATATGATACAGGAAAAAAGTGCTATATAAGAAAAGACAATGAAGAAAATTATAAGTTCTTGCTTTCTTACCTGCCGATGCCGTGGATTTTGATCAAATGAAATATCCCAACCTAAAATGTTTCACCTTTGACAAACTTGATTCACATGTATTTCAATTACCTTCATGCTGAATTATACGTGATGTTCGATGGCCACTAAGCTAACCATTTAACCATGCCGACAGGTGCTGATGCTTGTAGCATAGAAAATAATTAATCTTGCAAATGCAGCGTAATCATTCTTCAGGAAAGTCTTATGAACAGCCCTGAGGCCAGATGGTATTTTCCTCATGAAGCACTGTTACACATGATAGTGAAATAGTACAATTAATGTTGTATTTCACTCATATGATGGAGAAAATTTACTGTTACAGTATGATCTAAGAACTAAGATTTATAATATTGGCACTTGCAAAATGTTAGCAGATCAAACACTACAACTAGTTTGTTAAAAAAGTTTTAAAATAGCTTGTGTGCGAGGGATTCCTTATAATCTTAAAACATTACCTAAAAGTTAATTTTAGTATCTAAGCTATTTGCTTTTTGAAAAAAAAATTCCTTTAAATGGCTCTGCTCTGGGCTTCAACACTAAATGAATCAGTGAATATTTATTTTGCCTAGGACTGGACCAAGTGCTTCCGGATATAATGTAGGGGACCTGTCCTAAAGGAATAAAATGTATCTGAGGAGAACTATTAACAGTTAAAAAACAATTAAACGCTAAATTGTTAAGAGATGAAGGATTTCAGAATCGGAGGGATTACCCTGACCTAGGTGGACAAAGAGCACCTTGCGATGGTTCTAGAATGATGAAAGTTTGTGTAAGTGAGCCTTGTAGTGTCCAAGAAATCAGGCGGGGCCTCACAGAGGCCTTTTCTCAATGAGTCTTTTACCCTTTCTCACAAAGTCTCTCAGTGACTCGTTTTGGGGTTAAGAAGGCATTCAAGGTGGAAAGAGTGGTTGAATAAAAGACACCAAGGTAGACACATGCTTTCCAGGAGTTAGTAGGTGAAAGCTTATAAGGCATCTGCACATGACTGGACATCTGATTTAGGTTTGAAGCATGACCTTTCTGATTACTGTTAAACATTTCCCTTGTATTCCAAAGCACGGAAGATCCTAAGTGCTGAATGTATATTTTGGTTGTGTATAGACAGGTCTCAGACCCCTACAAGAACACAAATAAAGTAAACTCTCTGTTGTGCCTCTACTGTAAAATATTATTTGCAAGATATATTGCCATATTTTAAGGACTGATGGGGAAATTAAACAATAGAGAGATTGATTGTGGAGGGCAAGAGTATTTATAATCTGGAGCAAGGATGAAAAGTGTTGCTTGTTCCCATTTGTGGACAGTGAGGAGGAGGAGAATGACTTTTCAACTTCACATTATTTGGGGGAATTAAACTAAGCCTAGGAAAGAATCTTCGACAATTTAGGTAGTTAAATGTTGGACTGTTTTAATTATTTATTTAGTTAAATATGTGTTAGGACTTACTAAATTCCTAGCTAAAAGATAACTAAGAAATATTCGTGTAGGCTTAAGGAACTGGAAGTCCATTAGTAAAACCAGGTAAGCAGATAATTACAGATCAAGGGGGTTTTACCCTTTGATTAGAGAATAAGGCAAACGATATTACTAATGTCCAGAGGAAAAGTCCCATTCTAAAATAAGCAGGGATTTTTGGTGTTTTTGTACCAGTAATTGCCTTTATTAAAGGAAAGTCCTTAATTCTTGTTTTAATTTGTAATTTAATAAAATAATTTTTTATTTTATTCTATTTGAAAATTCAATAAATCTCTAATGTGATTTATCCATTTAATATTTGTTCCAAAGAGCATGGCTTCTGCCATTGTAAATAAGCAGAATTATATGCTGTTACTCAACTGCTTGGATTTTACCATCTTTAACATACTTAAAACAGTGAAGTATGTGGCCGATATACCAGAAAAACAATAATTATGTAAAATAGGAAAGGTGAAATTAACACTTACTGTCATTTGGTTATTTGATGCAAATAGCACCCAGATTTCATTCTCAGAATGGAAGATGGATAGATGCTTCTATAGATGGTGATCATGGTGGTGGTGGTGGTGATGACAATGGCATAGATGATGATGATGATGATGATAGATGCTTCTATAGATGATGACGACAGTGGTGGTGATTGTGGTGGTGATGACAATGGTATAGATGGTGATGATGATGATGATGATGACAATAGATGCTTCTATAGATGATGGCAATAGTGGTGGTTAGTGGAGATTGTGGTGGTGGCAGTGGTGATGACAATGATATAGATGACGATGATGATGATAGATGCTGCTGTAGATGATGACAATAGTGGTGGTGATTGTGGTGGTGGTGGTGATGATAGTGGTATACCTTTATGGAGGGCAAGAGACAGATAGGACATGGAGTTCTTCTTGTGCACTAACTCAGTTAATTTTCACAATTCTCTGCTTTTTCATCTATCAGTGATTGGCAAAGAGGGTTGGGTATAATTTTGTGAGTGATCTGATGAATAAATCAATGCTTTCCCTAAAAACAGTGTTTCTCAAGCTTGATAAATGAAAGGGCCTCTTTGAATGAAAATGTAAATTGTATCTTGGTCGTTGTAAGTGTGCAAAAACTAGTTAAACCTTTCTTACAATACATCTCATATAATTGTAAAAGCAAAGTAACTGTAAACATACAGCAAAAAAACTAAAAAGACAAAAATTGGAATTTGAGTGTTGATTCCTTGTCCGGGATGACGACATTTTGTTGAAACTATTTATTATTACACAAAGTGTGTCTGTGTTATGCTAGGGGGTTCAGTATTCTCATGTATTCCTGTATCTGAAGCCAACCAACTTTTTTTTACTGCTTTCCTTATTCAAACTATGTCTAAATGTCATACATAAACGTATGGTATAATTTCACTTTTGCTTGACGAGAGTACCATCTATATATTATTAAGTTCACCTTTCTATCACTGCTTGGTATCATTTTGTACATGTGGACACAGTTGGTCATCACGTACTCTTGGTAACTCCAAAGATTATCATGTAAATAAGGGCAAAAGTTTAATTTTCATGTAGAGAGAGAATTTGTAGTTTCCCAGAATTCATTGGCCACATCTCCCTGCCTTTCCCTCTTGTCAACATCCTAATGAAATTAATGCAATGGAAATAATAAGACAATGTCTAGGTGCTGTGCAAAGCTCTTTCTGTGCACTATCTCATTGAATCTTGCAGCAGCCCTAGGAGCTAGGTAGTCTTGTTCTACTGTGTTTGTAGGTAAGGACATTGGACCTTGGGCATAATGAGAAAATTCCTTCCAAAGTCAGCGGATGATAGAAAATCAAACTGATTTTCCACCCAGGTGCTCTCACTCCAGAGCCTATAATACCTGCACCAGAAGCTTTAATTCTTCCCTGATTCTATAAATATGTGTGGTATAGTTTCCAGTGCACCAAATAGCAGGCCAAATGCTTCCCCTGTATTATAATCTTTATAACAGTCTCAGCAGAGTGATACTGTCATCTGCCTTTAGTAAGGTAGTAAGGCTCAAGGTCACCTTTTTAGTAAGAGTCAACCCCCCGACACACACACCTTAGAAGATAGAAGCATTTCAAGACTCATAAAGGGACAATTTTAAAAGCAGAACTTAAAATAGTGTTTTCATTTTCTAGAGTTTCAGGAGCTTGATTTATATTTTTCAAAGAAAAACAATCAAATAAGGGCTCCTCTATATATATTGATTTTTTAAAAATAAGAATTAAAAAAAAAATGTCATTCGAAAATGTCCTGTTAAGCTTTTTAAAGGCCTCCATTGTATGTGAACCTTGACAAAGGATATGAACTAAATGCCTTGTGAAATGAAGTTCTCTACATTAAAAACATTTTTGGTCAGCAAATTTTGTGGCAAATTTATTGATGCAGTAAATATTTCATTTACTAATAGGGCTATTTGGGAGAAGATTTGTTTACACTGGAGAACTGAAGGAAATGCTGTCCAAATTACAGGCATAATGATTCTCATTGATATTCTTGCAGTACCCTCTAGCTTATATGCATTTATAAAATGATTATTTTTTGAAAAAACATTCTGTGTCACGATCTATATAATTTATGTTAGATTATTGACAGTTAGTATACTGATAGCCCAGACAGAAACAGGAACTCTAGATGAGTGTGTCTCTGGGATGGCATGTGTATATAGTTAGATAAGTACACACATAGCCATGTGTGTAACCCTCAAATCCAAATAAATCCATATGCTTTTAAACATTGATGGATTTTTATTTTGAGTTTACGGTAACCACTAATGTGTTCAAGTATTACTTTTCATAGAGCAGAACTTATAGCCTTGGGCACAGTTATTTAAGGTCTTGTGATTACTTTTGTTTAGAGAATAATATATTGTAATAGAAAATATATCCTAAAGCTCAGAAAGTCTCCCTGTGTTCCACGTAAACGCTTCCTGGAAATCTCTTGGTTTGTTTTGTATTTAGTCTCTATCATTTGGATATGACCCTCTAGTCTGTTTTATTTATATATCTATTTTATATCTATTTATCTATTATTTTATCTATTATTTATCTATTATCTATCTGTTATAATATTATCTATTATATCTATTATAATATCTGTTATTATTATATCTATCATATCTATATATCTATTTTATATCTATTTTATTTATATACTCAGAACTTTTTAGTAGTAACTTGCTAAGTCCTACAGGAATTCAGGGCTTAACTAGAGGGACAGAGTCCCAGACCCAGTTGCCTGGTGGAGGTGGTGGGTCAGAGGGACAATTAAGAAGCACAGGGTCCCAAACTGTGGTGAGAACAGAGACCTGTGCCAGGTGGGGTCTTTAAGGTTGAGGAGGCCTTTGTCAAATGGGGATGGAAACATTGAAAAGGAGAGAGAGCCATGTCAGTGTAGACGCTGCTCAGAGGCTGGAAGGCATGCGGTATGGCAGCTGTGTGTACGGCTAGTGCAGGGGCAGATGGGGGCATTTGCTGGGATAGGCAAAGGCCTCTTTAGAGCACTTAAAGGACATTCAAACTGGGGAGCTCTGGGGCACACCCATGCTCCAGAGAGGGGTAAAAGAGACTGATAAGGAGAAGAGGCAAAAGTGGGAGAGGACAGCAGAGAGTGATGACCGGGGCTAGGTTGGTGAGGGCTGGGGCAGCTTCTAGGCAGAAGGAATCAGAGACCCAGGATGTCAAATACTGCTGTTTCTTTCAGAGGAAGCACTCTGCACCTGGACGGCTTAGTTGGTTAAGTGTCCAACTCTTGATTTTGGCCCAGGTCATGATCTCAGGGTTCTGGGATAGAGCCCTGCATCAGGCTCTGTGCTCAGTGGGGAGTTTGCTTTAGGGTTTTTCTTCCTCTTCTTCTGTTTCTCCCCCTCCTCACTCCACGTGCTCTCTCTCTCTCTATCTATCTCTCAAATAAATGAATCTTAAAAAAAAAAAAAAAAAAGGAGAGAAGCACTCTACAGTGTCATTGACTTTAGCAATTAAGCAGTCTTTTGTGGCCTTACCAAGAGGTATTTCGTTATCACTATTGTCTGTTGAATTTCTAGGATCTCAGAACGGTACTATAAGAAAATCTCATAAATGTAATCATTTCTCCTAATGATGGTGGAATGGCCATAGGCACAATTATCGCCACGGTTAGGGTTACCAGTATAGTTCCTGAGTGTGAAAAAAAGCCAAATTATGGGCTGGAATGAGGAGCAACGCTGGGAGAAAACATTTACTCAAACTACTCCAAAGCAATGGACAGTGTTCTGGGCTCATCTAGAGTATTTAAGTGACAGGATTTATCTTAAGTTGCTTATAAACAAAATTACTTGGGTGGGTTCCTGATTAAGAAAATGCATGCCAGCTTGTCAGCATGCCAGCGCTTTGTTAATTATTTAGCAATAAAAAAGGTTTAATTCTTTCCTGGCTTTCGAGCTAATGGGAAGATAAGAGGTGAGGGAGAGGAGGGCCAGTCAAAGTCCTGCAGTCCCAAGAAGGATGAGGTCAGCCTCCTGCCCTCAGTGTCTGTTGTGGAGGCATGGCGATGGAGTGACAGTTACGGACACATGTCCCTCCCGCCTGCTTCTCTGCTCCTTGCACGCACTCACACTTGTCCTTGTTACCTTCCTGCTTTGTTCTCCAAGGAGCAGAGAGTGACCTTCCAGCTGGTGCACACCTGCGTTTCTGCTCACGAGCATTTTTACTCCGTTCCTTTAGGAACCAGGAGAAGCAGACTTTCCCAATTTCTTCCTTTTTAAAAGAAGTAGAAAAAAAGGGGGTGGGAGAGGGGAGGAGAGAGAGCGTGCGCAAAAATTGGCAGAAAACCCTGCAAGAAAAAAATGAGTTTGACAGATTTGTTCCGTTTTGGATTTCCATCTTCCTGTTTCCTGAATCTGTCAGGAAAGCTGAGGCCCTGCCCCCACGATGAATAAAATCCCTAAGGCCACTGTCTGAAAAGAGGGGAGATACACATCATTTTCTCTCCAAATTATCAGAGGAAGATCCATGCAGACAGAACCAAGATACAAATCATTATCTTCAAATTATTGGCGGGAAATCAAATTAATGCCTGAGGCTTTAAAATGGGTGGGCTAATGTGAGGAGAAAAAAAAAATAATTGAAAAACAGAATGTCTCATGAATAATAAATAAGTAAAATCTAGTTGTAATTTAATCCAAATCCTACCACTAATGGATTGCTCTTGATTAGCAGCATGGTGTGCTTTTTACCATTTCCTGATATTTCACCTCTCTGCTTTTGCTGTCTCTCCTAAAACATTTATCTTATGACATTTAATTACTTGTTTACACTTTGTTGTCTCCAGTATGGCCTTGAGCTCTCTGGGGACTGGACTGGGCCCACTGTGTGCTCACTGCTCTACGCACAGTAGGTTCCTTTGTGCACTAGAGCAAGTCAGGCAGTTCTCATTTTGCAGACCTGGTCTGACTAGTGAGGAATGGAGGCTGGAAGAGAAGCGCTCGCTTCTCTGATGCGCTGACTCAGCACTTCGCTCCCTGCTTTCTGTCCCTGGCTTCCTTTTCTGCTGGCTGATACTAGTGTCCTGAGGCCTGATGGAATGAGCCCCTGGCTGGTAGTCAGGAGAAAACCTAGTGCAAATCCCACCTCCGCTCCACCCCACAAAGGACCTTAGCCGGTTTTACTCCCTTTTCCAGGACTTAGAAATTAAATAGGGTAATTATACCTACCTCATTCAGTTGTAAGATGACTCAAATAAGATAATAACGGTGAGAGTACTTTGTAAATTACGAAGGTGGTGGCTGTAGTTGGACTTGTAAGAGAACAGAACAATAGCTGCAAATACTATACTTCCTGTGCATCTCTCACTCCTGGCAAGATGCCTTATATAAAGAAGATTTGGGGTATTTGTATGTATGTTTAGCTTATGGCTTTTTTTGGCCTCTGGAACTCCTGCCTGCTTCAAAGCCACATCCCCAAACTGCACCTCAATTTCCTCCCATATCTGATCCTATGCAGATTGGGTCCTAATCTCCTGACCCACCCCTGCCTCTTGGGCTAATTGTGGCTATTGGTGACTGGAGGCCATAAAGTAGACCTTCACTATTCTGCATTATTTTCTGTTGGGAAGCTGCTTCCATCACATTTTTTATAGCATTCTCAGGGAAATGGAACCTTAGAGTGATTCAAGGAGGGGTCAAGGTCTAAGCAACTCCTTCCCAAGATGTGTCCAGATGAGTTGAAGAGTCAGCACTGAATACAGCTCGGGCTCGTTTTGGCGGTTTCTCTACCCCTACATGTATTTGTATTTCTGAAGTACATGTCTCAAAACATGGTTGATGCCTTCCTGTGTCTCATATTCTGATGGGGCAGCTAATTTCTTCCGTATGTGCTATAATAACAGACATCAAAGCCTGTGAGAGCCCAGAGACTGGGTACTGATCATCTACAGGTGAGATATCAAAGGTTGTCTTTTATTCTTAAGATCTTGGGGAGGACTGCCTAAAGTAATCTCCTGAAAGAGGCTGAGGTACCCTGGAAAGTAACATTGAAGTGACTTGGTTGTCACTGAGTCTTTTGGTTCTGGACATTTGAAAGTTGGAGCCACACCAACAACAAACCGAATTACTGTTATAGAATGAGTATAAAATAAGGAGGGTAGTTCCTTTGGGAAGAATGAAATTCAATGTCCATTTCATGGGAGTATTATTGGAGGTTCCAAATAAAATAGATTTTTTTCCACTTAAAGTGTAATCATATAGACCTTTGCAGATTGTTGCCTCAAAAATTTTTGAAAATTCTAGATTAACAAGACAAGCAAAGGTTAACACCTTTGAGTTTCCAAAATTGCAAATACTATTCTATAAGGATACATATAAAACTTTGGGCATCTGAAGTAATGTGCATCTTACCAAGTTAAAAAAATATGTATATGTCAAGATTACTGCAGTTTCAAAGTGATTGAACTGAACGAGTTTTCATGATGGTTCCACTTCATAATGGTGAATAGAAATATCCTAACTCATTTGTCAGGCTTCATCTTGGAATTCAGAGAGACCAGGAATATGCCCCTTGTGTAACATGTGAGAATGCTGTGCCTTTCTAATCTCCAAAAATAGCAAAGGAGAAAAAGAATAAAGATGGTTTATTATATGGTAGGGAATGACTTGTCCTTTCTTGTTTAATTAAAAATTTTCATGTTACTAAATAGATCTCAACCTGAATAACTTTTCACCAGCATAACACCTATTGGGTTGTGTCAAATTAGTCTCTAGTTAATGGAATGGCATGGGATCTAGTTCACCTTGATGAGATAGTTCTTGGTTCAGCAGCTCTTCTTTAGCTAGAGGGCATTTCTTGTCAGCCTTTTGGAGACCAAGTTTAGTCTTTGACGCTGCTAGTACTGATTGATAATAGCTAATGTTATTATCTTCATGTATGGACCTTAGGTGTCATAACCTTTCCTCAAGACCCGATGAAGCTATTTTGGTCAAACTGTTAACACTTCTTCCATTTTTTAATACCGAGTATCTGCATTATCTGCTGGATGAGTAAATTCAGTTTATTTTTAATTTGTTGATAAGTTTTATACCGGTCAGGAACATTTTTCCGTGTGTCTTATCAGAATGTTCAGAATGCTCTTTGTTGTGACATTGTGAGTGTTTGGATGTGTGCATTCATTAATTTCACTCCCTTGGAACTTCAGAAATACATACTGATTACTTAATGGGTTGGAGTTTCTGTAACATTCCTTGTATTTATAAATAACTATTGTGTATGCTAATAATGTTGAGACTTTATAGCTAGCAACTCTGGTATTTTTATTCCCTCTTCTACTCTAGCTTTCAAAATTTGAAATGCTGTTTGTGGTGCTTGGAGACCAGATGCTCAACTTTTCGGCCCCAAGAAGCTTACCTTGTTGTCTACATCAGTGGGCTCTTTTGCCCTTTGTTTCTAGGTGGATTTAGTCCATGCAATCCTTGGCTGAGGTTGGAGGGAGAGAGAACAGGTGAATCAAGACATGTACCACTCTCTCTTCCTGTGGAACACTTTGAAATTACTGTCATACTACATTTGGGTTTTATTCAGCTTTATTTTGGTAATTCTTTACAGTACATTATGAATATCAACTTCCAGATCCCTAAAACTTGAAACTCAAGTCACTTTAACTGGAGAATCCATTTCACTAATGAGAAAAATGATATAAGGTGGTGGGTCTTGCTCATGAATATTACAACTTGACTCTCAGGAACATTTGGTGCATCCATAATCTTGAACAGAAAGTAAATTAATTTATTTTGAGGAGAGGATGCTTTATTGAAAGAGCTTGATGGGATGAATAGCTGTAGTCAAAAAAGTAAAAGTAAGAAATACTGTTCTTCTAACTAGGTGAAAAATCTGTCAACTTGAAGTAACCCACATGTCCATCTATGGGACAGATAGACACATAATATATAGTATATCCATCTAATATCATATTATTCGGACATAAAAAGAAATGAAATACTGATACATTGCTCCAACATGGGTGAACCTTGAAAATATTATGCTAAAGTGAAAGAAGCCAGATACAAAGGACCATAGATTGTATGCTTCTACTTATATGTAATGTCCGGAATAGCTCTATCTATAGACACAGAAAGTAAATCAGTGGAAGTCTAGGGTTGGGTGGTAGGGAGTTGAAATGGGGGTGGTAACAGAGGTGATGACTAAGATAAATGGGGTTTCTTTCTGGCAAATAAAAATGTCCTAGCATTGATTGTAGTAATGGATGTACAAGTCTATAGATACACTAAAACCCGTTAACTTGTATACCTTAAATGGGTGAATTGTATAATACAAGACTTACACTTCAATAAAGGTGTTAAAAGAGTCAATTTCACTCCAAAATAAAGAAAAACCAAGACAAAACCAAACACTTAAAGATATACACTGCATAATCAATATGAGTTTACCAACACTTGCTTTCAGATTCTGTGAACTAAAATAAGTGTCTGATTATTCCCATTACCAGGAAATATATAAAGCTATGTGATTTATGTGTTAGTTCATTCGTAGAATTTGTTTTCCTCTCCAGTTTATGAAGTTTTGTTTTCATAGGTTTGTTTGTTTATGAAGAGAATGATCCAAGTAGAAAACTAAATTTCTACAATGTTCTTATTTTAGAGCTTTTATTTCAATGTTACTTGAAATTTACTTTAGGTTTTTATATTTTGTGGGGTTTGCCAGTTCTTTCCTGTTGGAGAAACATATATATAAATATTTTAAGAAGTGAGTCTTCTTCTGAATGCTAAATGTGCTTGTGTTGTAGATTTCAGATTCTGACAGTAAACATTTGTGTAACCTACAGATTAAAATTTTTTTACCCTCTGATCCAGTAGTAAAACTTACTCTTTGTACAAATCAGATTCAACATGACTATAATAGAAATCATTATTCAAACAGTAGAGTAGTACCAGCTTTTCAGTGGCACCTAAACTAAGAAGAGAATTAGTAAAATGGTTTTAATTACATGCTTGTCTGTTTGATAGGCAGTAAGAAAAGGAGAGTTTTGCCTTTGAAAAGTGAAGGGGTCTATTTGGAGAAGGGGGCTGTCAATACAATTCCATGCCTTGCTATCAAAAATTATTCTAAAAATTGTTGATGCATTAAACATAAGAGCCTTTGTTCGAACTCTTGCTCTAAAGGTGACAACCTTAAAAATCTAATAATAGTCTGATTTGAAACCCTAGTTTTACTTTAATAGTGTAAAACCCGTATTTCTCTGTATGAAATATCTGCATTTATGAAGTTCATGTGTAGTTAATTTTGAAGAAAAAATTATTTTATATTGAGTAAGTGTATGTCAGGGCTAAGTATTTCCTCCTTCCTGTGTGTAATTCACATGTGCTGTCCAGTCCAAGCCAGCGGAGTTACAGTTTTTTAGATAAATACTTCAAATTCAAGAATAATTGTTTTAAAGGCAATGACTAAGTACTTTTTGCATGGTTATCAAAGAGAGTGTGGTATAAATTCAGAGTGAAGTCCTGAAACATAGGAGGCTCTTAAATATTCATTGAACAAAACGGGTGGGGGGGGCAGGGATTATAGCCTGAGACCAAGCACTCTCTACCCCCACTTTTAACTAGAAAGCCCCAGGATGCCTTTTTGTTTTTGTTGTTGTTGTTCAGATTAGGTACCTATGTGAGTACATTATCATCAGAGCCTAGGGAATGTGAAATTTAATTTTGTGATCTTCTTCAAACCCCTAGCATTTAAGTCTGGTATCACCTAAAGAAACAGATGGTGGTGGTTGTCCTGATTTTCTGAGTTCCTAATTGTATCATCACCCAGAGTACTACTATCGTCCCCTTGCTTATAGACTTCTACAGAACTTTGTACTGGAGAATTGTGATGATAATGATGACGACGATGATTAAGTAGGCAGAATGATGATAATGATGGTGATGGCCACAACGTTGGAGAAGTAAGAGGTTGATGTAATATTTCTTATAATGTCAGCACCCGGGGCCAACAAAGAACCAATTCTATAGAAGTACCATGGATTTCCTTAGAGGTTGACAATGACTGGATTATCACTGTAACAGCATTCTTAGCACTTGAGCCAGTGTCTGAGAATGTGGAACAGTAATCCCTTTTCCATATAAGGAGATAGAGGCATTTGTAGTTGAAAATAGCAGTCCTTTCAAGAGATTCCTCTATTATATTTGCTCTAGAATGGATTCTTCTTATCCTGTAACTCAGGTGCCTTTTTCTGGTAAGACATCTTCTATAAGGAAAATATTGCATTGGATACTCCTTAATTAGCCTTCTTCTACCTGCCTCCTGGTACGTGGGTGCTGTGTTGTATAGATTATAAACTGTGAAGCCTAATAGAGTTGGGACCCTGACTTAAGATCCTGCCTGAGATCTTGTCACCTCTGTGAACGATGAGGTATCAACAGGAGATAAACCCCTTGGTGACTGAGTTTCTGGCTCAGCTCCCAAGAGCTCCCTTTATAAGCAGGACTGAGGACTGTTGAAGTGAGCTAAAAACTGGGTAGTCACTGCAATGTACAGCTTTTTAGTAACCACTGAACACTGGATCTGAACTGTGGTCCATCTTCATCTGTGACATTCTTGGGTATGAGAAATCTTATGGTAAACTGCTGCTGTGAAGGAAAGGACCTGAACATCTGTGGTTCTTGGAGGAGACAAGCTGAGGGAATAGGAGACAACAGAGGCAGATTTACCAAGAAGCTAAAGAAACTGAAAGTTTGAGACCCATCACTTTTAGGCCCTGAGTGATGGACTTTGGTGGGAGTTATCTCAGGGTGTCCTAGGAGAGAAAGACAGGCCAGGCTATAATCTGGAAACAGTTCTGGTAAATTGCCTGAAGAGATCTCAGAAGAAAGACACCTGAATATTTCAAGGCTCCAGTAATTTTGGCAATTTAGTTTTCATTTTAAGTAAATACTTTAATTTATATTTTGTACCTTTGTTAAATAGGGCTCCGAGTTTCTGAATACTCTGGTTTGCTTGCTCAGCACATTCATTTATTTGTTCTTTTTCTTCAAACCACCTCAGAACTGGGGGAGGTGACTAGTTACAATCATCCCTGTTTATTTGTCTCTTTTCTTCCCTTCCTTCCTTCCTCTCTTCCTTCCACACTACCCTCCCGCCCTCCCTTTTCTTATACTGGCACCCATATGTTTCACTCTTATCACACCCTGGTATATTCTCACATGCTGTGGCTAGTGTTTCATGGAAAACGTAAGTAGTTTTGGAAGCCAGCAAAAGAACAGGGATGAGAGAAACCGTTCAGATCCCCAGGAATTGCTTCCATACAAATATCATCTTCAGACATGAGGTTCCTTTTGACACAGGAGAGAGAAAAATCTCCCGCTGCCCCTCTGCCCTGCTCCCCCCTTGAGGAATTCATAGTTTTACGAAATCTCCAGATGTTTCTCATCCAGACATGTCTGGAGAAATAAATGAAGGACAGCATATATTTTAAGTTGTTTTGGCCGTTAACGCCTCTCAGGCAGGCAATAAATATTATATTACTTTTTCCTTTGCCTAAGTTTATCTTAATGATAGAATAAATCGGGGCTGGTTATATGCAGTATACTGTGCTGCTAGTGATTTTTGAAGATTCTAGAATATAGGTGGGTTACCAATAATCATTGGAAGCTCCTTGAAGAAGAAAATATAGAAAAGGCAGTTAATGCGCTTTTGAAGCATGAAAGAGGATACTTTTGTCTACAGATGCCAGGGATGTGTAGCTTAAATGGTGTGAAGTTTTACATATACACTGTTATGCTGTCAGATCTGTCCTAGTCAGGTCAATTTGTCTCAGTAGATATCCTGCTGCAGATCATTACTGAGTTCCAGCTTCACTTTATGGCTTCCTGAAGCTCTAGGCCTCCTGCTGAGGTTTTGCATGTAGATGAGAAAGGAGCCCCTGTGAAAAGTTTTTATTAGGATGTGTTAATGATGCTTTCGTGCTCAATGCAATGGGCGAGGGAGATCTGCTCTGGTTGTGGGTGTGTTCCACCTTAAATAACGAGCTGGCTTGCCCCATTTCTCTTTGCTCCAGGAGAGAAAGACTGCTGCCCCTCCTCTCCCTTCCACACTATAGGGTATTCTACTCTGCTCAGTCAATGGACTTTTTTCCGTGGTTGTTGGCTGTTGACTCCCTTGCCTTTGCTTTAACACAAAAACAAAAACAACAACAAAAAAACCCCTCCAAATAGTGACAATGTTACAGTAGTGAGATCTTCAGGAACATGATTCAGATTCAAAATACAAGGAAAGTGATACAAACGTTGCTGTGCCCCTGTAATAATTCCGAGGTGTGACTTTTGTCAAGTACTTCTTAAAGCAAAGAAATAGAATTTTACAAAGCTGTATGCTCTTATTTTTTAAAAATCACCCTACAAATGACTCAGGAGGGCTGTGCAGTGCTGCTCAGATCTAGCATTTAATTGGGGCTTTCTAGGGGTGCCTGGGTTAAAGCCTTTGCCTTCGGCTCAGGTCATGATCCCAGGGTCCTGGGATTGAGCCCCAAATCAGACTCTCTGTTCAGCGGGGAATCTGCCTGCCTCTCTGCCTACTTGTGATCTCTCTCTCTCCCTGTCAAATAAATTAATAATCTTAAAAAAATGATAATAATTGGGGCTTTCTAAAGTACTGCTTTTTTTTTTTTAACATAACATAATCTAGTTTTCATAATCCAGGAGATTGTTAGGCTTTGATGAGAGTTGTGTTGTTTTGTTCCATTTTTCTTAATGTTGTACTGTTAAAATTTGAAAAGTCTTTATAGTTGCAGCACCTGGTTGCATGTTAGTGTGGTGAATATTTGCATTATTCGTTCAGTCGCATGTGGTGGACCACTTGATTTACAGTATCAGGAGCTGTTTTAAAAAAGCTTTTATAATTTTTAAAAAGCTTAAGAGCTTTAATAGTTTTCATCTACAGTGTGCTATAAAAATAAGGAGGACACACAAAACGGAGACTCTGTTGACTCAAGTGGAATATATTAGATTATAAATCATGGTCCTTAGTTGAATAAGTTCTATATTTTCTGTTAGAAAAGTCGTTAAATTCATTCAATTAACAGACAAGGACGGGAATAGTTGTCAGTAGTCTATCCTATTGCATTATATCCCCTTCCTTTTGAAATTATTTTAGCCACATTTTAAATTTTACAAAAGAAATAGAAACATGGCTGCAAAAATGATTGTCACTTGTTTATTGCAAAGAACGAGGCTTGTTCATTGTAGCTGTTTGTCAAATCTGAAGACTGGAACAAACCAAATGACCATGAGTTAGGAACTGGTTGAACAGATTATTATACAACCATCTGAGGAAGCACTCTGCAGATTAAAAAGGAATGAGAGCTATCTGTAAACTGCTGTGGAGAGATCTCTCCGATAACATATTAAGTGAAAGCAGCACAGCCAAGGAAAAGTGTACTTAAATGAACATCCCTATTTAAAGTTGCAAGTGTTTTGGGGATTTGACTCTGAAAATGTGTTAATACTTTATTTATTTATTTATTTATTTTTAAGAGGGAGAGAGTAGAAGAGCATGAGCTGGGGGAGGGGCGGAAGGGGAGAGAGAGAAAATCCTAAGCAGATGCTATTCCTTGCCCAGGGCGGAGCCCAACACGGGGCTTGATCTCAGGACCTGAGCAGAAATCAAGTCGGACGCTTAACCAACTTAGCCCCGACACGGGGCTTGATCTCACAAACTGAGACCATGACCTGAGCAGAAATCAGGTCAGATGCTTAACGACCGAGCCACCCAGGCACCCTGAAATGTGTCCATATTTTACATAAGTATAAAACAAAACCAACAAAATGAAGACAACTATTAAAGATGAAATAAAAAGGCTTCACCATATAAAGCAGTTGCTGATATAACCAGTAACACAGAGAAGAATCATTTCAAATGGTACCAAGGCACAGAAATCTGGGTGTGGGTCCTCACTAGAATAGACTCTGAGATCTAAATAAAAGAGGCAAAATTTTAAATTGTCTTACAGTTGTATATGGTAATAGTGTTACTCTTAGAAACTGTTGTCGGTCTGTGTTGCAGGGTAAAGCATGTGAGTAGCCATGCTTTTGACTGGAGAAAGAGGAAGCAGATAGAAGTGTAGAATCAGTGTTACTGACTTCCTGACCTCCTGAATTTGAATGACAAGTATCAAAATAAATTTTTACAAAATTACGGATTTGTGCCGTTCGAAGATGCCTGAAAACAATGACCATCTACAATGAGTAGCCCCGAGACCCATATTGAGGTTCACCAGAACGAACAAGGGCTCTGTGAAGGAATGGCCGTTTCCATGTCTATGGCAAAATATATAGGAGGTGACCTGAATACCATGTTGCCGTACCACACACCAACATAGCTATCAACAATTACTAGTTTATCAAAGGTGTCTCCAAGTGGGGTCACTGTGGGTGTTAACAAGGTTAGTAACTGCAATGGAAAAGAAAAACCCATTTTGGTCACTGTTTTGACAAGTCTTAAGTTAGGGGAAATAATGTATTTATATTGTTTTTTCCATCATGAGCATTTCATAGTAACCCTGTAATGAGTTGATGATGCAAGTGGTTCTTTTTTTATGGAAGTGATGCGGCTAATAAATGAAGAAGGATTTGTAGAAATTGATCATCACCATTTTGCATCTCTTATTGCCATAGTGGGTCTATGATCACCAACAACTAAAAGAAAGAAAATCTGTTATCTCCTCCTGATAGGAATACACAACATCATCTGTGAATTAGTTTGCACTTTCCCTGCCCACCAAAAAAAAAAAATAATAATAATAATAACCCTGGATTAGATCAAACAGATATTGGATTACTGACTGAATATTTGATAATTTTAATGAATGATAGTTTATTTTTAGGTGTGACAGTACTAGTATCTTAAAAAATGTTTAATACTTAACATTCAAAAAATTAAGGTCCTACTAACTTGCCTGATTATAATTGAAGTCAGTGGCCAATTTTTAGAGTTTTCGATGTTGCATAGTGTAATAATTTGCCTGGCTGTCATAATAACAAAATATCACAGACTGGCTGGCTTAACCAACTGAAACTTACTTACTCACGGTTCTGGAGGCTGGATGTCCAAGATCAAGGTGTTGGCAGGTTTGATTTCTGTTAAACTTGCAGATGGCCGCCTTCTTGCTGTGTCCTCACATGGTCTTGTCTCTGTGTACTTGTATATATTTGCCTAGATTTTCTCTACTTATAGGGACACCAGTCATGATGGATTAGAACTCTCCCATATGACCTCATTTCACCTTACTTTAAAGGTCTTCTCTCACAATACCATCACATTCTGAGGTACTGAGTGTTAGAGTTACAACATATGAATTTGGGGGTGACAAAATGCAGCCTACAACACATGAAATGGTAATCTGAAGGGATGAGATTAATTTTTTAAACTTCAAGAAAGAAGTCTACTAGTTTCAGAAAATGTCGGCCACTTCGTCGTGGCATATATTTTCACTTTCAGTGCTTTGCCAGCTTCTGTTTTGTTCCCATGTGCACTCTCTCTCTCTCTCTTTTTATACATTGGCATCACTGAGATTAGAGCATTATTTAATAACTTTAAAACACTTCTCTATGATCTTTGGAATTTTTTTACCTTTCCAAATAAATATGAGTAGGACATTATAGAGAAGCAAACCATTAAATAAGATATTAGCTTTTCTTTAAATAAATTTAAGAAAGGAGGTACTTTGGAGTTCACTTGTGTATGCCTATTAATGACAATGAACACTGAGAAGTTTAAATTTAATTTGCTATTGCTATAGCCTAAATATTAATTAAAATTCAAGTAATGATTTCTTTTCCTTTATCTGCTTAACTTACAAAGCTGATACACATATTGATATTGTGTCTTCTCTTAGTTGTAACTCCCTTACACAAATTATTTCCCATGTGTAACAAGCAAAAATGGAAATTGTGATTTTTCTTATCATGTTCTCTTCATTTTTCCTTTGGGAAAGCTAGTATAGTGTTTGGGAAATAGAAATAATTTTCCTTGTAAAATAGATTATGATGGAAAACAAACTTGCTTTCACCTTCATAGAGTGGTTATTCCATGATGCCAAGCAATAATCATTAATGTGATAGGGATACTGGCATTGTGAGTCTCTAAGAAAGTGTTCCTGTTTTTGTTTTTTTGTTGTTTTTTTTGTTTGTTTGTTTGTTTTTGAGACAGGTACCAGTGGGATCAGGAATTTATTTTAAAGTAGTTAGGCGGTGACAAAAAAGGGAACAGATGAAGCATATGTGGTAAAATTCTGATAATTGTCCAATCTGAATAATCAGCACGAGTTCATGAGACTATTCTTTTTGTGTATTTTATAATCATTCTCAGTAAAAAATTAATGCCACATCAGAGTTACCATTGTTACACACTGATTTCCTAGAAAAGTACGTAACAGTATTTACCACCTTATAGTGGCTGAGCCATGTAGTCTGTCTTCCTATGGACACAGAGGCTTTTTCCTAACAGGACTCACATAATGTGTGCTGGGAAACTTATTTATAAAGAGTCTTGTGTCAAGGGCGTCACAATTCTGCAGCTGATAGTATGATCCATTTGTAGCAAAAGGTTAAATTATCTTAATTTTTTGGAAAATGTTTCTCAATGAATTTTTTAATTTTTAAAAGTCAGGCACTCCTGAGAGGTATTGAGATGATTCTGACATAGAATGTACCATCTTACATGCAAATTCCTCCTTTTTTCTTTATAGATTGCATTTCCTAGGATGAGCAGACATCTTTAATTGCAAGCCTGATATTACTGTCTGTAGAGATAACATCATCCTATTAATTATGCAGGGGTTATTTTTTTAGTGCACTTGGCATCCTCCCAAGGTCATTGTTACTCCTCGTCATTATGTCTAATTTTACCACATCTTAAGGTTTTGAAAGATCTTTGCCCAGTGTCATGTTAGCTATACTTTAGTTTCCACTACCTTGAAATAGTGGTAGCCTGACTACTCTGACATTTTAGCAAATCTGTCTGATAAAAGCTTATATGAGCAATAGAAATATTAATAATCCAATATAATGCTTAGAAGGACTGCCTCTGTATTAGCATCTTTTAAAAACAACCTCAGGAAAAACATTCATAGAAAAATATTCATAGTTATTGATTTTTTAAAATATGCCTAAGATTTAGAATCAGGACAGGAGGGGCGCCTGGGTGTCTCAGTCAGATAAGCATCCAACTCTTGATTTGGACTCAGGTCATGATCTCAGGGTCCTAGGATCCTGCCCCAAGTAAGCTCTGTGCTCAGTGGGGTGTCTGTTGGAGATTCTCTCCCTCCCCTTCTGCTCACTCACTCTCTCTCTAAAAAAGACTGAGGTGGAAGGAAATTGTTTGAAAGAATTAAGTGTTTTCAGTTCTTAGCATGACTTAATTAGGAATACACCTGGTTAGGGAGATGTGTATTTTTTTTATTTTTTTTTTTTAAGATTTTATTTATTTATTTATTTGACTGAGAGAGAGACACAGCAATGAGGGAACACAAGCAGGGGGAGTGGGAGAGGGAGAAACAGGTTTCCCAATGAGCAGGGAACCCTATGTGGGGTTTGAACCCAGGACCCTGAGATCATGTCCTGAGCCTACGGTAGATGCTTAACAACTGAGCCACTCAGGTGCCCCTGAGATGTATGTTTAAATAAAAACAAATACCAGAAACAACTCTGATTTTTTCTTTTACATAGTCTCTATCAAGACTGAACTAACTTAATGGTCAGAGATGAAAAGAAGTAAACTTTTTTTTTTTTTAAAGGTATCCTCTTGAGCGAAAACATATAGCTATTTTAGGAATTTTCTAGGCTGTACTTCTCCTTTGCAAGAAGAGAGCTTTCAGGCCTCCCCAGAGGCCTCTCCTTGTCAAGTGGACCATCTGGGAGTGGGAATGGGAGAGGTACTTTTAGTGCCAGATGAGTCCCTACAGAGCAACAAAAGTGAAAAAGACATTATATCTCCTCTATGCAGTTGGCCTGTTCCTCCGTTAAACATTTTTAAATAGAAAACAAAAAAAAAAAAAAAAACTTTTCTGAAATATGGTAAGTATTAGGGAAGCACCTACTTGAAACCTAAAGCTGCCACTTATTAACTTTGTGGTCTGAATTACTTAACCTCTGTGAGTCTCGATTTCCTTATCAGTAAAGGGGATAAAGTTACATTATGGGAATTGTTTTAAGAGACAAATGAATAGAAAGTGACCATTTTAGTGCTTGAGACGCTGAGCCATAGGTAGCAGCTCATTTAGGCAGCTGGAGAGAAAGTGGGAGGGGGTAAAACTTAAGGAGGTTCACTTTTTCTAAGGTTTCTAACTATACTGTATTCCATCAGCAATAATGAAATCTCCGTATTTGCATTTCATCCTAAATCATGTATTTAATATATAGGCACTATTTATGATGCTATGTTAACTGGACCATTAGCAATATTAGCTAATCTCAGTTAGCTGTTGCAAAAGCAATACTGCCTAACAGACCAGTCCAAAACTCAGTGGCCAGAGCAGTGATCATGATCCTTGCATTGGTGGGCTGGATCAGGGCTCAGCTGATCCAGGCTGGGCTTGGATACAAGCCGTAGATTGAGTTTAGATGTGGCCCTCATTCCATCCACCCTCCTGAACTAATGGGTAGCCAGTACACTTTCCTCTGTGTGGCGATGGCATCCTCCAAGAAGGCAAGACTCGACGTACAGGTACATTTTGAACATTTGCTTGTGCCACGCCACGAACATCCCAGTGGCCAAGCCCAACATCAATGGAATGGGAAAGTATATTCTGCTCATAGTGGAAAGAGGAAGCTAGTGAATATTTGCTGTACAATAATTCAAATTATTAAAATGATTTCCATCATAATAATAATCATGAATTGCAATCAGTTTAAATTCTATTGGACTTCTTTTCTTTTTTTTAAAAAAAAGATGTTATTTATTTATTTGACAGAGATCACACATGGGCAGAGAGGCAGGTGGCGGGGGGTGGGTGGCGGGAAGCAGGCTCCCTGCTGAGCAGAGAACCCAGTGTGGGGCTCGATCGCTGGACCCTGAGACCATGACCTGAGCTGAAGGCAGAGGCTTAATCCACTGAGTCACTCAGGTGCCCCTCTATTGGGTCTCTAAAAGCAGTGATCAGGTGTACAGGATGTGGCTGGGAAGGTTTTTGGTTGTTGTTGTTGCTGCTAGTTGTCTACTTTTTGACATTTAATGTGCACATGGCCGTGCCACAGATATCATTCGGTTATGAGTTAATCTACCAACTTAGCTTCCTGATGGTCCATACACCGGGCCTGATGAACAGATGTGTATAATATTTTTGTAGCACATTGATGCTCCTCTGGTCCCATTAATAGTCTAGTCAAGCGGGAGACGTTTTCTACCTGTTTTATCAACCTGCTTTATTCCATCTAACTACCGCAGTGTGTAGCTGCACTGTTCATTTCATCTCTGTGTGAAGAGTTTCTTTTCTTACAGAAGGCAGGGTCTCAGGAGCGTGTTTAGCATTGTAACAGGTGAATCGGCAGGAGCTGTCCGGACCGTAACGGACTGTCGTTCCGGTGCGAATGCGACAGGCCCACAGCGCGATGTCGGGGCTCCGTCACGGAGGGGGCTTTTGAAATGCATCCACCTGGCTTGTGGGATTCGCCACTCGCCACTTTGAAGTCCTTAATTTTTTCAAACTCTTCCTTTTACCTCCGCATGACCCCAAACAAATCAATCAGCAGCCCTCTGGTTGAAAACTTTTCCAATAGATGATGTGACACCAGCAGAATCTTTTCAAGAATTGCCATAGATTCCTCTGACCATCCAGTGACAAGCAGTAGCTCATGGGGTCAGGCCATGACAGAGAGCCTGAAGAGGCTCTTGTGACTGCAGGAGTGCTACGACTAGCCTGACAAGGTCTGTCCCCCTGCTTGCATGCAGATGGTATTGTCTGTTTTCTGGGTTGTTGCCCCCCCTCCCCATACAGAAGTGGGAGGCGAGGGCTGTTTCAGCGGCTGTGGGTAAAAATCAGGCTCCCAATGTCGGATGGCAGGCTGCTATTTCACGCTCTGCCGTTCTTGGTTCAGCAGAAAATTTAGTTTGTTGCTTTTGCTGGCAGTGTTTGCCTGTTCTAACGTGGAGAGACTGCTGCGTTTAGAGAGGGGTGTGGTGTTCTCGGCTTACATTCAAATTCATGCCATGGTTATGGTGCTCCAGATTTTCTAAAGCAGAAACACCTTCATGGGCACCGGGAAGTGGCATAATGAGTAACACTGTAGTCTTGAAGAAATGCCGTGAAACTTTCCTGTCCGTCTCCAGGTACCCACCTGGAATGCTTTGTGGGCATTTGCCCCACATTACATATCAAGTACGGTTATCCTTTATAACAACCAGAATCTTCATTTATCACTGATTGAGGTACATTTGTGCTGGGTTGGGTCTGTGTATACATGTCACATAATAAAATCTCTGCCCATAATTTCAAGTGAAAAGCAGGTAAGTGAAGCACAGATGTGGTGGCAAATTTTGCTTTTGCTTCCCTCCCCATTCAGTTTTTAGTATTATACACTAAATAAAGGTTAAAATATATCACAGTTCAAATATATCGAGGCTTTCTTCTTCCTACAGAAATAATCGGTTTATACGTCAATCTAAAATCTTTTAAGATAAAAGCTTGAATAATCCAGTAAAAACTTAATTTTTTTTTTTCTTTTCCTGATACCTGCTGAATTCAGGTCTCACATTGCAAGTTGGTTTTCTTTACCCCTTTATTTTAAAAAGGTAATCATAAGTACTTCAATCTTTTGGCCGAACACTTGACAGTCTAATCTTAACTTCTGGTCTTGAAACATCTTGAGATGTAAAATGAAGAGTATTTTGATGTTTTCTTGCTCAACTATGAATATAGAGGACCAAGGCTTTCTATGACAGATACATACTTTTTATCAGTATCTCATCTCTTTTTAGCTCTTGGCAAGCTTCTAGGTATTTAAATCTCTTAGTGCTTTTTTGGTAACTTACTTGTTTTTTCTACAGCCAGGAACCCACTTCCTAGGGAAGTGATGGTAATTTGTTTGTGAACTGCCTGGAGCATGGCCAATCAAAAGGCCACAAAAGATCTGAAGTATAAAGGAATCCCTGTAGGAATCACATCGAATACAACCATTTGGTTTCTAACACATCCCAGTAATGCATGATTCTTGAAATTCATAGTCTTCCTTTTGCAACCCTCCCCTTGACTTCACAAAGATAATATTGTGTACCTGCCTTAAGGCTGCGTTGAAAGGAGAAATTTACTTGTACTCAATCAGTCATGACTCCTGTCACTTTTATCCATTACTGCAGCTCAGCAGAAATGAAATTTTAAATGCAAAATTACAATTTTGCTCTGAGTGAAGTTCTTTGGAAAGGCCAAACTTTCCGAACACTGTTTTTTTGAAAGATTGTTCATTAAAGTTTGAATGTGCAGAACATCTACGTATCTATCAGAATGGTTTTTTTTTCCTTTAGTTTTTTTTTTATTGATTAGGCTGAAAATTAATGGATAAATTGCATCAATTTTATTCTGATCTGTAACAGTATTTTGTAGAAGATCTGTTACATGAATTACATCTGTTACTTGAATCTGTTACAGAATTACTTGAATTCTGTAAATTTGCAGAGCATTTTCGTAGTAGTGAGTCTTATATTAGAACTTAATTTGATTCTATAATATAAGATTTTCCTCTAAACTTCAATTTATATTTATATCCCTTCCCACTTGAATCAGTTTATGTCAAAAAACATTCTTATTTTTTGATTTCTGACAACATCTTTGCATATACTCTTAATGTTTCACTACGGCCTAGCTACCATCGTTTTTGAAGAAATAATTCTGTATTTTAACCTGCTATTAAGCAGATTCTCCCAGTGTGTTTTTATCTTCCAGGTTTTTTCTGAACATTTCATTACTCACCAAGGAAGTTATGTGTAAATTTATTAAAGTTGCCCAAATTTCCTAACAATATAGGAGGTGGCCACAAATTACTAGACAGTAGTAAGCTATTTTATGCTGTCTCTCAATAATGCATCATATTTAAATTATTTAGACTTAGAGCATTTATAATGCTCTCAAATTGTCACTTAAGGGCAATAGCTGTCTTAGAAAAATGAGCACTTGCCTCAGCCCCTTCTGGAACAATGTGTCAGCTTCACCACATACTTGATTACCTGAAATCGGGTATTCTGAATAGCTATGATGGACTGTTTTCTTAATTACTAGAAATCATAATTGTGAACAATTAGCATTTTCTGTATTGTAACGGATCCTGTGTGACACTGAATGTCTACAAATTCCAAAACATACTCTGAACTTCGCTTCTCACGCTTGGAATTCGAATTCTAAATTCCCTTAACCATCTCTTTCTGTCCCTTACCTCTGTTCATTCAGCAGGCACGTAGGGAAGGGCCTGCTGCATACCCACCCTGAGCAGAGCACCAGAGCCCCTCAAGGAATAAGGCACAGCTTTGCCCTTCAGCTTGGGAAAATATATAGCCAAGCATGTGAAACACAAGTGTGAGTGCTATGAGAAAAGCATTTTTCAGGGTTATAGCTGGAGCACAAACACGGGGGAGGGGCATATCAGCTGGGGCTTCATCAAGGAAGTGACCCTGAAAAGATGTGTAACCAACCACCTGCCAGGTGCAGCAGCAAGGGCGGTCCACTCAGATGGACCAGCACGAAGAAGGCAAAAGAAGCCTGACACAGTCTGATGGGTGCAGGTGGATTTGATTGGAGTGGAGTTCATTAACAAGACATAATGAGAGAATTAAGACACTAGGCCATGGCCACATTGTCAATGACATGTGTAACTGTCCAAAGAGTACATCTTCATTTTTTTTTTTTAATAAAGATTTTATTTATTTATTTGACAGAGAGAGATCACAAGTAGGCAGAGAGGCAGACAGACAGAGAGAGAGAGAGAGGAAGCAGGCTCACCACCAAGCAGAGAGCCCGATGTGGGGCTTGATCCCAGGATCCTGACATCAAGACCCGAGCTGAAGGCAGAGGCTCAACCCACTGCGCCACCCAGGCGCCCCTCATTTTCTGATCAATAGAGAGCAATTAATAAATTTAAACTTGATCAGCTTTGAGTTTTAGAAAGACTCATTAGTTGTTGAGAAGGTAGATTTGATGAGTGGAGCAAAGGCAAAGTATATCCATTAGAAAGCTCCCCCTGGAGGTATAATGAGCAGGGTAGAGGGTCTGTGTGCCAGGGCGAGGAAGAGATGTGTCTAGATTTTAAAAGGGAAAGTCTATAGGACATGGAGACTAGTTGGTTGAGGGAGGCTTCTAAAATAATCATATTTGCAGCTCTGTGACAGATGATGGTATCACGCTTCAAGGTAAGGGATGGAGAAGAACCCAGGTTGGGAGGAATGTGGTTGTTAACTTTTCCCTTGTACAGATTGAATTTGGGATTTGAGTTGTGTCCACACGGCAGGGTCATAGAGACAATTAAATCTGTGTCTCTGAATCTCAAGAAAGAGTTTTGGGTTAGAGATACAGATTTAAGTCATAATGAAATAAAAATAACTCTCATTTATTGAAAACATTCTTTGTGTTAGGCCTTGTTCTAGATGATTATAAATATAAATATAAAAAAGATGAAATTACTTATTTGCTTACATATAGTATTTTTAAATCATTAACATGATTCTAAGAACAAAATACTATTATCTTCATTTTATCAAAGAGTAAGTAAGGCTTACAGCAGTAAATTTGTGCAAGCTTCCACATCTAATAATTTGGTGATTTGGTTTGATTTGCATTTGATCACAAACATATGATTAAAGTAACATTTACTGGTATTTTCCCAGTATCATTTTTAGTAAGAAGAGGAAGCAAGGTATGTGTGTATTTAGACTTGGCTTTAAAAACCTATGAGTATCATACAGGGAAGAGTAGAATGTTGGTAGATTTCATTTTATCTTATCAGCAATAGGAAACAGAAAGTTTTCAGCAGGATGATGAGAAAAAAGGATGTGAATTCACATGAACATACGAAGTGGACCAGTGGGACGGAATACAATATTAATGTTCTTTTGGTTGCAAATAACAGAAGCCAACTCAAGCCAACGAGATTGTTATTGGAGGAATACCAGGAAAATCTCGGAGAAACAAAGAGGTCAATAGCCAAGAAGTAGAGCAGTTTGTGGAATTTCCCCTTCAGGGTACAGCCAAAAATTAACACACTATCAGCAGGTCCCTGTGTTTCTGTATCTCTGTTCAAAAATACCAAGAGGCTGAGAAACAGATGAGCAGTCCAGTCTGTGTGGGGCCTTCACTGTTGATCCTGTCAGTGGTGATCATTCACTTGTAAACATGGCATCTCTAAGTCCTTCAGGTCTCTGTCCAACTTTTGACCTTAGGGAAACCATTTCTTCAACTTTACTTAAATTTGTTAATTTGATCTTTTTCAAAGATGTTGATTGTAAGAGTGATGCTGGTGGAATACTTATTCATGAGGAAAACCCTCAAAGTTTGAAGTAAAATGAGATGTAATGAAAACTCAGTGCCATCAACCACTGAGGAACTTACTTAAGCAGCCTTGAAAATCACGTTTCCCTCAGCTTCTCCAGAATCAAATATGCACATTTCCTCTCTACAGAGGAAAGGAGCTCTGAGCTTCCTTCCATTCCCACGTCAGGTCTCCTTTCCTATTAAAAGTCACTAGTTCTTATGACTCTGTTTTTTTTCCTCTTCTTTATTGGAAAATGGTGAAATCTTTTCATTTCATAGACTTCAAGCAGAAAGAAGGCAAGACCATACTTTTAAAAGCTTAATTTCCTGTAATAACTTGTTTTACAATGCAGTTGTTGCCTTCATTTTTCTTAAATGTTGTGTGTGTGCCTGTGTGTGTGTATTTTTTTTTTTGTTCGCCTCTGTATCCCTAGGTTTCATAGCAATGCCTACACGTAGGTGCTCAGTAACTCATTGCTGATTAAATGACTGATTTTATAAGGCAAGTGAAATGTCTTGTCTACTCATTTCAACATGAAAAATAGAGCATAATTTATCAAAATTTAAGATTTGTAAATGCTTTGGGAGTGTAATGTCAGACCATCAGTGTGATATACCAAATATAATATCATCTGTAAAGAGTGGGTTTAAATATCAAAAAGATCATTCTAGATGTCATCTGAGGCAGGGTAATTGTGGAATTACCAAAGAATCTCTAACCTAGAATACTCTTAAGGTTTAAAAAAAAAAAGCATTATTCTAATAATTACAGTGTTACATTATTGAGTATTATAAAAGCAGAAAATCTTGTTTATGACTAAACAGAAAAAATATCAATTGTTAAAAGCATAATATTCCAATTTTAAGATTCCCATACATACAGTCAAAAAAATTAACAATAAAATGTGTTAAGAAAATATAAAAGCACATATATTGTCACTAAAAAATACTTATTACAGTTTGGTATTTCAAATATACCAGCTTGAGCTTTCCTACTTCCTGTTTTTATGGTGATGATTTTTTTCCTAGTGCAGAGCTATTTCTCAGTTGTAACTACAAAAGGCATAACAAAAGTTACTGACAACTATTAAAAGGGAAAGTCATTTCTCCTTGTTAGTTCATTTCTTTCATCAATAAATTGTATTTAAAAATTTTCAGGTCTGAGGATTTAATGTATAACATGGTGACCATAGTTGATAATGTTGTATTGTGTAATTGAAATTAAATTTTCTAGGAGAGTATAACTTATTTTGACCAAAAAATACATATGTGTATGTGTATGTGTATGTGTATACATGTATGTGAGGTCATAGATGTATTTATTAACTGGATGAGAGGAATAGTTTCACAATATATATATATACACAACATGACGATTTGATATATATATATATATATTTGATATATATATATATATATTTGATATATATATATATATATCAAATCGTCATGTTGTATGTACACTTTACATATCTTGACAATTTTGTCAGTTACACCTCAATGAGCTAAAAAATATATATTTAAGTAAAATCTTTAAGGTAATAGGGAACATTTTAATGGAATATACACTTTTACATATTTTTATTTTTTTAAAGATTTTATTTATTTATTTGACAGAGACAGAGACCACAAGTAGGCAGAGAGGCAGGCAGAGAGAGAGAGAGAGAGAGAGAGAGAGAGAAGCAGGCTTCCACTGAGCAAGGAGCCTGATGGGATTGGGCTCAATTAGGGTTTGATCCCAGGACCCTGAGACAATGACCTGAGCCGAAGGCAGAGGCTTAACCCACTGAGCCACCCAGGCACCCCATTACATATTCATTTTTAGAAAATAAATTTATATTTTTATGCATTTCATTCATTTCTGTTATTGGGAACTTTGTAAGTTGCTTATGAAAGATATGTGAACTGTAGGATTGTTGAAAAGTGCCAGATGAGCTGCCATTGGCATCCAGGCCCTCTGTCGGCTCAGAAAAAGGTGGAAAAGTAACATGGAAGTAGGTTCATGCTCCAGCCATGCTTCCAAATTCTGTTAAGAATGATTCACCTAGAAGAAGGAAGGGAGAGCGGTTGATTGATCTCTAGGCTGATTCTATTCCTAATCTCTCTGAGCCTGCTCACAGTGGTTCTTGCACTGCTGTGGCATTTTTTCCTGTTGTCATGGACACTTATCCATTGAAAACACACAGACGCCTGCTGATTGTCCATTTTTTCACATTGCCTGGCGAGTCTTGGGTTTGATTCAGGCTTTGATTAAAGTGGAAAGCACTCAATGGAAATTTTATTCTTCTTATTTCATATAAAATTTGATGTGTGATTTCAGTGAGAAATTAAATGAATTCTGTTTCTTTTCCCGCATAGAAAAATCAGATATTTAGGAAGCCCAGGTGCCTCCAGATACCGGATTTAAGGTAGAATCGGTAGGTTTTTACTTCAGGAAACCACTTTTATAAACTGGCGAATTAAAAAGATTGTTTAAATTAAATTAAATTAAATTAAATTAAATTTAAAAAATTAAAAATTGTTTCAAGAATGCACCAAATGATAAAGATGTCATTATTCTATAAATGTGTAATCTAATGTGATTCCTAAGGGAAAGACATTTTTATTCATAACGATATTAATTCACGGCTCATGTTCTTACTCTCAACTTGCGCTCACTATGGACTCCTCTCCCATAACTATAAGCAGGGAAGCATTTTGAAAACATGTATTTGGCTTTGGAATCACACGGTTGTGTCTACTGGCTTTACCACTGTGTGGCCTTGGACCTGGTACTTTATGTCCCTATAACTTTTTTTTTCATCTCTAAAATAACATCTCCCTTTTATAGTTGTCCTTAAGATTAAATGAGGTAGTATATGGAGAGCCATATTTGGTGTAACTGCTGAGTCAATGGACCAAAGATCTATCATCATGAGAATAATGAACTAAAATCCTTGGTGTTTGTTTCTCCTTCATTATACCGTGAGCCTCTGATGGGGCCAGGACTGGAGTCATCTGTCTTGATATCCTGTGTAATATCGTTGCCCTTAGTGAGGGCAGTGTGGACTGAAGTGAGGGTCTGCAGAGTCTGACCTCAGAGCTCAGCTGGACTCCACTGGTTCAGCTTCTCCTTCTCCTGTTTTCTTTGCTTTCTGCATCTAATGGCTTTCGAGCAGTTGCCAGCTTTGCTACCTATAGAAAATTTTGTCCCTGACCCTTTTGTTTACAGGAGGCAAAACTAAGAGTTTTTGTGTTGAATGCAGATGGCAGGATCACAATCTCTATCTGAGCACTGACCCGAGAAAACGAGCATGATCTGTCCATCACAGGATTTTTCGACTTGGAAATGAGTTATTTTATTTTGCTGATGTGGTGGGCTCTGCCCCTTGGTACTCAGTTTGTTTTTGTTTTCGTTTTTTTCAAGTACTGCACACCTGAAATCATCATTTGCCTTCGGCTTCTAGAAGTGCAGCTGTGTAACTGTTAAGATGCTCTGAAACAATGAGGTTGTGTGGTCTTATTGTTGTCCTGGTCAGACACTAATCCATATGACGATATCATTCCATTTGCTAAAAAGCAGTGTCTTAACCGTGAAGCAAAGCAAGGGGAAAGGACTGACTGTGTGTCAGTGACTTGCTTGGATTCTTCCCTCCAAGGCTCTGTGCACAAATGCTCAGTCAACTTTCAATAAGCATCTCCTACTTCCACTATAAGAAAATAGTTATCTTTCAGGAACACCATTTTAAGATATTATCATAATAAATGCTACTCACAACTTTCATTTGTGTTTAGTTCTGTTTTTGGCATTTTACCAGTTGTCGCCAATCTTAAAATATGCGTTCTTGTCAGGAAATAGTTCAGAAGACATTGACTCGTGGTTGGTTGTCTAATACTCTCTTTTTCTTGAACTGTTCATGTTGACTGACTTTGTTTGCTTTCTTTGTGTTTATAGAATCATTCTAAAATATCAAGATCTGTTCACAGTCACACAAGACTCGAAATTTTGTGGAATTGTTTATCCCTACAACTAGTAGAGTGGGAAGAAAATTATCCTTACAAATTAGTGGTGACCTTAAGTTTGCTTCTTTGTGTTTACAGAATCACTCTAAAATACCACGATCTGTTTCATAGTCACACAAGACTGAAATTTTGTGGAATTGCTTATCCCCACAACTAATAGAATTGGAAAGAAACGATCTTTTTCAAATTAGCGGTGAGAAGAACTTGACAAAAAAACATGTGATACAGATTGTGACGTCCAGAGTTGGCAGTACTAGAGCAGAAAATAGGTAATTATAACAAGCCATAAACTAAATGTGAGCTAGAAAGCCATCATTATTTGTAGTTCATTGGTCCCTAATAATGGTAGTTTGTTCTCTTTGACAGTCGTAGAACCTGGGCAGGTTCCTTAATCTCCCTGAGCCGTAATTAATTCATTTATAAAATGGAAATATGAGTTGCTGCCTACTCGGGTTGAAGTGAGGGATCAGATATGATCAGGTCTGTGAGATCACTGAAGTTTCAACACCACTCTCCTAAATCCAAGAGCAGATTGGAAGGAGCGCTGGACAAATGCAGGGAGCAAAGAGTGGCTGTGTGCCCAGAAGGCAGACACCTGACATCTCAAACATCATGATGTCCCCAAGTCCCCTATCCCCCCACCCCTGCATCAAGCCTCAGAATCCTCAGACGTCGAAAGTGTGGATTCACAGGAGAGGCCAGGTAGTGTAGGTTGTGAGTTTAATGGGGACAACTTCCAATGTCGGTGCAAAGGAGAGAAAGGAGGGGACTGGTTGTTCATGACATGAGACCCAAGGCATCCATCTGGGGGAGTGCCAAGCAAGGGACCAAGAGCCTTAAGGATGACTGGTAGTGGCCACTGTCCCGTGTACAATACCAGAGATGGGATACACATTGCTCACTTACCATGAAAATGTCCAAAGATTTTTAAGCTTACCAAAAATTACTGAGTCTGCAGAGCTGAGTTATGAAAGAGCTGAAAAGTATTTTCCTTTCAGTGGGTATTCGGACTTTGTTGACTGGGCAATGATTTGCATACCCGCATTTGAGCTTAAGGGATTGGTTTTGTAAGTTTTACATTTGAAAAGGTAGCAGCTTGTTTGAATATGGTGGAGAGAGAAGAACAAATGGCCTAAGGTCCATGAGGGAAGAAGGTAATGCATTTAATAAGGAGGAAAAAATAAAGACGGGGGCTGAAATCAGTGCATTTTTAAAAAATCTTTTTGAAGGGGTACCTATGAGATGGCCCTTCAGGTGTCTTTTGTCAGTAAGACAAGTAAACAAGGTAGTCTCAGCAGGAAAAGTTTGGATTAGACGTAACTTTCTCCCTGGAAGATTTCACTTCATTCCAGTGACTTCTCCTAGGCAAATGATTTCTGTGTATCTTTGTCACTGGCCTAGGCGCTCCTCCAGGGATGGTCATGGGTGACTCGTCCACACCTCTGCCTATGGCAGACACTCAGAGATGCACAATTCATAGATATGTTTTAATGCCAGATTAAATCAGCAATTCTGAAAAAATGATCTTTGGTAAACTGTACCCTCCTTCCAACTGAACACATTTCCATTCCTCTTCCCACTAGTCAGTCAGATTCAAATCACTGGAATCCTTTTTGACTTCTTCTTTTCCTTTCATAGCCAGTTCTTAGCTGTATATCAGATCTGTTACCAGTTCCTCCGGATTCTGTCTTCACACCCTCTCCGGGCATATATTTCTCCTTTTGAGAGTCCTATGGCCACCACTCTCGCTCAAATCCTCAGTTCAGGCCTCCAGCGCTTACGTCTTTGGTGCTGTGCCAGTCTTTGGGTTTTCATTCATAATTCCAGCCTTGATGTGGACGTTAGGTCGCCTGTCCCCAAACTTTGTGTGCTTCCCCTGCCCTAAAGCCTTCAGCACCCATCTCATGAATTTTTGCAAGTCCTTTCCAATATGTCCATACTAAATTTAGAAATGCATTGTCCACTTTCTCTTATATGAACTAGATTTTAAGCAATGATTGGTTTTTGCCTTTCCCTGGGCCTGTCATCCGCCCTCTATCCTGCTCAGTCATTCCTCTCCTCACTGGAATCCCCTTTCTTCCAATCACTGCCTCTAAGAACACTTCGGGGTTCGGCATGGACCCAGAGTATTTCTGTTGTCTTTCTCACAGGTTCCCACAAGATTCTTGTCCTGTCCTCGACTATTTAGTGTATGGCGTGGACTGGAAAGTTAATAGTTGAAAGGGGGATGTTTTCAGAACAACACCACATGCAATAAGCCATTGTAAAAAGTAGTTCTGCCCTCATGGAGGACGTCTATCTGAATGCCCATAAAGTTTCATGGTGTGTTTAATGTCTACAGAACTCTGGGAGGAAAAGCACCCTGTGGGAATCTCCTATCTATCCATTAGCAAAATGATTTTAAGGCATGTTTTGCACTTACAACATCTTTGATCTTACATGGAGCGCATATCTTTAATTATGGATTTTTTTTTTTTTATTTTAGCAAGTATTCTCAGATACATTCTTTTGACATTTAATCTCGAATCCTTACTCAATTTAAGGTGTAAAACCAATGACTCCTTACCAGCCCTAATTATCTTATAAGCACTCCGAGGGCTGCTGGGTACACAGAGCACATTTGCTATTGACTTTCCATTTAAGTTGCTTCTGTAGAGAAAGCTAGGAGAGCCATGGATATTTTTACCTAGCAGATTACTAAATAACAGGTGATGGATGGTTACTAGGTGAAAACTAGAAAGAACAAGAACCTTAAGGTAGCCAAAGGAAGATAATTGTCCATATAGAAAGGCTGTTTTACCCCCTAAGAGTTTATTCTTGTGTTGTATTTTGTTTTGCAAACAGACAAAAGGACCAGCCAGAGCTCAGGAAGGTTTTGTGTTGCTCTGAGGTTGGGGGCAGAGAATTTGAAAGGGATCAGTGAATCAGATGTAATATGGGCTCTGTTTGAGCCACCCAATCTCTGTTTTGCTGACCGCCAGTATTCCAGTTATAAAAGGCTGCATAGGCATTTCCGTCAGCTCGAAAGAACTTTATCCCTGTTTTCATTCTGACATACCTATTATGACTTTGTTCACTAACCAGAAGGAATTATGGGAAATGGAAACTCGGTGGCATGTTTTTATTAAAAAGCCATGTGTGTATCTTCACTGAGAAAGTGAGGAACCAAGCTGAATCCTGTGTTTTCCTTTCAGGTAGCAAAAATCGCCTGATTCATTCCCTCCGACAGTGATTTAGTTAGATTGGGAAACAAAGTAACATAAAACGAGGCGGTTCATGTACAAAGCTTTTTTTTTTTTTTTTTTTTTTTTTTTAATTTTAAACAAAAAATTCAGTGATTCTGTGAATTTCCGTTATTCTGAAACCAGACTAGGACGTAATCACAAAAAGCCTGGGCAAATATATTCTATGGGGCAGGACTGGTGGCTTAGGGAAGGGATGTTTGAAAGCTGTCTTTCCACTTGGCCTTCTTTAGAGTGAATTGCACATTTACGTTTCAAAATAAGGGGGGTGTTTTCAAATTTGAACAGGGGTACTTTGCAAACAACCTGCATTTGTCCCTTTCTGTACACCGCAGACATTTTCCTGCAAACTGCAAGTAAATTAAAGTAAACCATATATTTTTGTGGCAATTTTATACAACTGGTGATACTCTGTTCAATCGTGTTATTAAATGTCAGCCTCAGCTTTAGAAATTCTTGGTCTAATTTCCCTCATCCCTACTCTGTAACTCTTCATTTTAATTCACGTAATTTGCTAGAGAAATTTTTAGATGAGACTTTGATTTCGTGATGGTAGACCCCAGGCTCTGTTCACTTTTACATTACTAGCTCCTCTCCCAGTACTTACCTTGTATGAAGACACATATTTTCAGGCATGCGGAGGAGGAACAAGGCAGAATAACATGCAGCTATGGAAGGGAGCCTTATGAGATGAAAAACATTATTAATGTCTCTTTAAGTTCGTATGTCTGTGTTTTCATAAATATAATTTATTTTAAGTGGGATTAATCTGTATGTAGTTGCCTAAATGTGTTTAAGAGTAGGATCTACTTTGAGCTCAGTAGATGTTCCCCAAAATAAAGTCAAACTTAAAAGTCCTTAACTGCCGGGGTGCCTGAGTGGCTCAATGGGTTAAGCCTCTGCCTTCAGCTCAGGTCATGATCCCAGGGTCTTGGGATCAAGCCCCACGTCAGGCTCTCTGCTCAGCGGGAAGCCTGCTTCCTTCTCTCTCTCTCCCTGTCTCTCTGTCTACTTGTGATCTGTCTGTCAAATAAATTAAAAAAAAAAAAAAAAAAGTCCTTAACTGTGAGTCATCTCTAAATAAGAGGTCTATGTTAGGGGCATCTGGTGGCTCAGTTGATTAAGCATCTGCCTTCGAATTAGGTAGGATCCTAGGGTCCTGGGATCAAGCCCTGCCTGAGGCTTCCTGCTTAGCGGGGAATCTGTTGCACCCTCTTCCTCTCCCTCTGCCTCTCCCCGCTGCTCGTGCTCGCTCTCGCGCACGCTCTCTCTCTCTCTCTCTCTCTCTCTCACTTGCTCTCTCAAATAAATAAATAAAATCTCTTTAAAAAAGTTTTAAAAAAGAGGTCTATGTTAACATAAAGTAACTCTGCAAGTTTGAAAAATGAAGGTTAACCTCATTAATTTTGCAAAAATTTGCCAAACATCAAGGGATTTGAAACCGCCTAGAAAAACAATAAGGTATTCAACAAAGTTGCTTGTTTTAAAGTCTATGCTGTAATCCATTAAAGAATTATCAAAAGGTTCTGTGTGCATATAAAATAGGCTGTTTAAAGAAAATGACTTTGAACCTGAGAAACAGAATGCTACTCATTAGAAACCCAAACTTGCAGTGGAATGTTTATGTGTGGCTATTATGATAAGAACGGAATAGAGGACGTCTCTTGTAACAACTACAGAGTTTATTTTATTAGATACTTTTCAAAGTAAATATGACATATAAATGTTAGAGGAGCACCTTTTCTGCTGTAACTTTTTTCCTGTTTTTAATTAAGCCTCAAACAGTCATGTTGGTTTTCTGGCTGTAAATCTCCCAAGGAACTTCAGTTCATCATTCCTGAAAAACGTTAATCCCATCAAGCCTGGAAACTCAGGAGACCGCGTGTCCTCCGTTGTCCGAAATGCGTATTTTTATTTGGCAGAGTTACAGGAATTTTGTGCTCCTTACTAAATAGTTCTAAAGAACTGTTCTAAGGAAGTTTGAGTTTTACACTTCCTCGTTGACATTTATTACTTAAGGGGGATGAGCCACAGATTTTGTAACTTGAAATACTGAGAGTATCTTTTGATCATCAAGATTTATACTCATTGTGACACTTTGTGCTGCGGTGACTGAAATCAGTTTCATGCAAGAAAGGTGATGAATCTATTCCAGGAAGAGTTGTGTTTCAAACAGAATAACTGGAGTTTCTTATGCTTTTTGTGATGGCATACAAAGTTTGGCGAGTGAAAAGCACCTTGCTTATAAATGACAATTCATTAACTGTAACTTGTTCACCTGTTGAAGAGCATCCCCTAGATAATTGTGGTGAGCATTAGCAGTGTTCCTGTCGCTGCCTCCTTCATCTGTAATTACTTGGGATGTGATACTGGACTGTAACGTTGCTGGGGTGTTGGTAACTTTTAAAAAAAACTAGAGAAAAACACATGAAAAGAAATTTATTCCTGTGTGAGTTTTCCTGTGCTTTTTATCCCACGGAAGCCATTGTATTTTAGTGCAAACCTGCTCAAACGATAAGAAAAACAAAAACAAACCAAAATAACTTGAGTACAACCTTCAGTGGTGATAATCACTCTGGAACTTGTCACGATCCCCAATTTTAGACTATGTGTCTGCATATTTTTAGTGCCGTAAAAGATATTAGGAGTGACTGAGTGAGGTGCCCTCCTCCCCCATTACAGCCGAAATGAAAATGCAAACGTTTTAGAGAATTATCTGGGATTAGTAGAACCACAACCAGAACTCAATTTACTGGCTATAGCCTGCTGCTCTTTTTATTATTATTTTTTTTTGCACCAAATAAGAACAAAATGATAAAAATCTCATTATTGATGCTATTTCTTCCCATTCAGAGGAAAGTACACTATGTCAGACTAGTTGAGGATATGGTTCAATTGAGTATAAAACGATAATGTATTATTGAAGATTACTTATAAAATACATGAGATTAGAGTTGGCCTTTATACAAGCAGGGTTTTTTTTTTTTTTAGTATCTTTTAGCTTCATTAATAATTCATCTCATTAGATGGTAAAGTTACTTCTGTATTGTACTCTAAATTAAAGTGCATATTTAGTGCCCCGTTGGTTGGACTCTAATTTACACAAGGCGTGCTTGTTATGTAATGAATCTGATTTTTCTGTGTGACTTGTGGAATTAATCCCATTTCTTTATAATCACATCTTGCATATTATATTGTGTATTCTTTAATAATTCTTGTGTTTTAAAAAGTACCACTAACGGTCTTCCTCATATTAATAGATCTAACCCGTGGCTCAGGAAAAGGGGAAATGCTAAACTACGATGACATTTACATTTTAACACTTAATCTTACTATCAGATACGCGTCTTATACACACACACACACACACACACACACGGTCCCTAACTTCTGTAAACCAATTCATCTGCATCAGTAATTTTTGTAAAGTTTTTTCCGGCGAGATAAACACAACACCAGGCAAAGTGGGTGCAAGGCAAGATTTATTAAAAACACTCTCCGGCGAAGTTTCAGGGCTCAGGAGAAGGGGAGCCAGGAAAGTTGCGCCGGGAGGAGGTGGGCACCCTCGGGCGAGGTTCCGCCACTCTGGAAAGCAGAGTGGCGGAAGTCGCACCCAAGGCAGGGAGGAGGGGGCTTTTAAGGGGTCTTGGGGAAAGCTCAGGGGTCTTTTGGCAAGTTTCCCTTATTTGGATATCCCTCCTGCTCATCGGGATCCCATTGGTCCACAGGAGCCCAGGGCGGGGTTCTCAGGTTCCTGCTTGGGCCTTTGTTCTCCTGTCCGAGCTCAGGTGGTGTGGCGGGAACTTTCGCCATCTTGGTCCTTTGTTCTCCTGTCCGAGTTCAGGTCTTGTGGCGGGAATTTTCGCCATCTTTGGTAGCCCTTCCTGCCAGCCCAACATTCCGACCTTTTGCTTAATATAATGGTGTCAGGGGCGTCGACTCGGTTCTGGCTACTTCCTGCTGACAGGGGGCGTCGTCATAAGGGTAGTCGGAAGTGGGCAGGCGAGAGTAGGGCTGGAGGAGGAGTTGATTGACAGATACTCAGGCAAGTTCTTGTAGGCAGCCCTGCAAGTACCGGAAAAGACAGGGAGCAACTGAGATTAGGAGGAGGATTATGCTTACAGGTCCCGCCAGAGGGAGCAACCAGGTTACCCAGTTGTAGGGGTCCAGGCCCCAGGAGGATGTGTCTCGCCACTGTGCTTGGATCCGATCCCTGAGTTCTTTGATCCTGGAGGTAACTATATGATTGGTTAACAAAGTAACAACATTCTTCATTTAATAATAGGCAGGTCCCCCCTTTTTCGGTGGTCAGAAGGTCTAAGGCCCGTCAGTTCTGTAGAGCTAAGGCTGCCAGGCTGGTGACTTGCGTCTGTAGGGCTGTGAGGGAGTCAGCAACCCGTTCCGTGTCATCATTCAGGGCTTGGGAGAGTTTGTAAGAAAAAGTCTATGGAGGTTCCTATCCCCGCTGTTCCAGCTGCCACCCCTGTGGCTATTCCTGCCCCTATTATGAATGGGAGGAAGACGGCCCTTTCTTCACGGTGTTGGGGGAATAGGATGGATAGCAGCTGGGATTCAGAGTAAATGGTGGTAGAAGGAGATAATAGGATGAATATACAGCCCAGGGAGTCATTAGTGGTCAGACAGCGATAGATTCCCTGAGGGCACGAGAGAAATATTCCCGAGGGAGTACAATACGGGAGGGAGGAGTTAGTGATGTTGGCAGCTGCCGTGGTGAGGGGGGAGGACACATTAATAATAGGTATGTTTCCCCCGATGGGGCCCATATGGACCGTATTATTTGTGGCCCTGAAGTTGGGGAGTGGCCAGTCAATAGGGAGGGGTATCCCTACGACATAGAGTGAGGTAAGGTAGATAGGATAAAAGAGGCGGGGAAATGGCTGGAGGGCTGTGATTTCTAAGAAAGGGCCGCCCGTATAGTAATTCAAATGGGCTTAAGCCTGAAGACCCACGGGGCGTAGCCAGGAGTCTGGTGAGAGCTATAGGCAGAAGTGTAGGCTAGGAAAGATGGGTTTCTAGGGTAGGTTTGGTGAGTTGGGCTTTGAGCAACCCGTTGGCCTTTTCTACCTTACCGATGACTGTGGGTGGTATGGGATGTGAAGTTTCCAGGTTATGTTGAGGCTCTCAGCTACCTGTTGGGTTACACTGGAGATGAAGGCAGGTCCGTTGTCTGACTGGAGGGTCTGGGGCAATCCGAACCTCGGGATGATGCGCTCGATGAGTATTGTAGCCACTACGTCTGCTGTTTCCTGGGCGATGAGGTATGCTTCGATCCAGCCTGTGAATGAATTTTATGGCAAGGCATGGGAGTGAAGTCCAGGTGTCAGTCTTCCCCCGGCTGATGACCTCGGAGCTGTTGATTAGGCCCTGGTCTGCAGATTCCTTCTTGTGAATTCATGGCAGAACAGGTTTTGCAAGCCCTGTGGACAACTTTGATTACCTTAGATAAGGAAGGATGATAGATCAATGGCTGAAGAAATTAGTGGAGAGCCTATGGGCCACTATGGAGGGATTGGTGGAGGTCAGTAATCAAGGTGTGCACCAGATTGCCTGGCAGGGCAATCCTGTCCTGGATCCACCCCTTATCTGGCAAGGGTTTAGGCAGTAAAGTTGCAGGGTTTAAGCGGGGGGAGGTAGAGAGAGAGAGATGCGGGTTCTCTAGGAATAGCAGATGGAATAGCTGGAGACGAGGAGTCAGATGGGCCAGGGATTGGTGGCTAAGGAGCTCTGTGAGTCAGCAGGAGAGTAGACCGTGATGGGCTGCCCTAAGGTCATGTTGAGGGCCTTAGAGGGGGGTACTTGATATCCCTTGGTCCCCAGAAAGCTAAGTAGGGTGGAGGTGTCGTCTTGGGAGACCGAGAGGGAGGGGCTACAGAGGAGGAGGTCATCCACATATGTAGTAGAGTCCTGGCCTTAAGGACGCACTGCTGTTAAGTCTGTAGGCCTGGCCGAAAATGTGAGGGCTGTCCCTGAACCCCTGGGGTAGAACAGTCCAAGTTAATTGTCCAGAAGCATGCGTGTCAGGATCCTCCCAGGTGAAGGCAAAAAGAAAATAGGAATCAGGGTGCAAGGGGACGGTGAAAAAAGCGTCCTTTAGCTCCAGTACAGTAAAGTGAGAGACAGTAGGGTTAGGAACGACTGGGTGGAGGGGGACCACGACCTCGTTGATAAGCCTAAGGTCTTGTACCAGTCGATAAGCCCCTGAGGGCTTGCGTACTGGGAGGATGGGGTGTTACAGGGGGAATGATGGGGATCAGGAGTCCCTGACGTTAAAGCCGTTCTATGATAGTTTCAGGCCCTGGTGGTGGGCTAAGGAAATAGGGAACTGAGCTTGAGGGAAACTTAGAGTTATCCTTAAGCTGTACTTGAACCGGGGTAAGATGGGAAGCAATGATGGGTTCTGAGGTGTCCCACACCTGAGGGTCTACAGTAGGTAGGTCATCTGGAGCGGGGGTCGAGGGAGTGGAGAGGTGTAGGATGAGACGGGTTGAGGTGGATAGAGGGGAGGAAGGGGAGAGGCAGATAGTTGCCCTTAGTTTCTGGAGAATGTCCCTACCCAGTAGAGGGACCAGGCAGGAAGGAATCATAGGAACGAGTGGGGGAAGGGAAACCCATCCAGGCTACAGGTAAGGGGAAGGGTCACCCTAGGATTGGAGGAGGTCCCATCGATCCCCATAACAGTAATTGGTGAGGTTCGAGTAAGTCCCGAGTAGGAAGGCAGAACAGAGTAGGTAGCCCCCGTGTCCAGCAAAAAAGAGATGGACTTACCCGCTACCTGGAGCATAACCCTGGGCTTGGCCTGGGTGAGAGGGGTGGCTGAGTCTGGGCTTCATCAGTCGTCCTCCAATCCAAGCAGTTGAAAGGCCAGACTTACTATCTCGGGGGGTCCCCCACGTTGAGGCGTCGAAGATACCCCGAGGTTAGGGCAGTCGGATTTCCAGTGGCCCATCAAATGGCATTGAGGGCAAGGCCGAGTTGGCGGCTTTGGATTGGGGCACTGGCGAGCCCAATGTCCCTCGGCCCTGCATTTGAAACAGGCCCCCCGACGGGGTGCGATTGGTTTCCCCTCTCTGCTGGCTCCCAGAGCCGGCCGGCCGCAGGGCTGCTACCAAGGCTTGGGTCTGCAACTGAACCTTTTGCTGGAGTCTGGCTTGTCGTTTAAGCTCAGCCGCCTCCTCACGGGAATTAAAGACCTTAAATGCCATTTTCACCAAGTCAGAAATGGGGGTCTGAGGGTCCTCCTCAGCCTTCTTTAACTTTCTCTGTATATCCGGTGCCGATTGAGAGATAAAATGAGTAGCCAGTACCGTGGCCCCCGCAGGAGAGGCAGGGTCCAAGCGAGTGTACTGGGTTAAAAGTTAGGTCAACTGGTTAAGAAACATGGTGGGGTTGTCGTAGGGGCCTGGACAATATCCCTAATCTTGTCGTAATTAACGGCCTTATTAGAGGCTGGCCACATGCCTGCTATGAGACACTGGACCATGCGGTCGCAGCGCCAGTGGCCATCTTGGCCATCCTGATAATCCCAACCTGGTTCTACAGCTGGGACCGCCCGGGCTCCAGCATCAGTGAGCTGGACCTGGTCCGCGTGCTCCCGGGCAGCAGCCTGGATGCGTTCCCTCTCCTCTATGGTGAGGGTGGTGGTCTGGACCACATGTAAATCATGCCAGGTGAGGTCATAGGCTTGGGCCAGATACTGGAATTCTTTAATATAGTTATCAGAACTGGCCGAAAAGGAGCCCAAACGTTTCTCAATTTGGGAAAGGTCCTGTAGACAGAAGGGCGCATGAACTCAAACTTCCTCAACTCCAGCAACCTCCCTTGGGGGGCAGACTAACTCAACGGGGGGCTTTCGAGCCCTAGTGCGGCTGGAGCCACACAGACATATTCACGCAGTCAGGCACTCTTCAGATTCAAACAGATTGGACACCCTCCCCTTTGGGTATCCCTGGCTAATGGGAGGTGATCAGTCTCCCCTTCCATTCTTTACGAAAGGATCTAGCTCAAACAGTAGCCCTGCGGCTGTTACAACAGAATTCAATTAAGCACAAAAGGTGTTTACCAACAGATTTCAAAAGCGTAAACCTAGTTCTGGGACCAGCGCTCTGGTATTTTATCCCATTCGGTTAACGGTTACCAAAGACTTTGAATGCTACCTTAAGAATGACCCATTAAAACTCTGAGACACAAGTAACCAGCAGTTCTAGTCATCTCTTTGCTAGCAGATTTTAACAAATAACAAGAGCCTACTTGACCTTCAGTAAACTTTGATTGGAGTTTCCCGTTTACTGCGGATAAATTTGTCAGGAGTTCGGATAGGAGTGGGCAGGGAGAGAAGGAGGGGTAGACGAGAGTGCTGGTTCAGAAATCCTGAATTTAAGGGACCTTGGGGTGAAGGATCGCGGTAAAGAGGAGGAGGAGGAGGAACCAGAGGCCCTCTTGTCAGTGGATGGGTGAAGCTCTCCAGGGGTTCAGAGAGAGGAGACGGGGAGGAGAGGTCCAAGTCTTTGGGAGCAGTGGGTGGCAGGATAGGGGGAGGGGAGCCGGCCAAGAGGACCTGAGAGGTGGAGCAGTGAGAGCAGAGGAAGGGGCAAGAGTGCAGAGTCCAGAAAGCTGGACATAAGGGACCTTGGCCCATCTGCCTTGGTGCCTGCCGAGGTTATTTAGGTCCATGAAAATCTGATAGTTAAACATGCCTTCCGAAGGCCATTGGGACTGATTGTCTAATCGGTATTGTGGCCAAGCGACAGTACAGTAACATCGTTTTCGCAGGTCCTGGTCCAGTTCCAGGGTTTTAAGATTGGCCAGCAGGCCTAAAACACCCCCGGGATGTTTTAGGGTCGAATTTGGATTGGGAGGTCCCCACGATTCGTTGCCGGGCAACCCGAGGGCTGGAGGAAGGCGTCCCCTCATCCACCACAGGGTTGCGGAAAAACTGTGTCGACTGCCGTAGAGGTTAGGACGTCTCCCAGCCTCTCGGAGTCACGGAGGTCACCTGGTGACCGGCGGGGTCCACCGTGACGCGGCCGCGATTAGGGCAGGGCTTTCCGGAAGGAGGCGCGGAATCGGGGAAACTCACCACAGCTTCGGAAGTGGCGTTCGGAAAGGCAGGTCCGGTTCAGCCAGGGAAAGGAGAGAGCCTCCCCACTGTGTGGGGGCTCAATCTCCTTCCCGGGTTTCGGCACCAAATGTAAAGTTTTTTCCGGCGAGATAAACACAACACCAGGCAAAGTGGGTGCAAGGCAAGATTTATTAAAAACACTCTCCGGCGAAGTTTCAGGGCTCAGGAGAAGGGGAGCCAGGAAAGTTGCGCCGGGAGGAGGTGGGCACCCTCGGGCGAGGTTCCGCCACTCTGGAAAGCAGAGTGGCGGAAGTCGCACCCAAGGCAGGGAGGAGGGGGCTTTTAAGGGGTCTTGGGGAAAGCTCAGGGGTCTTTTGGCAAGTTTCCCTTATTTGGATATCCCTCCTGCTCATCGGGATCCCATTGGTCCACAGGAGCCCAGGGCGGGGTTCTCAGGTTCCTGCTTGGGCCTTTGTTCTCCTGTCCGAGCTCAGGTGGTGTGGCGGGAACTTTCACCATCTTGGTCCTTTGTTCTCCTGTCCGAGTTCAGGTCTTGTGGCGGGAATTTTCGCCATCTTTGGTAGCCCTTCCTGCCAGCCCAACAATTTTATCTTTAGTTTGTGCCTGTGTTGACTTTTCTTCTTTCAACCTAATGGATTTCAGTCTACCTGAATACTGCAGTAGAGACTCGAGTCCATAAATATTCCTACTCCACAAAGATAGTATGTCATACAAACACCTTGCCAAACAGATTTGCCCTAGAAAAAAATCCTTTACAAATACTCATCTTTAACAAAGGCAATGAGTGAGGAACAGTTGTGATCCAGGCACTGCTCTTAACATCAACATCAGGGCCTTTGGGAAGGGGCCATCACGCTGGAGAACCATGCCCCATTCATGCTGAAGCCACCACTCTTTCCCTGTCCCCAACAGCCTTTTGGAATCCTGTGCTTCCTTCTATGTTCAGATTAAAAGTCTGCTGCCATTTGCATTGTGTTCAGTGAAATTCTCTTCCTCCCCTCAAACATAATTGTTGAGAGCTTTTGGCTTAGCCCACCTTGTTTTATATTGTTTTACTTGACTATTAGTTATTAAAGGCATTTCCTCCTAAATTTTAACTCCTAGACATCAGGGATCTTGCCATTTCCATCTCTGTAGTCACCATAGATGGTAAGACTGGGAATCATTTGGCTAAATTTTATTCAGTGCAGGCAATTAAACAAGAGCTGGAAATTTCCATTGGTCCTAAACTACAGTGTGTTTTTTGCAGATACCCCCCAGAATTTCAGGCAGCTGTGCCGTCACTTTCCATGTGACCAGGTCACTCACATTCTATAGGCTTTTGTTTCCCTATGTGTAACGGTGGGAAACCATGGTACAAACAGGAAAAGGGGGGTAAAAAAAAGGACATGAAAGTTATTTGGATCATTCGACATGCTATCCAAATGAGGATATTAGATCACAAACATTCTGAACCCTGAACTCCTGACTTAGAAAGAGCAGCTGACGAGGAGCTTTGTTCAGAGTTTAGTGCTAAGCTCTCCTTTTCCATGTAGATGGATAGATGGATTCACATACATATGCAACAAGTGAAGGTGGTAGTAATTACCCTTTGCTGTTGGATCTGTGGAAGTGGGTGCAATATCCACCTTTGCTTTTGTTTCCTTGTATTGAGAGCCATGGTATACACATTCTCATTGAAGCAGGATTATAACTGGTGGTTGAGATGCCTAGGCCACAGGTTTATGTTAATTTTTCCCAGTCCCCAGTTTTGAGAAGACTTAATATGCATATGAATGAACCCCTGCTCAACACTGGAACGTTGTTGACCTTGACCTTGTCCTTTACTACTGAAGAGCTAGTTGGAATTTCTTCCATTCCTTCTACAAGTCTTGAAGCTAGCTGGAATTCCTTCACTCCTCCTGCACGTTTTCAAATTCCAGCATTGTTTGTGAGGCTATGTGGTGCAGTTGAACACGGGCTTGGGGTGATCTGTAACATCTCACCTGTGGCTTCATGTTCTGGTGGCTAGCCCCCTTACTAGATTACAAACATCAAAACACTTTTGTTTGCTGCCCTGTATTTGCCTAGCTCTTGCTAAAATGCATGATATGTTACACCCCTCCCTATGCATTCAATGATTCATATCACTTATCTCTAGTTAAACCAGCTAATGAATGAAAAAGGGTCTCACATACCTTTTAATCATTAATTGGTCTGATTGAAAAAAATCAGCTCTAATCATTTGTTGGTAGTGGTGACATGGAAAAGGGGGAAAAAAGGGAAGAAAGTTGGAAAAATAAGGTAACTTTAATAATAAAGCCTATGAAAAGACCAAAATAAACCTGATGATCTTTTACCTGGACAGTTAGTTTTCCAAGTTGTCTTGCTTCTTTCCTGTTTCATTTTTTTTTTCTTTCTCCCCTACATTGTGTGATATTTCAAACATATGAACAAGGACTTGAAGCTTGTTGGAGGAATCACAAGACACAGGGGTCTTGTGAGTGAGGAGAAGAGGAAAGGAAGGTGAGAGGTTGCAGGGCCGAGGACTTTTGTTAAGGATTTTATTCTCTGTATGATAGGAAGCCTTTGGGTATGATCTAACATATTTTTAAAAGGCCACTGTAAGTATTATGAAGAGTGGAAGTGATAGACCAGCTAGAGGCTCTAGTCATGAGTCATCGATAATGGCTAATGGTAAGACAATAGCCATGGAGCTATTGTGGGGATATAGTTTGAAAGTAGAGCTGATAGGATCTTCAGATTGATCCACTGGGAATAAGGAGTCAAACTCAACAGCTAGACTTGCAGTCTGAGCATTTATTTGGGTGTGGGGTGACACTGTTCACCATGCTTCATTCTGGGGGGCAGGAGGGAACCAAGAGTTGGCTTTGACACCTGCTTAGTTTGAATTGCCTTTTACATATCCAACTGGAGATGGCAAGTTGGATATAGGAGTTTAGATCTCAGGAGAACAAAGTTTATGGATACATCAATATTCATTTTTGTCCAGGTGGTTTTTAAAACCTTGGAGTGAGTTGAAATCACCTAGGGTGAGAATGTAGAGAAGTGAAGGTCCTAGCCTGATCCTTGAAGCATCCTCCAGAGAAGAAGGAAAGGGAAATGGGATCTGGGAAATCAAAATGGCCCATGAAGATAATTTCATTTGGTGCATTAGGTTCTGATGTCCTCCTCACACTCAAGTGCCTTTACCTCACAGAAGCTGCATTTTGGTTATCCCTGCTTGCCTCCTGTCCAGGTGACAATTCACATTAAGCTCGCTTCTGATCTGTTGTGACATTCATCTTGTTTTTGAGCCTGCCTGGATTTTATCTCATTTTGTTTAAACTCTTTATACTTTATGATGGCTATGTATTTGGAACAAAGATAGTGCACCAAAAACATGGACCCAGTGCCACACTGTTGCTCTCGGAATCTCCCTCACACCTTGCATTTCTCTTGGATCTTGGTTCTTATACCTGTCTTTTTTAAAAAATGAGGATTTTCTTTTAATGAAAAGTTCACATTTCGTACATCTTTCGTTATTACTGTTAGGTGTGTGTGTGTGTTTCTGTCATTGTCCCATTTATTTACATCTATTGTTTTACTTCACTTTCATGCCTCTGAAAGTCCGGTATCTAAAACATTTTAATGTTTTAAAAAATAGGGTTTTAATATATTATCCTAAAGCATTAGTATTGCTGAGGCTTTTAGGCAAAAGATATAATTCAGACTAGTCTGCCTATTGCATCTGCTTCTCAGGACAGGCTAAGGATATTGTTTTGGCCTGACTCGATTTATTATAGCTAATATATACAGATTGGCAAATGGTAAAGTTGGAAGCCAATAATAAGAGCACAGGATATTTGCCTTGACATCATCATGGTTAATGTAATGAAAATAATACATGCTCATGTATTTTCATGGGGTAAATTAAATGTGCAAGATCTTTTATCTCTATAAAATTCTAAAGCTATCTTGACCCTTCATAAGTATACCTAAGGGTTAGACTGTGAGTGCTATGGATTCATTTGGGGAGGGACTGGTACGAGGTATTGCTCCTGGACAGAACACTCATGCACCTACAATGTTTCTAGATAAGTTATACAGTGTGGAGTACATGTGAGATGATCATAAAGTTACAATACATGACAATTAATCCCATTCGGTTTGATATAATTAATGAGAATGGTGAAATAGAAATGTAATCATTTCTCCAAGAGGAAATGTCAACCCATTAATGAGGCTGAGGCTTATTAATGTCATTTGAAGCGGTAGATTTTTGCCCAGCTCTTCAGACTGCTGAGCTGGTGGGTTCCCTGAGGTAGATGATCATTTCAAGCTGGAACAGAGGGAGCGAACAGTTTGGGAGAGTATTTTTTGATTTATTTTTTGTTGGTTTGTTTGTTTTAAGCGACAGCATTTTGAAGGGAATCACAGTTTGGGACACATTAATAAACATTTAATAAGCATAAAATGTACTTGTAAATATAAATATATAACTGTATGTAAATAAATACAAATTTAAAATGGGTATTACTCAACTAAAGTGTGTATACATTTGTGTAAAATCTTAATTTCAAAGAGTCCTTTATTACCATTATATTAACGCATTAAAAACATAGCCTTTTTTTAGGTTATATGTCATAGATTCCTTGCCTTATTTTCCTTGTGACTCTTTGTGACAGACCAGAGTGAGCTGAACTGCATCTAAGAAATGCTATCTGTATTGGTTGTTGAAGGAATACTTTCATGTTCCTGGAACAGCTTTCTAGGGTTTATAAAGGAATTCTTTAAAAAGTTAGACAGTGGGTTACTGAGATCATAGTAATAGGATAGACTGGGAGACTATGTTTTTGTTTTGTTTTGTTTTTTAAGAGTTTATTTGAGAGAGTGTGTGCACAGGTCAAGGGAGGAGCAGAGGGAGAGGGACAAGCAGACTCAGTGCTGAGTGTGGAGCCTGATGCGGGCCTTGATCCCACAACCCTGGGATTGTGACCTGAGCTGAAACCAAGAGCTGGATGCCCAATTGCCTGAGCTGCTTGGGTTCCACTGGGAGACCATGTTTTTTTCCAGATTATATGGTGAGGTTTCTCAAGAAACACATTAATTGAATTTTTATTAGAATTTGTTAATTGTTTTTCTACTTAAATTTTATTGCCAACTTAGGGGTTTTATGTAATTATTTCTGATAACTTGGATTTATGAAAAAAGTAGTAAATGATGAAATTTTTATGGGATCCTGCCTTTTTAAAATACTTAATACATATCATGTTGCTAGTTCAGAAAGTATAAGTAGCCTTTAGAAATAATATGTGTAACATCGTGTGGGTTTTGGTACGCTTTTGTTATATTTGTGTAGTTTGTATTCTTTAGAAAGTCCAACTTTACTATTTATACAGTTCTTTATAATGGCTGGGGAGCTGATACATCTTTCATGTGGATTGGCAGTAGTAATTGGGAATTTAGCTTTTAAACTTTGAATTATGTGTCTTTATGTTATACTTTCAAGAGCTATTTTAGTGATGCCTGGGTGGCTCAGTCAGTTAAGTGTCTTCCTTTAGCTCAGGTCATGATCCCAGGGATCAGGGTCCTGGGATCAAACCATGACTCAGACTCTCCCTGCTCAGGGGGAGCGTCTGCTTCTCCTTTCCCTCTGCTGTCTCCTTCCCTCTGCTTGTGCTCTCTCTCTCCCTCTCTCAAATAAATGAATAAAATCTCTTTGTTTAAAAAAGAGTTGTTTTAAATACATTGTTATTTCTTCATATGTGATCTTTTTCTCCTAATAGCCAGTAAAGGAATAAGTAGTATTCCTTATATTGTTTTACATGCTTAGGATAAAATCTTACCCTATTTGTTTTATAACTTTACTATCAGCAAATGGTTTTGGATTTAATAGTGCAATAGTTCAATGGATTTTAATTTCAGTTAATGTGATATCATGTAATACCATTAGGGTTAATTTGGTTAATGAACATTAGGTTCTGTGTACCTCGTTCTTTTATTCAAGTTTCACAAAACATATAACATCCTTTTGTTCCTTGCCACAGCAAGCCGGGCATTCTGGGGAAACATTGGCTCTTTCTGATTTCTGGGGCACAAAGAAAGGCCACTTTTTCGAAATTGATTTAGATATGCGACTAGTTTAGTTCTGCTTTTTCCTTTAGCAAGAACTTCTGTTTTCAGTAAAATTTATGATGAAATTCTGTTTTCTTTAAAAATTAGTAGAAACCCATCACAAAAATTAGGAATCAGAATTCCTTCTTTGTTGACATAAGTAGCCTGATAACTAAATTTAGAAGAACTAAATTGCATGAAATTTCAGAGACTGATAATCACATAGTTGGGAAAAGGAACTTCAACACAACCTGTGCTCTGTCAGAGTAATTTAATTAGAGGTAGTGATATTTCAATGTAATTTGTTAATGGGCACACTCTGCAGAAAAAAGGAGAGCCATTCTGCCTGAGCACTGATAATTTTATGTTAGGTGGAGTCTGTTAAAAAAAAAAAATGTTTTCATTGAATTTCATGCATAGAGATGCCTAGAGGAAGAATATCAATGAAGTGAAGAAAACCTTTAAATTTTTTGAGTTATTAGAATGCATGCAAAGGAAAATGCAATGATCTTACTGCTCTTCCAATAGTGGAATACATAAAATTACATACATATCATTATTGGACTGCTGAAAACCCAAATTTCATATTTTAATGTCATAACCATTTTTCTATATCATTTCTGCTGCTTGTTTTGATTTTTTTCAATTTCATATCAAAGCTCTGTTCCTTCCTTTTATTTGTGGCAACTTGCATACAGATGTTAGTTAATATTACATGCCTTTACTTAGAAAGGAAATGAAATAACAGTTTCTCTGAGAGATTTCATAACATTTTAGAGAACATGATAATAAAACCTTTCTCTTTTGGTAGGGAACTACCAAGAGGTTCAGGAATAAGAGGTATTTTTGTGTTAATCTACACTAAGTTTGATTCCAATTTATTTTGTTTCATAGACAACTTCATTCTAGTTCTACTGCATTAAGAAGCTTTCAGGTCACTGCAAGTGAGGCTTTGTCAGACATGGTAGGCTTTCTCTTTCATGGGAAGTCCATTTTGGAACAGGTGACCTACTACCCCTCCCCGCCCTTCTCTCCAGAGAAGCTCCCTACAGAGTGGCTCACCCATCCTGGGGAATTGGGTATTGTATTATACATATTTAACACCTTTAATCATTGCCACTGCTGGGAAAGAGGGTATCAACTTTTAAATGCTTCTGCTGAGAAGTGATGTATGTCACTTCAGTCCCCAGATTTTATTGGCCAAAGCAAACCACATGGTCATACCTAAGGTCAAGGGAGATGAAGAGTATCCTCTCTTTGAATGTCCATGAAGAGGAGAAAAACTGAAAATATTGGTGATCAATTAGTAATGCCTATGGCAGACTTACTATTTTAGAAGTATGGCAAAATAAATCAGTGTTTCCCAACCACAAAGCCAAGAATAGAGTAACATTGTGTCACACATACACATGGTTGAACTTTGTTCAAAAAGATGTGAAGGCACTTTTATAATAAAACAGTTCAGTAAGTTAACTCACAACACTTAACATTATATTTGAAAGCTCCTTTATGGCTTTCTCTAAAAACTTGCTGACAATTTTTATTACTTTTATTATTTTCTGTTTGGCTGAGTAAGACTTACGTAGACCTAACTCTACACATAGCACTTCCCCAGATCTTTTCATTGAACAAGACCTCACTGGAGGAGCTGGAACAAAATGTCCCCTTCCCCACAGAATCTGGTTTTCTGGTCATTACTTTTGTATCTGTGTGCTTATCCTAAGTGAAGCTTTTATGCGAGTTTCCATTTAATTATCTTTTCCATTTCACTTGCTTATATTTTTACTCATAGTTTCCCCGGTTTGATTCTAAAATAGAAAGTATTCAGGGGCCAATTTTGTCAATTTTCTCAGTGGCTTATTTCTTTTTCTCTCCCTCTTTTTCTTTTTTTGTATTTCTTCTTTTGCTGTTTTTCTTTCTTTATGTTAGATTTAAGGTTACAATTAGTCAAAGTCTTATTTTTGATGGAAATCAAGAATTTTTATGTGATTTTTAGAATTAATGTATATATATTATTTTAAATTTATATAGGTTTTTAGAATCAAATCTGCTAGAATAATTTTTTTCTGTATATAAAATTTACTATTTTATTAAAGAGGACTGTAGTTTCCAGAAATTGATTGTTTCAAAAATATTTTTTGGTTATCCATATATATGAGTATATTTTTGGACACTTTCTATACTTTTTAAAAGACGTGAATATAAATACTCCACATTCTAATTTAGATTACAGGATGTTTAGTTTTTGAAGTTTTTCATGTCTTTTTTTTTTTTTTTTTAAGATTTTATTTGAGAGAGAGAGCAAGAGTAGTGTAAGGAGGGACTGAGGGAGAAGAAGATGACTCCCAGCTGAACAGGGAACCCAACGAGGGTCTTGATCTCAGGACCCTGGGATCGTGACCTGAGCCTGAGGCAGATGCTTAACTGCCTGAGCCACCCAGGCATACTTCCTGTCTTTATTTTAAAGTATTTTAAAAATGCAAAAGACCATATCTATATATGTGTACACACACACACACATAATGTATATTACATACTTTTTTGTATATCATATTATTTTATATAATTTCATAATATTACTTAGTACATTATTTGTATTTGTTACATGTATATTATATATTATTTTACAAATAGGTTTCTGAAGTTAAACATGCCAGAGTTTGTTTTTAGATGGCATTTTTACATATCTTTACTTTTCCAACCGAGTGGATAATTTGGGATGAAAGCTTGAAGGACTTCAGAGTCAAAAGAACCCATTCAAATACTTAAGGTATTAATTAGATAATATAATAATAATTCCCTAATAATTCCCCATAATTGGAATTCATGTGTTCTTATCCTTATTCTCACACTGGGTCTAAACATCTTAATATGAAATGATCACGTGAAGCCACATGCAGGACAAAATTTGTGGACACTGTATCCCCAACCAGCCATTTTGGGCAGCAGAAATTTTGCACTTTCTTATACAGGAAGGAGAACATTTCCTCATGAGATTGAGTACAGCACTATATGATCAAGCTCTTAAAGTCATTTATAGCATTTCCTATTTGATGCTTTAAGCCACATGCAGAATCCCTGTTTTACCAGCCTATGTACCCATCATCAACACTTGGAGAAGTAGAAAATGAGCCACTTTTGAATACTACAGTTAGGAGGAGTGGTGATGGCCCATCACATATAGTAGTGACAACATTAATCGAAAAGATTATTAAATCAAAAAAGTTATAGTTCCACGTCGATGACTTTAAGGAACTAAAAAATATATCAGTTAATAGCAGCAGCTAGACTCCCTGAAAAGCATTATTCTATTCTGGATTAAAAAAAGGCAAAACAATCTTCTGTTAATTATATATTCAAGGAGACAAATGAATATTTTATAGTAGGATGGTAAGCAAACAGGACACGAGGCTGATGCAGAGGCCCTAATGACATAAAGGTTAAAAAAGCTATAAATGGCATGAAGATGTAAAAACCAAGAGTTTAATCTGAGAACCTCATGATTCTGTTGGTTTTATTCATGTAAAAGCTCTTGTACATAGAAGATTGCTCATAAATCTTAAATCCACATAAACTGATATTATGAAAATAAATGGCTCCAGCTTTGTGCAAAGATAAGGGAATACCATATTTGCTGATATATAGCAAAGTGCACGAGCTGTCCAAAGGACACATTTTTTTTTCAGGAGTTTATTAGCTAATAGAAAAATGACTGTGTGTTCAAATGTTGTTCACTGTAGATTTGTTGAAGGAGAGTTATTCACTTGAGAAAATAGCTTACTTACCTGACATTTTGGAGCACCTGAATGAACTTAATTGAAAACTGCAAAACCCGTGCAAAAAATATTACACACAGTCACAGAGTTTATGGATTTGAAGCAAAAATTCAACGCTGGAAAGAGGATTAAAATGATTCATTTGTGATATTTAGGTGGTGTTATATTTTTAAACCATAGAGAAAAATTATTAAGACTATTAGAGCAATACCTGTGTATTCTTGAAGTCATTATATCATTACTTTTAAATACTTAATATGACAAAATTTGAAAAGCTTTTGCATTTCCACAAGGAATGTCGGTGTTATATTTGTCAGTGCAAGAAAAGGAAGGACCGTGAAATTTAATAAATCCTCATGGTTCGTGCCAAGAAAGAACTTTCTGCCAGTTGGAGAAAAAGTGATGAATTCTTTGCTATCATTTGCTACAGCCAACTTTTAGGAGTAAAGCTTTCATTGGTGGTAATTATCAAGAATTTGATATCCAAATCATAAAACTTGTTACAAAAAAGGTATCTCACAAAAACAAGTTCAGATTTCGAGCATTAAAGAATTTTAAAGGATTTTGGAAGTTTATGTATGTTTAATAGTCCATATGTGTAACTAAATTTCTGTATTTCATTTTTCTTCTTATAATTATATGCCATAAAGAACATGTAATGACTTTTTCCACCAAGGTCCAAATGGACATTCCCATGCTACCTCTAGAAGATCCCACTATATAGGTACAGACAGAGTTGGTACACCCTGAAATGGCTACTAAAGGGGTTTCAGGAAGAGTCGTTCCCCGGATTGAAACTCAGGAAGGGCCTGGGGTGGCAAAAGAATATCTAAGCAGGTTTTTCATATCTGTAAGTAAACTTGCCACGTGGTAACCATTCTCCATTGGAATCTGTTAAGTAAAAACACAGCGAAATCCCTACTGTTGAGACAGCTCCTCCCTACCTTCCGCACTCACATTTAGATGTCAGGTTCATTAATTAATACTGCTCTTAATCTGTGGAAGGAGAACGTCTCTTGGCACTGTGAAACTATTTGTTGTCCCAACATGCTTCAAAAGTAACAATGAATGTGGGGAAAAAAACAATAATAAGGTGAAGACATATTTAGAAACAAAAATATTTTGCAGTGTTCTCTTACAATTGTATTCTACTTGAGCAAAAATTATAAGTCATAGGTGAGTATTTTGCACATTTTCATTCGTATGGTTTATGCAGCGCTATTAAGTGGTAATGCATTTAATATATAAGATCTGTGGTTTCCTGTTAATATTTTATAAAGATATTATGGCTTTATGGTTAAAATTAATTTGAGGTATAGCTTTAAGAGTCAAAAAGTACTTTAAAATAATTATTTCCCTGATGTTTAATTTTGTATTAACCATGTTAACAAAGTTTTATGTAGGCTGGAACACAGTAACTACATATTAAATAGGAAAACTATGCAATAGCTCTAATAATAAATTTCTTGTTTAATATTGTAATGTTTTCAGCCTCAGATATTTAATTGTGTATAGAGTTGTTTTAAAATTGAATAATCCCATGGATCAAGCCTGTTTTTTTAGTTTTCTAAGGAAATTTATTTCCTTCTCCTGTGTTACAAAATTCTGGAGTTTCTACTTTGAGTTAGGGGAGTATTTAAGTATTTAATGTTTTAATGCAAGGGAGATTATTCTGTTGGAAAAATATTTCAAGTTCCTTGATTATTTTTAAAATAATAGAATTTCTGCTTTATTACACATGTCTAATAGGAAATTATGACTTTTGTGGAACACCAACTCAGCATCTCCATGCCAAAGGTATTTATGTCAAGTTATTGATTTAGTTATATTATATAGCTCCAAGTAGTATCCATTGGAGGCAATTCACTGGAACTCATGTTTGTGAGAGACTGAGGATATTGACAATTTTCCCTCTCAAATATCTAATAATATAGTAGATTATATCATCACCAGCAAGGAGGTTTTTCCTATTATTAACATCTTGCATAAGGGTGGCACGTTTGTTGCAACCAATAATGATATGTTATGAATAACTAAAATCCATAGTTTATATTAGGACTCACTCTCTCTGCTGTGCTTTCCTCAAGTTTTGACAGATGCAGAATGCCACATATCCACCATTAAACTATCACATAGAATAGTTTCACTGCTTAAGAATGCATTTTAATTCAACATAAATTTATCATCTTTTCTTAAAAAGCCATATATTAAAAAATGATTAAACTGTTTCATGTTTTGGAGGATGAAAGTTGAAAATTGTGTGCATTGTGTTACTCAAAGTTCCTTACCTACCATTTATTAGGAAAATGTTTTAATAACAGGAATGCCTTGGTTCCAGTGAACTATGTATTCTAACAATAGTAACATGTCTATGATTGTTGCCTGCCTTCTTTTCCTCATCTTGAAATTTAAATTTTGAATCTAATTTTAATAATCAAGCCATGTCCCTTGGATGTCTCCTTCTTCCTTACAAATGGCTTCTACCTACTCTCTCTTTTATTTTTAACCAGCTTTTTTATACACAAATTTTTTATAGTCCTCCTGAAAACTCCTTTGAAATGTTATAAGTAAATTTAATTTATAAATTAAATTAGTGATTTAACTAAGATTCTGTAACAGCCATTTCCCACTATTTTTTTCATTAATATCTATGTTTCTGTAAAAAAAAAAAAAATCCTCTTGAATAAGTTTCAGTGGTTCTTTCTATGTTTCTGTAAAAAAAATCCTCTTGAATAAGTTTCAGTGGTTCTTTCAAGAAGAGAATTTTGTCAAATTTGAGAAAATATTCTTAGTTGCATCTAAGTTGTAAGTGAAACAAGATAATAGGCAATAAACACCAACCAGTGGTTAATAATTGGAATCTACACATTATCCATTGTGTTAGACTACAAAGGAGGTGGTTTAAACAACAGAAATGATTTTCTCGCAGCTCTGAAGGTCTAAGTTCAAGACCAGGATGACAGCACGTTGGACTTCTCTCAAGACCTGTCTTTGCTTACCGATGGCTTCCTTCTTGCTGTGTCCTCACATGGTCTTTCCTCTGTGTTCGTGCATGTCTGTGTCCAAATTTCCTCACCTTGATGAGGACACTAGTCTTATTGGATGAGGGCCGACTCATTTGAGCTTAGTAAATCTTAATTACCACTTTAAAGACCAGTATGTCCAGGGGCGCCTGGGTGGCTCAGTGGGTTAAGCCACTGCCTTTGGCTCAGGTCATGATCTCAGGGTGCTGGGATCAAGTCCCGCATCGGGCTCTCTGCTCAGCAGGTAGCCTGCTTCCCTCTCTCTCTCTGTCTGCCTGCCTCTCTGTCTACTTGTGATCTCTCTCTGTCAAATAAATAAATAAAATCTTTAAAAAAATAAATAAAGACCAGCATGTCCAATTACAGTCATAGTCAAAGGTACTGGGAGTCTGTGCTCCAACAGAGGAATTTTGAAGAGCACAGTTCAGTTTGGAACACCCATTGAAATTAGTAAGCCTCTTAATTTGTGTGACTTGAAAATAGTGAAATGTGGTTTTCACGGACGAAGCATGTCACCATGAACCAGGCACTCTACACGCATTAACTCACAACCACAGGATGAAGTCAGGACTATGCTTTCACCGAGGAGGATTTTTTTCAGTTGGCAATGGACTTTTTTTCAGTCAAGGTGTTGACTCTAATGGTTGAATGTACAAAGGGAATTATGTAATGAAAAACACTTCTTTAAACCTGAATACTCCCCCAAAGTGTTGCTTATTTTAGCATTTGAGCAAATGCGGATTAACATTTGTTTAAAAAACCCAGAAGAATTTAATAATAGATATGTTAAACCAATTCATAGTAGTCATAGGTGAGGAGCAGGGGTGACTGAAAACTTACTGACTTTAAAAAATTGACCTTTATGCAATTTCCTTCAGAGAGTTTCCCCAGTGTCAGACTCTCTGAAGTCAACCACTTCTCATTCATAGGATGTTCCATGATCCTTTATAGGAAAGACACGGTTTGGGGTTTTTTTTTTTTCCTTCTTTGCAAATGCATTTTTCTTTAAAGGCCTTCTTTCCCTTTCCTGCACCATTCTGACACCTGAATTCAAATAGGTAACTGAGTACCAAATTAACAGAATCCACAGGCACTGGAACACTAACCATGAATTTCCCCTTCTTCCCTCCGCCCACCTGCACCTCCCCTGCGGGGGCCCAGCTACTCCCCTTTATGGGGACATGTAGGGTACACCCCAACTTAAAGACTTCTTTATAATAATGCTCTTTACTCTGGTACTTTTGGAGATCTAAATGTGACATTATTCTCTTCACGAGCTTTTATCGAACTTCTTTGTCTTTTCTGTTTACTAAAGGTTTAGGTTTCAATAACTTAGGAGTCATGAGTTCAGTTGGATTATTTTTTGCTTTGGTAGGAGAATCTCTAAAGTCAAGCAGCCATGGGCATGGAATTTTCTTTCCATGGCATGGCTCTCTGAATTTTCTTTCCCCATTTCTAGAACAGAAATAATGATTTCCACTTCAGGAAGTTATTGCTAAGGCTTACATAGATAAGCTAATCTTCGGTATCTTGTTCAATGCCTGGCATGCAACAAATATTAATTCATTATCTTTCACTCTCAAAAGCCTAATACAAAGTCAGTGACTTAAAGATCCTGGGTTTTTTGTTGTGATTGCTGAACACAACAAATTGCCATAGCAGGCTGGACATACTTCTGTGTTTCCTGTCTATTTTCAAGTTTTTTTAAAAGTTGTAAGGTATTACCTATACAACTGGTCTGTGAAAATTTAATGAGCATTTATACTGTCTCTGTCACTGCGAGGTGTCCTAGGAAGCAGAAGAACTAAGACTCACTGTCAGGAAGCCAAAATAAGTTTACAGTCTACTTAGAGAAGATCTAGTCACGCGAAACCATTAATAAGTAGACATTAGTTCTTATAATCATTATTCTAATTAAAAATAAGTGCTTCTGTGGACAGGAAATGTAAAAACAAATAAGAGTTAAAGTTAAATTAGATTAGATTAGATTAAAATTTAAAAATGTGAAGCCTTCACAAATGAGGCATTGGCTGCTATCTTCTAAAGATCGTGTAGGTGGACCGTTTGCCCAAATGATGGCTGACGGCCTGGCTGTGGAGCTGTGGAGCTGTGGCATGGAGAATGGGGGTGGAGGGACTTTCCAGAGAAGGTGGTGAGCATGGGATATGGGCTGCAGGGAGATGGGAGAATGACCGAGAAATCTGATTGGGTAGACAAAAAACCCAAAGAGACCAAGTGACCAAAAGTGGAAAGAACATTGTATACCAGATGAAAAAAGATGTATAATATTGTGGATAGTAACTGAGAAGAAGAACTGATTGAGCAACAAATGCTTAGTCTAGGAGAAGATGCTCAGAGAGCTGGAACAGGGAGAAAACCTCTGGGAGGCTGATGCAGCGATCTAGGTGGGAATTGATGAGGCCCATTCTAGAGTCGTGCAAAGGGACAACAACGTGCAGAAGGTCTGATCTAGGTTCTATGTTCTTAAGTTCACAAATACCGTTTTTTTCTTTGATATAAAAAGGTGTTTTTATACAGAAAGATGATACAAGTCTTTTGCTTTTTCAGCAGGGTTCCCCGAAATCGATTTTACTTTAAATTTTGTCTTTAATAAAAGATTAGCCATAGATGGCATTGTTCTGTAAAAAAGATTACGCATTTTTTACTTTTTAATCACATGGCAAGTAAGATGGGGTAAATAAGTATCTTTTGGGATACTTCTACTCCAAAGACAAATATTTTGGCATAACATAATATATTGTGAGATATAACTTGTATTTTCGTTTTCAGATGTTTGAAAAATGAAGAATGATCTATGTCCCACATAGATCATATTCAGTAGTTGAAGTATTTTATTACTGTTATCAAGGATCTTATGGTTACTAAGGGAAATAAGCACACATGTTATTTGGCTGTGATCTTGTGCACATCACAGTGAATTTATATTAATGTAAACAAAAGAACTCATCAATTCATATGTGGAGTGGGAGTTTGAAAAAATTTACTTAGATACTTGAAAAATGCAAAAACTGGTATATGATTCTATTTTGTAATGTGTACCTGTTAATTGCTTTCCAAAATATATCCTGTGTAATTGTGGTTAGGGCATAACAACACATATTTCTAGAAATTTAAAAAAATTGGTTTTTCTTTGATTTCTTTATGCTATGCCCAGAGAAATTTTCCTCATAAAGAATGATTAAGGGTTTCAAAGGAAATCATCTTCTTTAGAGAATATTTTTATTATCTTATAATTTTACTCTGGCTTGAATATGTTTAGTCCTACATTTATAAGCATGTGGTTTAACTTTCGTGTTGTTACCCAATGGGAAATAAGCTAATTGACATTGCTTTTAAGAAAGCATTAATTTTTTTTTCAATTTTAATTCATTACATGTAAGATAAAGATAAGATACTGAAATCTTTCTGATTTTCTATTCTTAAGACATAGATATTTTTAGTTAAACTTTATTTTGAGATAAATCTTTATTTTTATTAATCTGAAAATTTACAAATTGTTACTCCTTCATAGAACTATTATAAGTACTATGAGGACTAGAAATTGCAAATTATTCCCCTTTTAATTACTACTACAGTCTTGTAATTCTAGAGTGTAGTGGGCATTAATAGAAGTTATTGCTTTCTTCCTTTGAGAATTTATTCAAAAAGTGTAAATTAAGACTATGTGCCAGGAAATATGGAAAGTATTCAAGATAGCTAAGAGAATTGTCCCTGACGTTCATCTCACCATGAATGTCAGGAATGGCTATAAAACTGTGGCAGTAGGGTTCAGATGGCTCCATGAGGAAAGAGAACAAGGGATAGTTCCACCTTCAGTGACTCGAGCTAGGACCGGAAGGATGAGTGGGAGCGTCTAAGGGAGCAGCAGGTAATCTCAGGGAGAGGCATGGCAGAAAAAGCAGGTGTAGCCAAGAGCTATAAGATCCAGCGGAACGTGAAGGGAGGGGGAAGGCTTTGGAACTAAGGAGATTCTGGGGAACAACTCAGATCCATAATCTGGTATTCTCTAGTATAAGAATCTCTTTAATAATGTAAAACTAAAATTTTTGTGTTTTATGCTTACCGTGTTTTATCCTTTAACCTACGTGGGATTCAGACTTAGATGTTTCTGCATTTATATTATCACCAGACTCTCATGTTTGTTTTCTCTTACAGTGAAGTTCAGCAACTGCAATGGGAAACGGAAAGTCCAGTATGAAAGCAGTGAGCCAGCAGATTTTAAGGTGGATGAAGACGGCATGGTATACGCCGTGAGAAGCTTTCCCCTCTCCTCTGAGCATGCCAAGTTCCTGATATATGCCCAAGATAAAGAGACTCAGGAAAAGTGGCAAGTAGCAGTAAAATTGAGCCTCAAGCCTACCTTCCCTGAGGATTCAGTGAAGGTAGAGTATCCAAACATGGCTTTGGAGTTACCTTTAAAAATTAGATTCATACAGTTGGGACTAAATAGATGCTTTGCTTTATGTCACATTGGCCAGTATTTGAATTTTTATCAACTTCAGCCACTTCAAATAGTATTTTGTTGTTGTTGTAATTTTAATCTTACAAGATACTTAGACTAGATGTATATGTAAGCTATCTGAAATTGTGTTTGAAATGGCTGTTTATACTTCGAGATTTATAACTTAATTTAAATTAGGAGTTGTTTGTTTTAAATTTCTTTGAAGCTTTACAAGCTCTTAAATGTAACCCTCAAATAAACAATTCTTTGCAAGATATCACTAGTCAAGTCTATTAAATGGGAAGTATAGATATACTGTAGCATTTCTAGTGTAGAGTATTGGGTTTTGTTCTTGTCCCTTAATAATCAAATTGGGGAGTATGAATTATTTATATAACTGACATAACTTTAAGGAATGATATACTCCCTCTGGTGGAAGCTGCTATGAACCAGGATAAAAGAAAGAGATACACTTCCCACAAAGTACAGTTTGATTAAATTCAGCAAACATTTACTGAGCACTTATTTCGTATAAATCACTATATTAGGAATTTTTAATAATATGCAATAATTTCTTCAGTAAAGTTATGATAACACTGTTGGTTTCTGAATATTCTAGTTCATGTTAATTTGAAACAAATACAAGGAGGCACCACAATCATTTATTTTTGAAGTCTGTAATTTCATGAAATATAACTATTACACTTTGTAGATTATTGTACTGTGGGAAGTAAGAATACACACATTAGCTTTGGCTATTTAGTGTTAAGTGTAACATACACACCCATAATCAAATATGTATAAGTGTATTAGTGGAAAAGATATCATTTTTCTCTTGCCCCAGTGTTAGACTTTTATCATGTAAAATGTAATATCATGTAATTTATTAATCTATTAACTGTTAAGGGAAATCCTGTCATCTGGGGAATACAGAGTAAGAAACTGGTAACTAATTGAGTGAAAAGATGCTTTTGTTGTTGATGATTTGCTGTGTTCCAGCAAACTAGCTTGGATATTTGCACTGAAGCAGCAAGGGCTAATGGCTAAAATGTCTACAGATATAAGGAGAAACAGAAGAAAATGTTGACATCCAGCAGAGATTAATACCCAATGTGCAAAGTGGGTCATCTACAGCATCCATCATGGCTGACATAGGTTTAGAATAATTACAGCATTAATTCTGTGGGATTTAATAGGGTCATAAATATTTGAGACATGCCTTAGCAGTATGTATTAAACTTCTCTTGGAATTCAAATTATATTTTAGCACATCAAGATCTAAATTTAATGTACAGTAGCACATTACCTGAACTGTGGTTTAAACTAATGAGAGATATATAAAAGGATACCATTAAATTTTGCTCAATATTAACTCCTATCTAGGGTGGTTTATAGAAACTACTAATAGTTTACGCAGCTTGCCACATAATAAATTGTTTGGAATTCAATTCTTCAATGATCAGTGTAACCCCCAAATTTTACAGTGTTTTCTATTATTTTAATAGGGAGATGAGGACAGGGCCTCCAGGCGTATTTTCTTGTTCATAACAGTGAACCCTGTTCTGTCAGGTATGCATTGATACTGCTGTCTTTCAGAAAATGTTTTTCCTAGTACTCAGCAATGTCTTGTATTTTAATGCAAAGGAATCACAAGAAATTGAAGAAATAGTATTCCCAAGACAAGTGAGTAAGCACAATGGCCACCTACAAAGGCAGAAGAGAGACTGGGTTATCCCTCCAATCAACTTGCCAGAAAACTCCAGGGGACCTTTTCCTCAAGAGCTTGTCAGGGTAGGCTGGCACAGTTTTTAGTATCTCCATGGCATGCGTCAAGTGTATGTTAGAAATGCTTTTGTCTCTTGTATCACAAGACAGATTTTACCACATATATTAAAAATTTATTTTTTGATATAGGTGAAATGTCTATAGTGTTGTGCAGAGCCTTTTTTTTTTTTTTTTTAATTATTATCTCAGATTATGTATAGGTAGAGCTTTCTGTGGGTCCCATCCACCACGGACAGTGAAGTTTGTTGAGCGTGTGCATATGTACTTCCCACATACATCCACAACCAGACCATACCCTTTCTCACTACGCAAACACACACACACACACACACACACACACACACCCTTCCTTCACTTCCCCATCTGACAGCTGTGTTCTCCATGATGATCTTTGCCCTCTACAGATAGCTTTTGAGCCAAAGAAGAAATAAAGGGGCAATCATTGCTAGAAATGCCAGCACCAGGTGCATTTGAGAGTTTTTTAAAAGAAAAAAGGAAGTGACCTCTGCTACCATTAACAGAATCCCTGGGGTTGTGCAAAACCATAGGCTTTTATAAATCTGAGAAGTAATTTTTTTTCAGTTACTCCAAATGTATGCCATCAGATGTGGAGAAAAAAAAAATCACAGATATGTGTACATGTTTGGTAAAATTAGCAATCCATTGTTTTATTGCAAAAGGAAAAAGGACAAAGTTATTGTGTATTTATTTATTTGAATCTAGATGTTTGTGTACATGATTAATTTAGCATTCCAAAACATACTTACTGAAAGTTGTATTCTTTATAAGTCATTTTTATATTGCATATTTTATTTTAATGCACATTATAATTCAATTTAACAATGAACAACATGGCCCCCAAATAAAGGCGCTTTTTCCCCCCCTACTTTAATGGACAATGAGTAAAAAGAGAATTTTGCCTTACAAGAAAACTAATAAACCAGATTCTGTTACTGGGTGAAGTGTATTTACCTAATACATAAAGATCTATTATTATCACCTGCAAAAGTATTGCCAATTGGCCCTCTCCTTGAGCTGTTCTTCTTTCTTTTCTGTAGCCTTTTCCTATGATTTCTCACCTATAAACTGATTTTCCTGGGGAATTGTTATATTTGGGGGGAAAGGCAGTGAGCCTAGAGTGGATGTAATTTTTGAGAGCAAAAAATAAATGTATTATAAAATGATTTCTTATGTGTTTTGTTATTAATAAAGAATTTGGAGTAATAGATACCACCTTAAAATAACATGGAGAGCTTTGGTTGCAGTGAGTAATGTCAGTAAGACACAAGTGCAGAAATCTGACTTCTGAGCTCAACCATAATATTAGAATTCTCATGTAAGTTTGTTTCACACAATGGCCTAGGCAGTTATTCTCCTAACTGAATCAAAAAGGTAAACAGGTTTTATTTCAATTCAATTGGACACCTGTTCCTGTGTTAAATATTCTAACCTACAATCTCCCTGGATAGAATTTGATGCAGTTTAAAAACTGACACTCCTTAATTTTGACTTTTTGGCCCTGCTCCTAGTGATTGCTCTTTTAGACATCAGTGTTGTTCCGAGTCTTTCTGGTGATAGGTGACATCCCTTTTTGAAGCTTATGACAGAGAAGCAAGGATGAGAAACAGGACTGGTTTTCTGGGAAGAGATGCTATAAGTTTGTAACTGAAAAAGGGCATGAGGTGTGGCCTGTTCTGTCTCTGATAATGAGCTCACTTAGTCTCTCATTTAATATGATTGTCTTCTTGATCCTCAGATCAGGTCGGACAGAGATAAAAACCTCTCACTACGGTATAGCGTAACTGGGCCCGGAGCTGATCAGCCTCCAACCGGTATCTTCATTATCAACCCCATCTCAGGTCAGCTGTCCGTGACCAAGCCTCTGGATCGTGAGCTGATAGCCCGGTTTCATGTAAGATTTCAGCCTGCTGATAATCTGTTGTATCAATACCCTTCTAACTGTGTAGTTTAATATTCGCTTCTTATATGGGTCTTAGAGCTTTGATACTCACAAGTTTAATACCAAAAATAGGCTTTTCAATTTGTTGTAATGATTTCATGGTTTTTATAGAATTGATGAATGTTTAGGGTAAAAAAACAAAACCAAACCAAACAAAAACAGTGCCAAAGAAGAAAGTGAGATTGCCTAAAATCTCCTCACCCTTTACATGTTGGTGTGGCTAAGGATTTAGAGGAACAAATGTACATGAAGGAAGTCAAAGAGTCAAAGATTATTGCCTGTGAATTATAGAGATCACAACACTTTTAATGACTGCATAGTATTCCATAAAACGTGTCGGCTATTATTTAATGATAATTTCTTACAATTTTAGTAGACATCTATGTTTCTCATCTTTACCTATTCTTCATGGTCTGATTGTTACCATGAAATAGTCTCAGCAAATGGATATTTTATTTGTTGGCTGTATTCCTTCCAGAAAGGTCTGCCATTTAGATGCTCCCAACCAGAAATTGAGATTTCCCTTTCTCTCATAACCCGGCCAACACATGGTTTCATCAATCTGCCAATCTGAGCAATCTATTCTTAGATATATTCTTAGATATATTGTCTTATTATATTTCTTATGTTCATTTTTACACTCTTCATTTTTCTGTTTTATTCATTTTCTTATTGAGTTATCACTTTTGTATATAATTATCATGTTCATATTTTTAAAAATACATATATATTTGAAACTGATTTTTCCAATTTAAAAATATTAATTGAAGTGAGTGTTTTAAAACTCAAGAATTGCCTAATATTAATCAAATTCCAGGAGGCATTTTTCTTTTCTTTTTTTCTTAGCCAGGCTTACACATTTCCTGGAACAAGATTTCAACAATTTTTTCATGAGTTTAATATAGAAACCTAAGTTGGTCTTTATTACTTCTCCAATTTCTGCATGAATAACTAAAATTTGCAATGAAATTATCATTTTTTAGACAGAATATATGCACATTATAAAAACTTCCAAATAATGCAGTACTAATGAGAAAGTAAAATGATTTGTAATGTCAATACATAAAACCAACCTGTTTTTTCCTTTTTTTTTTTAAACAATTTGGTGATAGGTTGTAAGATGCTTTTCTTTGCATAGATTCATAAATGTATTCTTTGAAATTGGCATCATTCTCTGAAACCAGCTTTTGTCACTTTTGCAATCAAAAGATTTAGCATCTTTCCGTGTCAGTAAATAGTTATTTATTTATAGCATCATTTTTGATTGCTTCAAATGATTTTGTTGAATGAATGTAATATAATTTTAACTAATTACTTATGGGTAGATATTTGGGTAATTTGTTTTTTTTATTTTACTTTGCAACTATAAATAATGTGGCAATGAACTTTTTTTCTGTACATTTGCCCATTATATCCTTGGAATAAATTTCTAAAATTGGAATTATTTTAATAAATATAGTGAAGTTATTCTCTGGAATGGTTGTATTATGTTGCATTGCCTGCCCACTGTATAGGAGATATATTTTCTCCATTCTATTATCTATTCCAGGCATTATTTACTTACCAAATTATCATTGGCAAAGAAACTATCTCAATGCTTTAAGTTGCCTAATCTGAATATCTAATCAAAGTGAATTCCCTATTCCTGCTCTCTGTTGAATTTTGATTTTCTGGAGGGGGTGGGAGGGGGGGAGAGGGAGAGAGAGAATCCCAAGCAAGTTCCATGTCCAGTGTGGAGTCCAACACAGGGCTCAGTCTCACAAACCTGAGATGATGACCTGAACTTAAATCGAGTGGGATGCTTAGCCAACTGAGCCACCCAGGAGCCCCTCTCTGTTGAATTTTCTTTGGGAATTGTTTACCCTTTATACTTAACTATGAAGCACCTCTTATCTATTTGGGATGTTAATGTTTAGTTTGTCATATATTTTCCTCTTTTGTTGTTTGTTTTTCAACTTTGTTAATAATATCTACCCTGCTATAGTTCTTGCACTGTAAAATTAATTGTTTTTCAATTTTATCATAAAGTCTAGTTTTAGAGATTGTTCTAATCTCCCCAATTTTATCTGTTGTACTTATTTATTTATTTTGGCGTCTATATTTTTAACCTCCGTGAAGTGTATTTTACTAAAAGGAGAGCAGTATCTAGAGGTACTTTGTTTTTGCTTTATAGATAGCCAGTTGCCTCATGTAATGAATTAGTATTCCCAGTAGTTTATCACTGATACTTAGTCATTCAAAACTTTTTTGTGTGTTTGTTTTTAGACTCTTACACTGCACAATAACATATTTGTTGAATTTTTGCACTTATAAAAACTTCTTAAGTTATTGAAGTTTTGAAAATTGTTAAATTATTGATATTGTGGTAGAGCAAGACTCCTATAGATCTAAATATATGAATAAGCATAGGAGAAATTTTAAAATGTTTTTAAGGGGTGCTTGGCTGGCTCAGTGGGTAGAGCATGTGACTCTTGATCCCATGGTTGTGAGTTCAAGCCCCATATTGGATGTAGAGCTTAAACAAGTAAAATGAGAGTTGTTCTTTAAAAAGGGAGGGTGGCGCCTGGCTAGCTCAGTCTTTAGAGCATCTGAATATTGATTGGGGGGTTATGAGTTTGAGCCTCACAGTAGGTGTAAAAATAAAGAAAATTTTTTTAAACTCTTGAGTACTACTTGAGTACTACTCAACGTTCCCTTTTTCCAAAGGACTTGATTGTTTCATCAACCATTTCATCAACCAGGTTTTTTTTTTTTTTAATCCTTCAGGAACACTTAATGCTAGTGCTTTTTATATTGTTCTAAACTATAAAGAAAGAAGTAAAACTTCCAAACCTTTCATAAAGACAAATTGTCATTAATACAGAAACTTTATAAAAATAGCACATGATAGACCAGTCTCTAATTAGTGTCTCAGATTTATGAATATAAAGAATATCAATATAAAATTCTAGATAATTCTTCCTGTGTGAAGCTCATTATCTGAACTCCTGTGGTTAAAATGAGAAATAACTATTTTCAGGTCAGTTTCGGGGTAAACTCTTGCGCTGCAGAGTCTTAACGCCAGGACAGAGAGAACAACACTCATAAAAAAATAGAATCAATTATAGAATTGCAAGGATGTTTCAGTGTAAAGATCTATTAATATGTGATATATTAAATAAGTGGAGAAAAAGGATTATTTTAGAGCTGTTGAAAGGCAATAATAAAAATTTGCATTGTCTCATATTAGATAACCTCTAAACTTTTTTTTTTAAAAGGGGATATATTGATGCTTCTTTAACTTGATGAACCATGCCCGACAGAATCCAACAGCTAGCATCATACTTAGAAAAACCACAGAAGCATCCCATTAAAAAGAAGCAATTCAACGGAACACTACACAGCTACTGAAAAAAATGTAATGGATCTCTATGCACTGGATTTAAAGATTTTGAGACTATTCTACCAAGAGTAGCTGAGTGACTATTTATTTAAAAAGAAAAAAAAAAAGATAAAATTCTTAGAATACCATAAAACTCCCTAGAATACCATAAAACTCAAGCTTGGGAGAGGAACAATTATCTTACATACTCACACACTTTTAATGTTTATGAGTGACTTGTACAATTTAAAAGACCCCACCTAGTGTCAAAATTCTCTATGCACACTTAATTCTAAATTCTCCTCTGTTCTTATAATCTCTACGACTACTCTGTGCCCAGTACATTTTTAATTATCCTGACTCATATGTACAGATTTAGCAAAAGGATTTGGGAACTGGACATAACTGGCTTTGGATATGGACTCTGTCAAGAGACAGAGCAAAGTTACTTGGATTTTCTAAAGCTCAGTTTCTTCACCTTCAAGCCCCTATCATTTCTGCCTCTTTCTTTTGTATAAGGATCAAACCAGTTGAAATCCATAAACCTGAGCAGAATGCCTAGCAAATACTAAGTGTTAGCTCTTACTGCTATATCTATCCTAATCACATGAAGTTTGGCAAACTTATTTTTTTTTTTGAAGGTTTTATTTATTTTGGTGGGATGGGGTGCAGAGGGGGAGAGAGAGAATCTGAAGTAGACTCCATGACCGGAGGGGAATCTGACACGGGGCTTGATCCCAGGACCCTGTGATCATGACCTGAGCCAAAGTCAAGAGACAGACACTTAACAGACTGAGCCACCTAGGTGCCCCTGGCTAACTTAAATTTTGATGGGGAGAGTAGCTTTTTCTTCAGTTTCTCTGTTTGCTCTCGTTATTTTCATAGCATGGTGATTGTATATTTTACCTTCTCATGTGAGACATACATTAGTAAATAGTTCTGTTTTCTAATTATTTTTGCAGTTGAGGGCACATGCAGTGGATATTAATGGAAATCAAGTGGAGAACCCTATTGACATTGTCATCAATGTTATTGATATGAACGATAACAGACCAGAGTTCTTACACCAGGTTTGGAATGGGACAGTTCCTGAGGGGTCAAAGCCTGGTGAGTTTAAACATAATAATTTAAAGATTCAAGAAATGTCATGTAAGTCAGCATTGGTTATAAACAAGAGAAGAAATCATGTGAACCTTTCGGTGTTATTTTCTTTCTTGCGAAATGATTTTAGGGAAAAAAGAAGATAACAGGAAAAAAAATTGATAGAAGAGACAAAGCAGAAAAACATCACTTCTCACTTTTTAAAATATATACACTATAGTCTCTGATTCTGTATTATAGGATCTGTGGGATCCTTTCATTTTACTGTCATTGATAAACTCAGTGTGGCCAAAAAAAAAAAAAAAAAGCGCTCCAGAAGACCAGGGCTTTCTGTTCATAAACTGCAGATTTTATCATATTAGAGAAGCAAGTAAAATTCGGTTGGAGAGTCTGAAAGGTACTTGGTATTCTTGGGCTAGACAGTGAGGTAAAGCCAAAAACAGAGAGGGGGCTTGGAGACAGCTGTAGTTACACTGGATATTTACTTTGGGATGATCCTAATGTCTTCTGCAGCCCACACTTTTAGACCAGTGGCATGGAAAGTGTCCTAGTCTAGAAACAGGAGTTGCCAAAGCCTTTCATCATTGTGCAGGGATCTTTGACAACAATTTTAGACTCCTGTCCAGAAAACACTGTAGACTTCAGAAGACCAAGGCTATGAAGGCCAATTTGGTTTGAAAAACTAGTGGAAAAGAAAAACAGTGGGTAGAGAGATGGGAAAAGATAGTGTTTCACCAGCCTCCCTGAGCTGAGTTGGTGTTTAGAGAGATTTAATTAGCTACATGATTATTATTTTTATTTTGTATTTAAAAGAGCCTCACCATTTAAAATAGTATTATGTATTACCTTTGTCACCTATGCCAGTTTATGCCCGTAGCTCCTTTATGTATATACAGTTTATAGATACAACCACACATGCCTTAGATTGGCACTGTTTCTTGCTCCAAATGTACCTGTCTGTATCCTCAGAAAGGAAGCTCAGGTAGGGGGAAGGGGAGCTGGAGAGGGAAGTTCAGCATCTTTGGCTCCTCCTGAGTCACATTCCAGAGTAGCTTTCTTTGGGATTTTAAAATACAATAAAATCAAACAATATTAAAACATACACATACGAAAACACAAGACCTATATACATATTCTAAATATAAGGGAAGATAAAGATTTTTTATGGGGGGTAATTATTTTTTGTTGTTTTTTTAAATCATTTCTTTCATTTGTTCTTCTGTTGTTTCTAACTTTATTAAGAGAACCCCTTCATGAAAATTGTCAAAAATGAACCATTAAAGGTAGATGTATTATGCATTTGATCATGAATTTCCACCAAAGCATCCTTTAAATACAAGACTCAATGTTCATAAGAACTAAAGACATTTCTTGCATGTATTTCCAGTAATCATTCTGTAAGGATCTTGAATTAAACAGCATTGTAATCAGTATTTTGGTTCAATGTCCCGGAAAATACTTTTTTTGTTTTAACCATTCATTTGTTCATGCAGCAAATGTTTACAGAGTCTGTGCTGCATGCTGGTCACTCTGTTCTGCTGCTCTGGGCACAGCAGTGACACCCTAGTTCCTAACTCTAATCCTAAACCCTAACCCTAAACCCAAACCCTAACCCTACCCTACTGGAGCTTACATTCTAGTAGGGGAGAAAAATAGAAACCAAGGAAGCAAGCACATATGCAATGAAGTTAAAAAAAAAAAAAATAAGGGTGTAGAATGGGCACATAGTCAAAAGTGTCTCACTCAAGGGACAAGCTCTGGAAAGAGATTCGAATAACGTGATCAACCCTTCGTGAATTCTGGGGCAAAACTGTAGCACAGAGAGGTTCTAACATAGAACTGAGCTCAGAGCACTCAGGAGGAAGGTGGGTTAGAGATGGAAGATTTTCTATGCTAGTTCTTATAAATAGACCACGGAACAGACCTTCCTAAATAGTAACTACTTTCCTCTCTACTTCTAAATTACACAGTGTGTGTAGCTGGTTTGAACTTCTTTGATTCTAATGCGTTGTTGATTTCCTTTCCAAAATATCTAATAAATTGAAGTCCCAGAGTTTGTTACAGCGCTCTTGTAATCTCCTAGGAAATAATGAACCACAGTACCAAACTCCGATTCAATGTACCAAAACAGCAATGCATGGAATGGTTCCTTATGACCTGAGTAAATGGAGTGTGCATCGTTAGGCACACAGCTTACTTTCAGAAAGTGACTTAGGCTTTGAGGAGAATCATGCTCAGCATGTCATTTTCGATGTTATTGTATAACAGAGGAAAATACGGCAAGGGGAAAGTATTAGTGGACGTAAAATACATTGCTAATAGCATCTGTGCTATTATTTGCCTTTTATACGAATAAAGGTCTGAAGTGATCCTTTCTTTGAATCGCATAGTGAACTTCTAGGTTATGATGGGGAAAAATGAGTGTTTACAAATGTATACATTTTTAATAATTTTTCTTTCAAGGATCTAAACCATGTTTTGTATTTTTTTTAAGGTGAGGGCCGTTCTTATCCGTAGCATTTTTCATTCAATCTAAATGACAGATGTTTGTTTTGAGAAAGTGAAATTAAGATCGACCCAAAAGGCAAATACACCTCTTGGGTATATCTGTTTGGGAGATCCAACTTGCAGGGTGACCATTCATTCTCCACATGTCCTGTTCTAGGAACATACGTGATGACAGTCACTGCTATAGATGCTGATGATCCAAATGCCCTAAACGGAATGCTGAGGTACAGAATCCTGTCCCAGGCTCCAAGCACCCCTTCGCCCAACATGTTTACAATCAACAATGAGACGGGTGATATTATCACAGTGGCAGCTGGACTTGATAGAGAAGTAAGCCAACCAAAAACTATCTGAATTCGTTTTTAATCTTAAGGGTATACAGTATCCCATGCAGTTTATCTCCAGGTAATCAGACGTCGACAGTATCATTCAATATCAATTTTTCAAAGAAATCTTGTTGTGCTGTTTTGACCAGACTCAAGTTGGTTAAGTGATGTGTGCATACTGGATAGATCGTGCTGGCCCGTGTACTATTTAGTGCGTAATCAACCAAGTCAATTAGATGTATCTGGTACCTAATTTTTAAAATCCTTGCCATTTTCTCAGTTTTCCCTTACAGTCAAAGGTTTTTGTGAGCAATTAAACTAAAAACCATGAACAAGTAATGTGTGTATACATTTAGGATAATTTTTAATAGCCCTATTGTTTTCAAGATTTGTGTATTTGTTTTTCGGGTGGGGGCGGGGAGGGGCATAGGAAGATGGAGAGTGAGTCTCAAGCAGTCTCCATTCTGTGCATGAAGCCCCACATGGGGCTCGATCCCCCAACCTGGAGGTCGTGACCTGAGTCGAAACTGAGAGTCAAGTGTTTAAACGACTGCACCACCCAGGCGCCCAACAGTCATATATTTAAGAGGCTACAAATAACGTGTGTGCTGAGGTATTGTGTAGCTTTTCTGGATAGCCTGGTTTAGTAAAAAGAGATGATCTCCTTTATTAGAACTTGCCCCTTAACTCTAAAATTGACTTACTTAACAAGTTTGAAGACCAGCAATGGCATTAATTCTACTGACAAGCCATTAAAGGTATAAATGGAGAAAAACGGACTTCTGGCATGATTTTTGTTGAAAAGGCATAAAATGTTAACAGCATTGAAATACCATGTAGTGTCACAGTCTGAAAGGGGATGGGCTTTTCTTAATTCCCAATGCTCATCTCACTGTGACAGACCTCAACCCACATTCCTTCCACCAGGAATGATTTGCACCTTCTTCTTGTTCTTGAACCTTCCATTTCTTCATGTCTCAATTTAATCTGCACTTCTATCCTTTCCACAAAACCCCGCTCCTAATGAATCTTTTACACTCTTTCTCTATGCTGTTCTGGCCATTTTCTTAAGAGATTCTCAAGGTCATTATTGACCATCAGTAATCATATGTGAGTGAATTATCAAAGTACTTAACTCATAGACATTTGTGCTTTGTAGGTTTCTGGCCAAGCCCACTTTTACAGTAATGAGAACTCAGATTATGTATGTCAAAAGGAAACATTGTGCTTACCATAATAAATATTATTGACAAGGATTTCAGGAGTTGGTTTTTATGACGTTTTATTTGCCTCAATAGAATTCACTTGAATTGGATCGAAGAAAACATTACTATTGCAATTAATTATATACGCGAGATAGTGCTAAAAGCGCTTTAATGAAGTAGTATGAACAAATAAAGTTTACTTTATTCACAACTAAACTGAGCTGAGAGCCTTACTTAGGAGTTAGATGTACACCTAGAATATTGTACCTATTAACTTCCGGGTGTGACCGATTCTTTTTCCAGGAATAGTCCGTGCTGGAGATAGTTGAAATTTAGTATTTGTGGTAGTGCTTTTGTTCCATGATCCTTGGAACATGTGTGTCTTTTCACCTCTTCCAATATTGTATAATTCACAATTCCTAATGCCAGTGAGCTCAGCATGTGTGCATAGTTCGTTTGAGAATAGGAGATTTTTTTTTTTTTAAGATTTATTTATTTATTTATTTGACAGACAGAGATCACAAGTAGACAGAGAGAGAAAGAGGAGGAAGCAGGCTCCCTGCAAAGTAGAGAGCCTGAGGTGGGGCTCGATCCCAGGACCCTGGAATCATGACCTGAGCCTTTAGAGGCTTTAACCCACTGAGCCACCGAGGTGCCCCCAAGAATAGAGGGTATTTTTTAACGTTCTCCCCTGAATGCCAGGTTGCTCACATACTGTGGAGGTATATAACTCATCCCCCAATAGGAATACTTCTCTCTCCTTCACACGGTCCTCGTGAGATACAGAAATGGGGCTTCATCATGTTTGCACACCGCGGTATTCTTATCTCATCGAGCCGGGCTGTTTGATGACAAGGAAGAGGCACTGAGAATTAAAGGTCGTTTTACGCCCACAGACCGGCCATATTTAAAAACCAGAAGGACTGCATTTAGTTCAGCGGATGAAAGCCTGACGTCGTACCCTAATCGTGGTTAGGTCTATTTCGCAGTGGACGGAAGCCACCGTGCCCCACATGAAACGAATGTGGGAATGGATTAGAAACGATAGAATCGTGTGTGAGAAATAGCTTCTTGACAGTGAAATTATTAAACACAACAATGAGTTACCAGAGAAAATTACAGAAAACCTTCCTTTTCTGAAAGTCATTTAACGGGGAAAAAAATGTATCTATCTCGGATGGTTTATGGTAATTCTGCCTGAGGCCAGGGATAAATTACTCTGGCTTCCTCAGGCCTGGTGCAGGCCTGAGTTTCTTTTATTTCTATTAGAATTCACAGTTTTCTCTCTGTCAGAAGTAATTTCAGTTGTCGTTCTCCCAGGATATATGACACCTATAAGTGACTGAACTCCTAATCGCTGAAATCCTTACTGAGATTCAGTTTTTTATTCTACTTTAATCTGTGGATTTAAAAAAATAACATTTCTTCAGGTTGCTTTAACTTGGCTGTGCTTCTTCCTGGCACTTTCTTTTCTCTACCCCTTTCTCTTGGTGTCTATCACCTGCCCTTTTTTGGCTAACACTACTGATGACTAGCCCTCTGCTTCAGTGGGTGTAAATCCTGGGACTGCCTGCTATGGGCTATTTGACCTTCACTGTATTAACCTGAAACCTTAGTTCCCACATCTGTGATTGGGGATAAAAATATTACCTCCCTCATGGGATGGTTGTAAGGGTGAGGTAACACAAGGCATAACGCATTCAGCACTGCGCCCAATAAATATTAGCTATTGTTTTCCCTTGTTACCATCATAAATCCAGCCTGGGCATACTGGGTGAGCGCTATCATTTTGGCTCCTCCTACATCACCCGACATTCTATCATGGCAAAGATAGAATGATACTTCCTGTTTTCCACGTCTACTGATCCTTTCCGTTGCGCTCTCTGCTTCATGTTCTGCGTTCCACTGTGTTGGTCTTCTCTTCCCTACAGGTTGCCTTCTAAAACCCAATAGTAGCTTCATAATCTGTAAACATGCTGAGTCTCCCCTGTGGTAAAATGACTCCCCACCACCACTAGGATGACATCAGAGCTCTGTAACATGGCGCTCCAAACCCTCTATGATACTGGTCCCAAAGCCTTCTTTGGTCTAACCTCCTGGGGTTCCTTGCCTCCTCTTGAGGAGCAAATGATGTCCAACACTCATACAATCACACACAACTCCTTGTACAAATCTTCTGTTCCTGTGATTTCCTCTGCCTGAAGAGCTCCTTTCCTACCTCTTTAGAGCAGGGGGACTCTGAGAGCCAGTCCCCAACTGCTCCCTGAGCACCCCTATTAGTCTCTGTATTCCCTGAGATGGGCAGAGACTATGTCACATAGACATTATATCTGCCTTCTTGTTCTCAGTATTTGGTGAGGCTCATGTGCTCTTTTTTACCCTGAATAGGAACCCTGAAGAAATGTTCACGTTATGTGATTTTCTCCTTGTTTTCCACACAGAGTCCTTGAAAGGACAGCCCACACTCTTGCTCAGTTCCCATTCCTTCCTCATCTTGACGTTTGGCTTTCTGTCTGCCTGCCCCACTCAGGATGCACCTTGTCATGCACATATTCTCACTTAATGGAGGGCACTCATGTAGTGGAGCAATTAATGGTATAGACTCTGGAGTCACAGAGACCTGGGTTCAAATCCTGCTTCTCCTACTTATGGCTGGGTGTCATTGAGCAAGCTTCCCTGCCTCCCTAAGCTTTGGTTTCCTTATCTGGAAAATGAGGATTGAAAAAAAAAAAATCCACCTGCCTTACAGGTAATTGTGAGGACTGAATATGATAATGTATACTGCTTAGCAGTACGTCTGGCATGTAGTTAGGACTTAGTCTAAAAAAATGTTCTTTTTTTTTCTTTCTTTCTTTTTTTTAAAGATTTTATTCATTTATTTGACAGACAGAGATCACAAGTAGGCAGAGAGGCAGGCAGAGAGAGAGAGAGGAGGAAGCAGGCTCTCTGCGGAGCAGACAGCCCGATGCGGGGCTCGATCCCAGGACCCTGGGATCATGACCTGAGCCAAAGGCAGAGGCTTTAACCCACTGAGCCACCCAGGCGCCCCTATTTTTTTTTTCTTATCAAGCCCCCAGAAACTTGTCAGCATACAGTAAGCATTCAAAAAAAAAAAAAAAAAAAAAAAAAAGAATTTAGACTCCAGAAACACAAGGTAGATGGTACTATCAGCCCCATTTCATAGGTGAAGGAACTAGGACTTCGCCTTTAAGAATTTCGAACAGGATCACAAACCTGTACTTATAAGTTCTCTTGACATTATTATTTAATTGTCCATCCCCTAACTCAGTGCATATAAAAGCAATCCATCATCACCCTCAATCTGTGAGTCCTGATCAATTTCCCATTTCATGTGACCAGTACCACCACCCCAGTCTCCCCAAGATCACAGTCTTCCTGCCTTTACCATACACTGCCATCCATCCACCAATAAATTTAGTGATCGGTTTCATTTCAGTTTACCTCCAAAATGTCTTTTGCATTCATTCTTTGCCCCAGACTCTGATGACTGGTTTGCATGCCCAATTGAAGTCCGTGCATCACACCTTCCAACTCTTACTACAGATGCTTTGTACGTCTGCTCCTGTGATCCTTTAATGGCTTCCTCCATCACTTAAGGGTATCAAGGCCATCTCTGGGGTTACTCATTATTTTATCCAAGTAAATACTACATCACCCGACATCTAGTAGACATTCATGAAATGTGTGTCAACTGAATGAATGACCGCTATTCTCACTTCTTCATTCACTCATATCACTTTAGTTCAGTGTTTCAAAGTGTGGTGCCCAGGTGTGATGATTTTTATTGATACATGGAGGGATGCCTCTAGAGAAAACTGGAGACCATAAGTCTTCAGATGCTACTCCATCAGGTAGAGACTGCCAGAGTGCAAGGATTATATTGTATTTATTTTTACAGTTATATTTATGGGAGGTGATGCTGGTCTTCTATTTATGATAATTTAACAATAAATTAAGTTTCTTAAAAGGGAGTGAATGTCAAGATTAATGTTAAGTGACTCATGGTATAGAAATATGAGGATATGGCAGCATTGGGAAGATGATGTATGAATCACTGTAGTTTGGGAAACTGAGCTAGTTTTTACTCCCAATATATGATTTAATGAGTAAATAACAGCTGCCATGTAAATAAGATGGTGGTTTTTTTCCCCCCAAACCTGGAAGGATTTCTGTAGTGTAAGACAAGGCCCAGGATTTCTCTCCCATTCACCCATCCAACCACCAAGTCAAAAGCATTTATCACTTGCTTACTCTGTTCAGACATTAGGCTGTATACCAATGACACAAACATTGACAAGGCAGGGGCCTGAGAAGGGGTATGTGTTTATGTCTACATAACCAGGAGGTTATGGACGGGGAGTAGCCATATAAACTAGAAACAGTGATAGAGGTGTATACATGACAGTCCAACAGCTCTGCCTCCAGGACTGTCTGAAGTCATCTCTGAGGTGGCTTTTCCGTTTTGTATTTGCCAGGCTCAGGGTGACGGGAAGGGGACTGAAGCCCAGAGTTTCTCAACTGTGGCACTATTGACATATTGGATTGGATAAATGATTTTTGTGGAGGCCTGTCCTGTATATCATAGAATGTTTAGTAGGATCTCGTGCCTTTATGGCCATCCATTAGATGTCAGTAACAGCCCCCAACTGTGACAACCAAAAATGTCCCAAGGAATGAAAAGTCTCCTTGGCGGGGGAGGGGCAAAATTACCTCCATTGAGAACCACCATTCTACCCTGAGGGAAATACGGAAGGCAGTGGTATAGGGTCACAACAGGCATTTGAAAGTAAAATACAAAGAACTGAAGGTGTAGAATAAGTGGATGAAGGGTGATACATAACTTTGATAAGTTAAATAGATGAGTCACAGGGAGAGTAGGATTGATAGCAAACAGTTGAGTCGAGGTTTTACCCACCTAGAAGAGGAAGTAAGGAAACATTTTTAAGCAAAGTCCCCTTGATCAGATGTGGGATTGAGGATGGGAAGTCAAATTATTATGGAATCTAAATGTCAGTCATCTAGAACCAGATGCCCAGGGTCTAAATTAGGCAAGCAGCCCTAAATAGTTTGGTTGTCTAAAACACGCTGTCGTGTCTTTCTTACTAAATGTAAGAGCATTTTACCAACCAAGCATTTGAAAATGGAGATCATATTATTTACCAAGTTGGATTTTTTTTTTTGAAGAGACTTTGTATTTTAGAAATAACAATGTTCTTTTGTACCTTAAAGATTCTAAGACTAATTTAAAGTGGTAGGAAATTTCACATATTAGGTACTGATCCCAGTATTTCATCTCAGTGGAAAATTGTATATATTGTGCTTATATAATTTTAAAGTAGATATTATAATTTAAAGAGCAGACATTGTTAGCTCTATTTCCATACAATATCTGTGGGGTTTTTATTTTTTTTTTTTTATCTTCTTTAACAACAACAGTAAGAAAAACCTCTTCCTTTTTTTGAAAATGTTCATCTGCTTCTTTGAATAGCAGCTGACAGAAATGGCATTTCAAAGTCATAACAAATTTTTATTTTCATGATTTTCAGCTGGGAAGCTGAACTGAGTGCCCTATAAAATTCTCTCACTAACCATGAGAACATTAAGCTGAAATGACACTTGATTGGGAAAGGAAATCACTGAGAAATTTTTTAGCCTATGTAAGCATTATGGTGAGGTGTTATGGGTTAAGAAAAAATATAAACAGCTCAGCTAGCACTGTTCCTTTTTTTGTTTTTTTTTTTTAATTTGAATAAATGGTATTTTCTCTTTTAGGAAGACAAATAAATAACTGCTAGAGTTTAGCATTTGGGTGGACAGGAGACTTAAAATCAGATGTGTGGGGTTTGGCTTTTTCTCCTACCCGTTTCTTCTTCCTTGCCCTTCCCACTAACAACTAAATCAAAAGTTACAATTTGTGTCTGTTCTAGCCAAGCTCCAGAAATCCCTTAAGAATGGCCATTCATAATGTTACTTATATTTAGAATCAAGGAAAACTTTGCCGTGACAGTTTATTTTTGTATGAAGAAGTGAGTTTTGTTATTGAGAAAGCTTTAACATTTATGAAAAAAAAATCTATATTTTTTATCTGTGCCAATTTCCACAGAGATTTCCAATGATTTTAGAAAATCATTTTGGTTAAGTTGTCCTAATATAAAGTGTATTTGTCAGTTAGTACTATAGACTTCTCAGACAGTCTCCAGATATTCTCTTAGATAGAGTGCAGCTTAATTTGGCTCCCCCTTTTAAAAATTCAGTTCGGATGGTGCACCTGGGTGGCTCAGTCCATCAGGTGTCTGACACTTGGTTTTGGCTCAGGTTAGGATCTCAGGGTCATGAGATCAAGCCCCGTATCAGGGTCTGAGCTCCGCTCAGAGTCTGCTTGAGATTGTCTTTCTCTTCCTCACCCCCTCCCTGCTTCTCTCCCTGCTAGCTCTCTCTTAAATAAACTAATAAATAAGTAATTTAAAAAATTCAATTGGCATTTAAAAGTAGTGATACCTGTTTGGTAATGAATAATGACTGTCTATATCCAGATGTATCTGTGTCCCTCATAGGTATATGGGCATAAGGAGCATTAGGCCAAAATGGAAATCTTTTGAGTGTACAAATATTAAGCACTACTGTGTTCCTTAGTTACGAATAAAGACATAAACATAAACCCTATAATTGGGTTTTAACTTCACTTAAGAATATATCTCTGCATAGTTAGTTGTAAATTGTATGTACTGGTGGAAAGTAGGAGAAAATACTCTATAATCCTGTTGTAATAGAACATATATGAGACCATCTTAAAAGAAAGCATAATCTGTAAAATGAAATCTGTGAAATGAAAATGTAAAATGAAATGTGTGTATATACACACACACACACAATCAAGATTTTTCATTGTCTGGAGTATTCTAAACTGGGTAGAAACTAACATATGAGAAAGTAAACACAAACCAAGTGACTTGAACGCTTGATCACAGTGTTGTTAAGGGGGGAGTTTGAGATCAGATGGAAGTGTCAGCTTCCCTGTGAATTTCACACATCTGCAATGTGATCTTTTCCGCAAGTAAAGGTGAAAATATACAGTCGCCTCTCTCCAGACAGAAACCAGGTCTTTGCTTCTCAAGCTAAAGTCGGCTCCACTTGGGAACTTTCAAGCAATGTTAATCAGAATGAATGATGCTGAGCTTTCTGTGTGTAATAAAGAGCTACTTACAAAACAACTGCTGTGTCTTCTTGAGGAATTAGTTTCATCTAAGATGTGATATTTTTGTCTTTTTAGAAAGTGCAACAGTATACATTAATCATTCAAGCTACAGACATGGAAGGCAATCCTACATATGGCCTTTCAAACACGGCTACGGCTGTCATCACGGTGACAGATGTCAATGACAATCCTCCAGAGTTTACTGCCATGACAGTAAGTACAGACTGTCACTCAGAGAATTTAGGTCTGTGGTCCATTACTGAGAAGTTTTGTCATGAATAATAAATGCATTAAATAGAGGTAGAATTTGCTTTTCCTCATCGTAGACTGGCTACTCTCTCAGACGTTTGCTGTCACCAGGACTTTTAAATGAGGCGCCTAAGTAATTTGTTTTCTCCAAGTCTCCCAGGTCCACTGATGAAGTTGTTAAAATATGCCACCTGGAAGAAATGGCCTAACAATATTTTGTGCTGTTATAACAGAAAATTTATAAATATTTTCAGGTGCAGGAAACTGAACGGATATTACATGACTGATTTATGCCACTTTGTCTAGCATATAGATACATTATCTCTTGAGGAAAATTATTTCCCTCAGACAAGTCCTTTTCTCCAGCCCTGAATTAATCACCCAGATACTCACAAATGGATACTAATTTTAATATTAATGAAACTATAACATCATTTGGAAGAAATTTTGACTGCTGAGAAAAGTGATAGTATTTTTAAAAGTTAAACATAAATGCTGTGATTACGTGTATTAGCGATTTCCTCATTTAGTGTGGGTAATAAAGATTTAATGGAGCAGTAAAATCAGGGCAGTGTGGTCATCAAGACGCCCTGTCCTTCACCGGTCCATGTCGCTCCTCTCGACCGAGGTTTGTTTTTCTTGCAGTTCTATGGTGAAGTCCCTGAAAACAGGGTAGATGTCATAGTGGCGAATCTAACTGTGACGGACAAGGATCAGCCCCACACGCCGGCCTGGAATGCCGTGTACAGGATAAGCGGCGGGGATCCTACGGGGCGCTTTGCCATTCAGACGGACCCAAACAGCAATGACGGCCTGGTCACCGTCGTCAAAGTAAGTGCCCTTGGGCCACTCATCTCTCTGACCGGCAGCCTGCATCGACCAGTACGTGCTCCCTAGCCTGTAGTTCCCTTTTGAATTTTAGGTTCCCCCCCACCGCCGCTTCAGACAGCTTTAAATCTGGAATTAATATATTTTGGGGAGGCCCCATTTGTTTTTCGGTGTTTTTTGGTTCAGTTTACGTGGAGGCTACCTTGAGGCCAACATAGATATTCTCACCTTGTCTCTGGGAGACAGTTGTGTTTCAATCGTTTTGGACAATTGTAATATTCTGAAGACAGGACTGTCCTCCACAGTGTTGACTGTAGGTGTAGTTAGATGTGTTCGTGGTACGGCACATCCTCAAGTATTGGGGGGGTCCTTTTTTAATTTAAATTGAATTAATTAACATATAGTATAGTATTAGTTTCAGAGGTGGAGTTCAGTGATCCATCAGAGGCATAGAACACCCAGTGTTCTTTCCATCAAGGGCGCCCTTAATGCCCACCCCCCAGGTACCCCTTCCTCCTACCCGCCTCCCCTCCAGCACCTGCAGTTTGTTCCTTATGCTTAAGAGTCTCTTCTTAGTATTTTTAAAATCCTGTTTTCTTTATCCTCGGTGTGTTTCTTTCACTAACCAGAATCGTGCCGTGCGTATTGTTCTTTGGTGGCCTTGCTGGACGTGTTCTCAGCCGAGCACACTCCTTTTATCCATGACGTATCCCACAGATCCAGTGTCACTATTTGGGTTGCTTCGTTCTGCTCTTCCACTGAGGCCCACTTTTGTGCACAGACTTGAGCACAGGGGCTGGAATTTGAGGGGAGAAGTGTCCGTGTGAGTCCTCGTCCGTCTGTGGTGAAGGCGTGTTGACTTGGCACTAAGCAGGTGGCAGGCCTTGCACACTCACTCGGGCAGGACGGTGACTGGGCTGCGAATTTGGGACCCACAGGTCGATGGCATCCTGGGTGACAGGAATGTGGGGTTTTGCTTTTAACTTTTGTTTTTCTGGGAGACTCTATCTCTCCTCCTCTTCTAAATGAAAGCCTTGCAGGATGGAGTATTCTTGGCTCTAGATTTTTTCCTGTCAGCTGTGGGAATTTATCATGCCACTTTCTTCTGGCCTGTAGAGTTTCTGTTGAAAAAGCCACTGATCACCACATGGGGTTTCTCTTGTATGTCACTGCTTTCCTTTCTCTTGCTGCTTTTAAAATTCTCTCATTATCACTACTTTCCGCCACCTTATTTACTTTGTGTCTTCGTGCAGACCGCTCTGGGTTGGTTTTGTTGGAGGCTTCTCTGCGCCTCCTGGATCTGGATTTCTCTTTCCTTCCCCAGATTCAGAAAGTTCTTAATATTCTTTCTTCAGACAAAACTGCCCCCTTTTCTCACTTTTCTCATTCCGGGATCCCTATCATGCGAATTCTACGCTTGATAGTGTTGCTGAGTTCCCTAGGTCTGTTCTCATTCTTTGTATTGTTGTTCCCCTCTCATCTGCTCAGCTTGATTACTTTCCAAGACCCTGTCCTCTAGGTGGCTGATCCATTCTTCTACTTCCTCTTGTTTGCTATTTATTCCAGGTGGTCTATTTTTATTTCCATTTGGTGAGTCCAGTAGCTCTATTGGTTCTTTAAAGGCTGCTCTCTCTTGGTGGGGGCTCTCGTGGAGGTTCTGCACTCCTTTCTCAATTCCAGTGGAAGATCTTTATGAACATTACTTTAAATTCAGTATCAGACATGTCTCTTTATCCCCATTTTGCTTAGGTCTCTTGCTGTGATTTGTGTCTGTTCTTTCATCTGGGACATACTCCTCTGTATCCTCATTCTGTCTATTGCTGGGTCTGTTTCTCTGTGTTAGGAAAGTCAGCGACGTCTCCCTCACTTAGAAGTAGTGGCTTAATGATGAAGAGGTCCCACAATGCAATGCCCCCTTTTCCCCAGAACCTGGCACTTCAGGGGTGTCTCCTAGGTGTACTGCCCCAGGGGTGTCCTACCGTTGTGGTGGACCTATGTTTGCTTTCATCCTGCCTGTGATGGCTCTCTGCCTGTTGTGGGCAGAGTCTGGTCCCCGTGGTGTTAGTGGGCCAGTCAGAGGCCACACTGGGCTTGAGTTGAGCCAGACCAGGCATTTACCAGAGATGAAGTAGCCCCGAACTGCCGGCACTTTCCCTGTGTTGTCCCCGAGAAGCTTTTGGTGGTGGGTGGGGCCAGCAGGCAGACTGGCATGTGGTTGTCCTCCCCTCTCCCCTGGCAGGACTGTCTCTGGAGTGGGTGGCCCTCCTCTGGGCTGCTCACAAACTGTCAGGCTTGTGGCAGTGCTTCGATGGAATTTGCCAAGAGCGATCGGAGGAGGTGGGTCTGCTTCGCTGTGGCCTCTTGTCTATGTCAGGCCTCAGAAAGTCAGTTCTCCCACCTACCTGTTTGCTTTCCGGGTTATCTATGCTGATGGGGGTGCTCTCCAGGCAACCACGCTGCAAGAGCTGAGCCCGGGATCCTCCTCCTCTGCCATCTTCCCAGCAGTCTTTGCATCCTGAAGTATCAATCACCGATTGATAGCTCTTAGGAAGGATGCTGCACACCTATTATTCTCAAGGTGCCCTTTGAGTATTGACTCAGAGGACAAACCCAAAATCATCACAAAAGTAAAAGGGGATGAGTCGGGACAAACAGTGCCTGCGTTTTGGAAAATATTGTGAATTTATGCTCCTGTTTTTAAATGCTATATTCAAGACTTTAAAAAATTAGTTCTTTTGATCTTTAATTGTCAAAAACAAAACAAAACAAACACTGAGTGCTGGAAGTAAGGGGATGTTAACTTCACGTGTAATAAATACATAGCTTAGAGCTAATGAAATCACTGAAAGAATTCTATTCTATTTTCTTCCTTTCTTTCTTTCTTTTTTCTATTTTACTTTCTGGCTTCTATACTGTCTTATTTAAAATAGTTGAGAAAGGGAAGTTGAATTGGTGATTTTAGAGTGAGAGAAAAAGAAACTCTGTGTTTGAAGGTTTTAAGGAGTGGTCTAGGGTAGGAAACTAATAATGGGACATTTTCATTAGCTTTGCTCCTAATCCTTCCTAGACCAACTTTAAGGGCAGGAGAGATCGCTAAGTTCTTTTTTTTCCCTCAAATTCTTATGGCACAATAATTTGTAATCTGCACCCACACTAGAAGGTGATTAGGGGAAATCAAGGGTAAAATCAAAGTCCAGTCTGATCACTTGACCCCTGGTAACTTCTCTGTTGACAGTAGGATTCAGTGGAAATTTGGAAGTTAATATTTACACTATGAGTTATTTCTGCATTGCCTTTACCTAAAGTGTTGTTCTTAGATTAGGGATTCTTACAAACTGGTAGAATACCTAAATTTTTGGGGGGAGACAGCCAGAGTTTTAGTTTGCTAAGTAAAGGAATAAGAAAAAAACAAGAAAAAGCCCTTCCACCTACAAATACTGTTATTTTTTCATAAGTGTATGTACATGTCTGTACTTTAAAATGTATTTCAAATTATGGATGATACTTTTATTTTTTTTTAGTTTTATGAATGACACTTTTAAATAGAATTAAGTTTTTCTTTTATGAAAAAATTTGATTTTATAGTTTGGGGCTTTATTTTATTTGTTTGTTTTGGCCTTCAGCACAGACGGATGAGGACTAATCTTGATCCCAACGTTTTAGAGTATAATCTAGACATTTGGGTTCTCATTTGACCTCAGACTATTTAGTATTTTTGGTTAATAATGCTGTTCTTAAGAATAACCAAGTTTTAAGATGTTGCTGAATGAATGCAATCAGTGCAATAGTAATATGCATTATTTTGTGAACATAAATCATTGAAGTATCGGAGATTTACAAATCTATTCTACAAACAGGCTCAATTGTGATAAATATCTCAGTCATTGGCCAGTGCTAATGCATGCATTCCAGACATTTGAGAGGAACCTATGGTATAGTGAATGAAAAATTAATGTTTGGGAAATGGAGTTGAAAACTGTAGAATGCAAATATTCTTAGTTCCTGCAAAAATATGGTTTCCTTTCTTTTTCTCAGCCAATTGACTTTGAAACAAATAGGATGTTTGTCCTCACTGTCGCTGCTGAAAATCAAGTGCCATTAGCCAAGGGTATCCAGCATCCACCTCAGTCAACTGCAACAGTGTCTGTCACAGTCATTGATGTGAATGAAAACCCTTACTTTGCCCCAAACCCCAAGATCATTCGCCAAGAAGAGGGCCTTCATGCTGGTACCATGTTAACAACGTTCACCGCTCAGGACCCAGATCGATATATGCAGCAAAATATTAGGTATCAAATGCCACCCGTGGTGTTTTTTAAAAATTTATTTCATGTTCTGTATTGTGCACAAAATTAATCTACCATTTGAATGAGAAATTTGAACTGGAACTAAAATGACTCATTACAGAATTATTTTTAATTCCTTGATGAAGCTTCCTGTCAGGAAGTAGATCAGTGAGTGTATATCAGATAGGAAGTAGAAGAATGGATCTACTCATGTATTATTTGAAGAAAAAAAGATGTTCCTTGCCTCTTTTTTCTCTGCCCCCTTTTATCTCTTCATATTTCATAATAACTTAGCCAGTGCTATTATACCAAACGTTGCAGAAGTTTTCACTGCAAGTAAATGGGGGACTCTTAGAAGCTGTAACATTTCTCTCTTCTCCACACACCAGGAAAAAAGGAAACTCAAGCCAAAAACAAGATATAAGAGCTAATTATTTTTGCCTCACCTGTACAGTAGTTATAGGGCTGATAAAACATATCTGTAAGACTTCCAACCTCAGCAAAATCTAATTTATCTTTCCTGATGAGGGAGTAGATCATTGGCAGAGTCTACCTACCCCACATTACTCCTCTCCATTGCTGGTGATGATAATTTTTTAAATTAGCTCATAGATAATTTAACCTCTTTCAGAACTGCTGCTAACAGATAATTGCGTGTCTTCTTCATTTCTCTATACATTGATATCAAGATAGATAAATAGCTAACTAGTAGGTGTATTGAACTCCTACAACTTTCACCTTTCAAAACACAGGAAATTTTTTCCAGTCTATATATTGGTTATCTGAGCTTGAAAGGTTCCTCTCCGTGCAGAATAAAAAGGAGTTTATGCTGATAAACCGACTGATACATATCCATCTACTTTATATGATCTCCGACAGTGGCACTCTCTTTGAAGAGTGTAGTTCTGCGTAGTTATTTTTTTAAGTATATTTAAAAAAATAAACTTACTAATGCTTTCATTTTGTAGATACACAAAATTATCTGATCCTGCCAATTGGCTAAAAATAGATCCTGTGAATGGGCAAATAACAACAATCGCTGTTTTGGACAGAGAATCACCAAACGTGAAAAACAATATCTATAATGCTACTTTCCTTGCTTCTGACAATGGTACGTAATTAAATATGGTCACTGTATTACCACATATGTCGTTAAAGAGAGTAGAGCCTCATCATGAATGCATCATCGGGAAATGAGGTTTTCTCTCAAGCTCAATTGTCTGGAAAACTGACCTTTATGAATCTGTGGCCCCTGTGTCTATTTTCCATTTCCGTTGGGTGTTCTCAATGTTCCCTAACTTCTATAATGAATGTTCGCCATGTCCACGGGCCCTCGGTGGTAGCCTCGTGTCGTGACGACAAACCTCTGTAGCTCTTCTGCCCTGTGGCACACTGACTGCTCCTTCCTGCAAGTTGAGTCTAGCCTCGTGCCTCAGTGGCCCAGACACTGGTTCCTGAGGTGATTTTTTTTTTTTTTTTAAGATTCTTATTTATTTATTTGACAGAGAGAGATCACAAGTAGACAGAGAGGCAGGCAGAGAGAGAGGCAGGGGTGGAGGTAGGGGGAAGCAGGCTTTCTGCAGAGCAGAGAGCCTGATGCAGGGCTCGATGCCAGGATTCTGGGATCATGACCAGAGCGGAAGGCAGAGGCTTTAACCCACTGACCCACCCAGGCACCCCTGGGTGATCTTTTTATATCTGTTATGATCAGTCTGTTTGCTGACATCAGTTGGTCAGTCTCTAGCATTTTTTTCTCTTTGTAATTCTCTGCCTCTATTCTGCCATGGATAGGAAACTCATAATTTCATGCGTAAAGTGAGTGAGTACACAAGTTTTGTATATTAGTTTCAGAACATAAAATCTAGTCCTTTTTTTTATCCCCCTTTCTGGGTCTCTGCCAAATTCTAAATGATTGAGATTAATAGATAGACTTCTTTCTTTCTTTCCTTCTTTCTTTTCTCCCTCCTTCCTTCCTTCTTCTGTCTCTCTCTCTCTCTCTCTTTTAGTTATATAAGACAAAAATGACTTCCGTAAACCTGGTGATGGATTTATTTTGCTTTGTCAGCCCTCAGTATGACATGTGTTTAAGAGTACAACCTCTGAAGGTCTGCCTGACCATCTGGACCCAGACTCCAGATCTACTACTTCCTAACTGTGGGATTGGCAGTGAGATTTTAAATATATCCTTTCCTTTTTCTCTTTACTGGGGATAATGGCAGCAGTGCTTAACTCATAGTTAAGGTGTTTTGTACACATAGTTTTTAAACAGTGCCTGACATAAAGACTGGAATAAATGTTTCTGTTAATAGTTTTAAACCTGAGTCACAACCACATTTGAAAATCGTTCAGTCCTAGACTACCAACGTTAGCATCTAATAAAACTAGCAGGCTTCAGTTTGGTGGTCAACATGAGCAGTTTGAAAAACGTGGCTTGTAGACACTTTTGATAAGAACCGTTTCAATGGGCCTTTCTGAATCCTCTATAGTAAGATTCAGTGAGATGATTATTTATCATAAATCTACATGGTGAGAGGGTCAAAGCTATATTTCTTATCCTCTCTAATGTTAGACCTACTGTTCAAATATTTGGAGTTGAAACGTAGTAGGGACAGCTTCTGCCTTTGCACATCAGAGCACAGCATGAGTGTCTGTTTTATGTTCTCACTGCATGTAAGTGGTGGCTTTCTTCTATGAGGGAACTTAAAGCAATATATCTTGCACCATTATGTCGAGATTTAAAGAGCTGTAAAATTATATGTATGGATGTTGGTTGTGCGTTACAACCAGATTTGTCATTCACCAAGGTGGATATTTTTCTAATTGAAAGGGCATTTGATAGGAGAGAGAAGTGGGTGGTTGCGTCTGTATTAGCCTTGATGTTTGACAAGGCACTTGACTTTTAATCGAGGCTGAATGTGAAGCCCTGGTTCTGCTTCTTAATGATGGGGCAAGCTCTTATACTCTCTGTGCCTTCATTTCATTATTGATAAGTTATTTTAGCGGCTTGCCTATTCTCTAAAGTTGTGATGAGAGTCAAATGATATTATGTGTGATCATGAGTGTGAAAGTTCATCAAACTGTGGACTATCACTGAGCTCTTGGTGCTATATTCATTATTAGAATATTGTACGCAGCCACCTCGTCCCCGGCCCTGCGACTTTTATTCTCCCTGCTCCCAGAACCGTCTGTGTTCTTCAGACAGGTCCAAAGAGATTTCTCCTTGTCTCAGCAGTGGATGTGTGCACAGTTCTAATCACATGTTCTTGGGCAGGTCACTGAAGCTTCTGGGTCTCAGATTTAGGATTTTAACATTTTTTTCTATTTCTATTCTATTCTATTCATATAATATAAATTATGTAATTAAATGAAATAAAATAATTACCTCATTATTTATATATAATAATATAATACTGAAAATACATATAATATAGCAGAGGCCAAATGACCAGATTAAAGAATCACAAAAACTAGTAGAGATAGCTTTTAGCGTGGAATGAGAATGGGTTTGGGGTCAGGCAGACCCATCTTGAGTAGTAACCCCACCACTTCCAAGAGTGTGTGACCATGAGCAGCTCACAGAGCTATGGGTTTTCCATCTGTTTAAATCTGCTTTGTAGGATTACAATGAAATAATGTATATAGAGCAGCCTAATTCTTGGTCAAGCAGGTAGTTGGTTGAACCATAAATCCTATTTCTCTTCTCCGTGGCATTCCTTCCCAAGATGAGGTCTATGGGTCTGTGTTACCCATCTGTAGACTGGTTGAATATTTCATAGCTATGTTTGAGCCTTAAAAGCATTCTCACACTTTTTCATGCATGTCCTGGTTCTCCATCCAAAAAATACACAAGGTCTTAAGCCCCATGTTCTGCTTCTCTTGTATTCCCCACAGTGGCTAGAGGAACGTGGTATGCACACGGCCCCATGTAATGGTCAGTGAGGGAAAAGCAGGTGCAGGATTGCACTTTGCAGGGACATGCGTTGTCCCAGTGCTCAGTTGGGCACACCAAAAGGGGCAGCTCAGGGTCATCCTAGAAAGGAAGCAGGAAGTGGCCTTGTTGGAGAAACAGTCTGCTAGGTGCTGTGGCGACTAGATTTTTCCAAGGTTACACAGTGATGAGGGGAAGCGGGCTAGAAGCTTTGAGAATTCCACGGTAATGGAGACTCAAAGGAAAGACCTGTTCAGCATTGTTCTGTGATTTTTCTCCTTTGAAGGAATACCCCCTATGAGCGGAACAGGAACACTGCAGATCTATTTACTTGATATTAATGACAATGCCCCTCAAGTGCTACCTCAAGAGGCAGAGACTTGCGAAACTCCAGACCCCAATTCAATTAACATCACAGCACTTGACTATGACATCGATCCAAATGCTGGACCATTTGCTTTTGATCTTCCTTTGTCTCCAGCGACTATTAAGAGAAATTGGACCATCACTCGGCTGAATGGTAAGAACAGGTTAATTATTTGACGATAGGTGCAGCCGAGAGGTTTTGAAGCCTGATATGAGAAGTTAATTTTAGGTGCTTTATAATATTCTCATTAAATATATTTTAAAAGCTACTTAAAGTTAAGTAAGATGTTAAAAACTCTCATAGCCTAAAAAAATGTCTTCACAGTGTAGCATAGTTGTATTGCTTGATATGTACTCTTAAGTAGTAAATGCACTCTGGAAAATGCTGCGTGTTTTTTTACCGTATGATGTATTAACTACCCACCATACCTCTTCCTTTCTCATGTAGGTGATTTCGCTCAGCTTAATTTGAAGATAAAATTTCTTGAAGCTGGGATTTATGAAGTTCCGATCATAATCACAGATTCGGGGAATCCCCCCAAATCGAATATCTCCATCCTTCGCGTGAAGGTTTGCCAGTGCGACTCCAACGGGGACTGCACCGATGTGGACAGAATCGTGGGCGCAGGGCTGGGCACGGGGGCCATTATTGCCATCCTCCTCTGCATCATTATCCTGCTCAGTAAGTGCTGACATTGTTTCCTAGAGGTTAATTCTTCAACCCCCTAAGATGTTTTGCAAAGTCACTTCTTGCTGTTGCCTTTTGACATCATCTGACAATTCTCTTCGACCTCTGAATGCATTCTGGCCAACGTATATGGGACAGTCAGGTCCCCCGCAGAGTGAGAAAATCCCTGGGGCACTTACATGCTTTAGAGCAAATCTAGCCGACCCACCTCCTCGCCCCTGACCCATTGCAGCCTTTTTCCGATGCTGACGGCTGGGGGGACTGTAGCAAACTCTCTTCATAGAAAAATGTTAGACGGTTCTAAGTGTGAGCTCTTAGCTTATGATTTGAGTATGGATTCATGGCACTTGGTTGATGATTTAGGAAAATAAGTATATTGCTTTCCTTGGCTTGCCTTCGTATAAAGCACAGTCAGCAGCCGACTCCGGTCAGGCAGGGATCAAGGTATTTATTACTGAAGGGTATGTAAAATAGTGAGCGATTGTACTTCATACAGCACATTTGATAATAGAAGTGATTGCATAGCTCAATAAATTGTCTGTCTTTAGAGCAAGTCTAGATTAAGGAATTGCTCCTTTTTCAGACACTTTGAAATCTTTGGTTCAAGGGAATGCAAGAAATTAACCACTGGAAAGTACTTTAGGAGCCACTTCTAAGCGTGCAGGTTAAAGGGATAAATTGCCGGGGCCCTGTGTTTTATTGTTAAATAGCAGCAGGACTTAGCTTATTGTGCGACCATGCTATGCACCAATCACTTCCTTGAAAATGTTGGCCATTTCTTTTATGTTTTCTCCATTTACAAGTGTTCTGGCAATTTAGAATTCTGTCCCTTTATTCCGAGCAATTACTATAGAAGCCTGGGCATTTTTTACTTCCTGTGTGGAGACTACTTTGACTATAATTTGAAACCTGCATGCTATACTAATAATCCACTTGCTAGATTTAGCCCTGGAACAATGGCAAATGAGATCATGTATCTGGCTTTAAAAGGAGGATATTTACTTTTATGGCCAATAATAAAAATGTGCTCAAATAGGAGTCATTAAATCTCTTGCTTCAGGATGTAAACTGATATCCTCAGATTTGAGAGAGAGAACGCCCTCCTTAGATGTGCCCTTAGGGATATGTTTCAGTTTGAACTAAAATGTGGCATATATGCCAACCTTATCAAGAAAGACTTTGATATGATGGATGATGGTGGTGAAGGAGTGACTGTAGCATTTTGAAAGAAAATGAACCGGTGCTCATTTTAACGTCAACCCTCTGGAAAAATCACGGTGCCAGATCTGGCACAAACGTGTAAAATAGGAAAGCCTAACATTATTTCAGCGCTCAAAACGAATCCCGTCAGCTTCTCAGTGAAACGTTCGTTTTAGTAGGAGAGGGAATGCAGAATAGCACAGGAGAAAAACACCAGCCTTTGGGAGCCAAAAATCCTCAAGACCCAATTGCCAACCCAATTCCAATTTACTCCTCGAGTCATCCTAGTAGGCACCTTCCTTCCTTGGGGAGTGCTCTTCCCTCTGAGGGGGACAGGATCAGGATGGCTGACCCACCTCAGTGATACAGCAGTCGCATAACAAGGAACAATTAACTTATTATTGTTTGTTGGTTTAGAATTCACAAACCATTATATTAGGAGTGTCCTATCCTCCAGCAAGCCAAAGTCAGAGACAGACATGGTTATTGTCCCCCGTTGGTAAATGATAAAATGGAGGCGAGGCATTCCGCTAGTGAGTTCCGAGGGACAAGGTTCTGGAACCCAAGGTTTCAGGCTCTGTGTCCTGCGCTCCGGCCCCAGCACAGCCTTCTCTCTCTTCACGGCAGGCCAGAGAGAGGGAACAGACTGAGAAAGGCCTTACATGCTCTTGACCCAGATAATATGTTATTAGTGTGAAAAGCAGTGATTAAAAAGGTCATGTTTTTAAAATTATGACACTTTTTTTTTTTTTTTAACTCTTTCTACTTAGTCCTTGTTCTGATGTTTGTGGTATGGATGAAACGCCGGGATAAAGAACGTCAGGCCAAGCAACTTTTAATTGATCCAGAAGATGATGTCAGAGATAATATCTTAAAATACGATGAAGAAGGTGGAGGAGAAGAAGACCAGGTGAGCTATATTTTAAACCTCTGAGATGAAATTTTGCGATCACGTAATTCAAGGGATAGGACAAATGTTAATACACACAAGAAGTAAGGAAATGGTCTCAAGTTTCCTGTTTGTCACTTTGTCAAATATTTGGGGGGAATTCTTCCCTAGATGTGCCGCACATTTCTTGATTTTTGTTTTTCAAAATGCCAAATGTCGTTGTATTTTTTTCTGCAAGAAAATCGTTAACATTGAGGAGCTAGGATTTAAACCCAGTTCCAATTATAGTAATGCTAATAAAAATATTTTTTTATAGTTTTTCTTCTTTGGATATCTAAAGTATAAGTAAAATTAGTTTCTACAAGGGGAAAAGCACTAGATAATTCATTCTACAAACATTTACGAAGCAAGTTCAATATTCTATATACCATTTTGATCACTGAAGATACAGAAGTGGGCAGAGCCAACAAATATCTGCCCTCAAGAGTCTTAAATTCTTGAGAAGTAGTTGAAGTTGGAGACCATATCTAGTTCATCTTTGTATCAGTAGAGTCTTTGATGTTGCCTGTGTCATACATGTGGAAGTTCCCATTTGGCTATAAAATCACGTGAGCTTCTATACCACTGTGTACATAAGGAACTGCATACATGTTCAAGGATGAGGGTGACCAATATGTGGAACACCTAAAGGTGTGTTTGAAAGCAAATTGTAGGTATTGCCATGGCTCACATCTATAATGCCTGTACCACATTCTGCTGGGTGTCATAAAAGCTGGTCTCTCTTAAATCTTCGAAACCCTGTGATATTACACTGTGAGTATCTCCCCTTTTGTGATAAAAAACAAAGCTAAAGTTGACTGGATTCTCATACAGAAGTAAGAAGTGATGGACACAGAGTTTGAATCCAAGTCTGTCTGATGCCACAGCCTAAACTAACCATCCTGAGACCGTACCTCTCGTAATTAGCTGGAAGATACTAATGTAATCTATGAAAAGTCACCATGACAGGTGACTATATTTTAAATACTTTGATAATTATGTTATTTCCAACTTAAAAATACAAACTTCAACATGATAGTCAAAAAAGAACTCAGAATTCTTGGGTCATGGATTATTATCAGTAAATTCAAATGTACTGTCTTAATTATATATGTAGACAATTAGTGATAAGACTGTTAATCTGAGTAAAAGCAAATTTTCATGAACGTATTTTCTCTTTCCTTTCTCTGAGGAAATAATAGATCACTTTTTGGGTGTTGTGGGGTTTTTTTATTATTATTATTTGTTTGTTGTTTTTTTTTTGTTTTTTTGCTTTTGCTTTTTCAAAGATTTATTTATTTATTTATTTGAGCGAGAACATGAATACAAGTTGCAGGAGGGGCAGAGAGAGAGACAGAGCATCTCAAACAGACTCCGAGCTGAATGCGATATGGGGCTCGATCTCCTGACCCTAAGATCAGACCTGAGTTGAAACCAGGAGCTGGTCACCCAGCCAACTGCACCACCCAGGTGCCCCTATATCACTTTCTGTTTTCCAAAGCACATTCACATCCACTCTTGTGTTTAGCCTTTATGGCAACCCACTAGAGTTCTCCATGTTCCATTTGTAGCCAGTTGCATGATGAACTCTCAGAGTTTGTAACTGGCAGAGCCAAAACTGAGGTCCACCTTTTCTGATTCCAGATTCCGTACTTGGTTTATGGCACCTCAACTCTTGCATGTAGAAGAGATGCCTATTAAAATATGTTGAAAACTTAACTCATGTGTAAAGCTGCTTTGAATACTGACTAATTAAAGTGGCTCTATAAATATGCCCCAGGGTTTCTTGCTTATAAATGTCTTTGGATATTAAAATTCATGTTTGGCTTAATCCTTAATTAATCTATCCTTTCACTTTCCTGAGCTGTGTTCAGGATCAGCAAACGTATATTGATCACATTATCTCATAAATCTTCTACTTTCGGTATTTTATTTTTCATGTCATTGTGCATAATTTTCTAGGCATAAATCTAAACCCAACCCCATGAAGCTTCAGTAGAAATAGTAATAACTGGAAGGCTACCAGTCTTAACTGGGTGTTTCTTAAAATTAGAGGTCCAGAGGCAAGAACCGAGATCATTCCCAACGTCTGGGAGTCTGGGCCAGGGCACTCAGTGTTACCTGAGCTTGTTCTCCTTTTCCCTCCTTCCCACCAATTCCTTTGAGCAAAAGGGTTGAATGAGGTTTTATTGTTGTCGTTATTTTAGGTAAGACTGACTGCCTTTATTGACTTTATCCACTTAGATTAACTCTTGAGATCCAAGAAGTCAAACTTACCTATTGCAAGATTTATTAAAGTCATCCTCATAAATGTTCAGCCTCTTCTTTTACTGACCTTTGAAATTTTCTTTGACCCCAGATAAGCTGTTAGGCACAAATGTTTTGTTTTCTACCCATTTCCCCAAGAGTTGAAAGATTTTTCTGGAACTTTCTCTATATTGTCCTCTGTGTCTAATTTTCTTTATTTAGTACTGGTTTTCCTATAGCTCCTTTTGGTAGCTAGCCTCTTGGTTCTTTGAAGCCATGCTCAACTAGATCAAAAGCCTCTGTCCATCTTGGTTTCTCTGTCATGATTTCTTTTTGTAATTCTCATTATAGAAAACTACAAACAAGTTGGGGTGCCTAGGTGACTCAGTCATTTGGGCATCTGATTCTTCATTTTGGTACAGCTGATAATCTTAGGGTCTTGAGATCAAGCCCCACTTTGAGCTCTGGGCTCAGCTGGGAGTTTGAGATTCTCTCCCTTCCTCTCCCTCTGCCCCTCCCCCACCACATGTGCTCTCACTCTCAAATAAATAAGTCTTTTAAAAAATTGGAAAGGATAGATTGAGGTGACAGGGCTAAGGGAAGGAGAAGGCCAGGTGGATTAAGAAGCAAAATAAACTGGTCTTTTATCAACATGAATAAATAATAAATAAATAATTGAAAACAAAATTGTGACAAAATTACGTAATGGGTTTTTTATTCATTCTATGACTTACTTCATAATAGCAGAATACAAATGCAGTGTGGGAATGCTACACCAACAAGGGTTTTGTCTATACGTAAAGTGGTTCATGAAATAAATCCCTTTGCTTATCTCCATCACCAAGGCCACTGCCTCAACTTAACTTAGATCAGAATCATCACTGTCCTATAATAGCATCCTAATGAACATCCTGTCTCTGGCTTCACAACCCCAGCAGCTCTTTGGAAATTATTAAATCCAGATTTCCTCCTTGGCATGACAGGTCTTTGGCCCTTTGGTGCAGTCCCTTAGGGAGCAGATAGAGGGTTGTGGGAAAGAGTTGATGGTGAGTATACACTCCCTCAAGATGCAAATCCATCAGGCTTGTCCACACATGGCCACTAAAGTTTCCTTGCAAGTCTAGTGATTTGTCCTTATGCTCCCCTCTCTACTTTTCTGGGGTCAAGACATAGTTTCTAAAAATATTTTCCTTATTGGCAGTAGTGTTCCCTTTTTTACTGAAATATAGTTGACATGCAATGTTATATTAGTTTCTTAATGAAACTAATGACTCAACAAATATACAACATAATGACTCAACAAGTCTTTATGTTACACTGTGCTTATCAGAAGTGTAGTTACCATCTGTCACCATACAACACTATTGCAGTATCATTGACTATATTCCCTACGCTGTGGTTTTTATCCCCGTGACTTACTCGTTCCGTGACTGGAAGCCTGGACCTCCTTAATGACAGATTCCTTCCTTCTTCCATTCTCTCCTCCTCCAGAGATAAAAGCAGTTATGGGTCTTATTTCTCTTAGAGCTTGTTAGCTTCTTTATTTTTATTCAGTTAGCCTCATTATGTTCTCAGTTATGGCTTCAAAAATCTGTGATTTGGTCACTTATCTGGCTTGTTCTTTGCATTAGAATGTGAATAATAGCCTCATGACTTTCTACTTTCCTGTAAGGTTTAAGAGTATAACCACCATACGTATCAGCAAGAACATTTCCAGCACCCCGGGACCCTTCCTTGTATCCCCTGCCAGGAAGTAGGAAGTATGCCCTCTGCCAAAAAGTGACTAGTATTTTTATTTCTATCATCATAGAACAGCATAGCCAGGTTTTAGATTTCATTATGTAAATGGATGTCATACAGTAGGTCCTTTTTGTGTCTGGCTTCCTTTACTCAACTTATATCGGTAAGTTTCATCCATGCTATATACAGAAGCAGTTCATTTTTATAGTTGCTGAAAAGTGTTCTGTTGTAGGAATTAGCCACATTTTCTTCATCCATTCTACTATGCTTGGACTGAGTTCATGCAGTTGCATTATTATGAATAAAACTGCTATGAACATTCTTGTGTGCGGGGAGGGTTTGGTGCATTTCTGTTGATATGTGCATAGGGATTAAATCTCGAGGTCCTAGAAGGTGTCTGGGCAGCTTTAGCACAAGCCTGCCAGTTTTCCAAAGTTGACCCCTCCCCTCATCACCATAGTGCATGAGAATTCCAGTGGCCCTACATCCTCACTAGCATTTGGCTTTTTCCAGTCTTTCAGGTTCAGCTACTCTGATGGCATGTATCTCAGTATGTTCCTACTGACTCATGTACTGTTTCGACATCTTTTTTTTTGTTTTTGTTTTAACTTATTTGATAGACGCAGAGAGCGGGAACACAAGCAGGGGGAGTGGGGTGGGAGAGGGAGAAGCAGACTTCCCACCTAGCAGGAAGCCCGATGTGGGGCTCAATCCCAGGACCCTGTCCAGGGGATCATGACCTGAGCTGAAGGCAGACGTTTAACGACTGAGCCACTCAGGTGCCCCCCATTTTGACATCTTTGCAAGGTTTCTGTTTGGCTTTTTTGCCCACTTTTATATTAGTGTTATCTGTCTTTATCTTATTGATTTGAATGAAGTCCTTCTATATTATGAATATCATTTCTTTGTCAGATAAATGTATGGTCAATATCTTTTCCCAACCCATAGCTTGCTTTTTTATTCTCTTCATGGTGTCTTAGGGTGAACAAAAATTTTTAATTTTAATGAAGTCCAGTATAACAGTTTTATTCCGTTTGTGTTAGTACATCTATGTAATGAATTCTCCCCCTAAAAAAATTAAAGAAAAACAAAAAATTTCATAGTGTCTTCTTGAAGCTTTATTCTTTTACCTATCACATTAAGTCTGTGATCTCTCTAATGGATTATTCATTTGCTATGAGATATTTATCAGAGTTCTTTTTTGTTTTCTCCCATGATGTCCGGCCCTGCTGCTAAAAAGATAACCCTTCTCCACTGCACTGCAGAGGTCCACTTACCACGAAGCAGGTGGTTCTGAGCGTGGGCGTCTGCCCGGCAGCCCTATGTGCATGCGTCTGCAGGCCAGCCTCCTGACCCTGAGTTGTACTGTTTGTTCTTTTTTACTGCCATCCCTCTACAATGTCTTCCTATCAAGTTGCATCTGTTCTCCAACTGAATTCATCAAGATTTGCATTAAAGTGCTTGGTGGGATTTCTCCTTTACTTTTTCTTCCTTAAGAAAAACTAAACCATTTATATTATACTCTTACTTTCTAAGTAAATTTAACCCAAAGATTTTTCCATTTTCTTTTTCAAAACAGATTTTATTTATTTAATTGAGAGAGGGCATGAGTGAGGAGGAGAGGCAGAGGGAGAAGCAGACTCCCCCATTGAGCAGGGAGCGGGAGGCAGGGCTCATCCCAGGACCCCAGGATCATGACTTGAGCTGAAGGCACACATTTCATGACTGAGCCACCCAGACACCCCACTATTCCATTTTCTAAACAAGATGCAAATGCTTTAAATCTTAAAATTATGGTCAGTTCCTGAGAAGTGCAGCTTTGTGAAATACATTCTATTTCTATTTTCCATAATTTACATACGACTCTCTGTTATACAGTCTTATTTTTTTTTCCTGTTGACACACAATCTTACATTAGTTTCAGGTGTACAACCTAGTGATTCAATAAGTCTGTATGTTAAGTTATGTTCACCACAAGCGAAGCTGCCCCCTGTCACCATAGGACACTGTGACAATACCACTGACTGTATTCCATATACTGTGCCTTATTCCCATGACTTGTTTCTTTGTAGTGTACATTAAGTCTTTTTGGCAGTAGAATATGAATCATACATTTTTATTAGTTTTGGGGGGAAAGATATTATCTCTTTACACAAGTAGCCTTCGGAAATGGGATTGCTGCCGTGTACATTTTAGACAAGTTTTAGCTGATTTTTATTACACGTAGGTAGTATTTTATGGAACATGTGTTACCTCAAGCTGTGGATGGAGACTGTACCATACGAGGCAGACATGGCTTGTCATAGTCAGGCAGTGGTCTGCTTGATGTCTCAGCTGGACAGACCCAAAGAATCACCAGCTTTAGCAAAAGATGTGCAGGTCTCAGAGGGTAGTTTAGGCCATTGGGGAAGCCGGGTAGTGTCTGTGGTGACAGGCAAAGACAGTTGAGCTGAGAAGGCTGTAAGCCCCAGCCTCAGGCTGTCTCGGCCAGCATTCCTGTTTCTTCTGCCAACAGAAAGTATCCTTCTTGAGAAGCTAACTGATTAGAAAGAAAACAAAGCAAAGCAGCCCTTTGCAAGGGTAGCCCTTATCTTCCCAGCCATTGATTAGTATCTCTGGCTGTCTTAGTTCCTTGCCAGGACACAGGCTGCTAATTTCTCTAATAGAGTAGCTCAGAAGCCTAAGAAAAGAAAAACAACAACATACCAGCGCGTATCGATACTCTGCTCTGGTTTAGGTTGTCAGGACCCTAAGTGGGTCCTATATTTGAAGTTAGCGTTGGACGCCTTCTGGCTGTTGGACAGACACTTTTAGTACAATGTCTGTTCTCTTGTCAGAGGGCGAGGTTCCTTCTTTATCTGCTTCACTTCCCTACCATCAGGTCGTTGGGTGGTTATCAAGTCATGTTTAATCGCCCTCATTAGTAAATGTTCATCCGTGCTCTTTTGGCCAGTGGGGCTGGGTGCAGATGCTGTGTAGCTTTTAATGTTCTTTGCAGTGAGTGCCCTCCATATTAGCATCACTAATAAAATCTGTACAATATCTCCAATGGCTCGCTTTTCACGGAAACATCCCTTTAGCCCCAGGATAGGAAACAGAAACCGTTAGCTTCCTGTTCTTCAAAGCTTAGACTTAATTACGATTGCTTTTATATTAAATAAACATTTATGGAGTGTGTATTATGTTTACAACACTCACTGGTGCTCACTTTAAACAACCTCTGTCTCAATCACTTACAATTACACAGTTTCATTCTTCATAATGATAGCAAAACCTATTGTTTGAGGTACCCTATGAATTAGGCACTGTAGTAAGTGCTTTTTATACATTATTTCATTTGACCCTCCCACAGTAGAGCAGAGACGGCACACGTTAAAAAGTAAGGATGTGGAGATTAAGTCCCTGTCCATCTGATTCCAAAGAAAGTGGTGTGTTTCCCGGATCCTGTATCATCCTTGGCAACGCTCAGGTTCAACCAGGCGATTAAAACCGCACCTTTCATAATGTCATTTGAATTCGTCAGAAGATGTCCCTTCCTTAAAATGGGCTCTGGGACATCCGGCAGCTTCCTCTGCTGTTGAAGTTTGACTTGGAAATTTTCCCATTCTGAGTTTGGGGCTGAAGGACTCCTATGGGGACTCTGGGTTTGTGAGAGAGGCTGCTGCTGGCCACGTGGAGAAATTTCAGAGGTGACAGTGAGTGGACACTGGGAAGGTTTGCGCCATGGCTGCTGGTTCAAAGCACGCGTTAAGGGAGCAGTGCCCTCTCCACAGAAAAACACATGTAAGGTGAAAGCTGGTGCTGGTCAGAGCTGGTCTTGACAGAAAATGTGAGTGGCTAATTAAAGGTTCCACATCAGTGATCTCTTGGACTCTGGATCCTTACTCTTCCCCTGTACCCGGTCTGTCTTCCCACACAGCTGCTGCCGAGTGTAACATCATCATCGGCCAGATTATTGTCTCTCGGTTTCTTCAGAAGAGGCCCAGCCCCTCTTGCACTCAGGAGAATACACATTCCAGAACTGTGAGGACTCTTATCTGAATTCCCACATTTGGTGTCTTAAGTTTTAGAGTCTTGCCTTCACATCGGAGATGGTTCTGAACTCTCAGAGAAAGTGCCTAATGTCAACCCTCATGTTTCGGGGGGCATGTCTGACAGTTGGATTCCCTTTCCTTCCAAAAGTTATATTTCATTAACTGTGGGTAGGGAGGGAAGGTGTGTCTGGACTTTTTAATGTAGCTTGCAAGGTGTAGAAATTGAAAAAATTCATACCAATTTTGGATCTCCTAAGCCTCTCCAGAAAGTTGAAAGATCTAGAAACACGGCCAGCATTCACCCTTGACAACAATCACTGGAAACCAAATAGAGGCGTCTCTCTTTAAGCGAGGCAGATATGTTCTGACGGTTGTTCTTGTTTTCTTGTTTTCATCCCAGGCCAGCTTTATTAACTTATGTTATAAACCAATCCTTTATAGAAATGTATTTTTGCTGACTCTGATTAAATTATATAATAATTATTAGACATTGGATTAACAAAAAACAAATTTCTACAAGGAGAAGATACCACAGTGTTCTGAAACCATGGAACAATTTTCTGTAGTGCTGTTTTGGTTTTTTTTTTTTTAACGGAAAAGAGGAAAAGAAAGTGGACTCACCATAAACATATTTAGATGAATAAGTTAAAATAGGCCAACTGCAGTAACTAACTAAAATTTCAGGGACCTAAGCTTGCTTGAAATGCAATTCTCACTTATTCCGTGGTCACCGGGTTTCAGGTCATAGGAATTAGGGGTGGGGAGGGAAGGTCCACTCTACTTCATGTGGCCTCCGGGGTCACCCCAGCCATCCATACCTGCGATCCTTGAATAACCAAAGGGCAAGGAAGAGGATTTGTGGGAGATTTTTATGGGATAGGCCTGGTGCACATGATTTCCATTCTCCGTTGCCTAGGAAATAACCTGTTGGCTAGGTACCTAGTAAGAAGAAGAAGAAGTGGGTTCGGTGACCAGCTGGAAGTCTCTGCCCCACCCTGATAGGTACTTAAGTTTAGAGAATCTTTTCTGAGGTTCTTTGAGAGGAGTTTCCTCCTAGGGCCCTCCCACAGTAGAATGCTAGCTCATGTGCATTGTTTTTGTGACTGCTGCAGATATGCCGGAAAGAGGTGGGCTCACAGGGGACACAGGAGATGCATAACTCATAAAAATGAGAGGCTGTACGTAAGGCTCACAAAAACCAGGGAGGGCTTACTTACACTGTATCAGGCTCTGTGCTGTGCCCTTAGTTTGCATTTCGTTTATAATCTTCCCAACTACCTTGTGCACTGCTATTAGTCCAGTGTTTGAACCCAAGGTCCATGTGACTTGAGGCCAAACTCCTAATGCACTTGCCAGTGGTCATATGACGGATGTCATATATGGTGTTGCTGATTTGTAGCATACAGGTGATACTGGCAAGACCAGTGAGGCTGGGCCTTTAGCCATGGTTTGTTAGAAGACCACTGGTAATCCAGCTTTAGAACAGAGAAAGAGTAAGACTCACTTAATTTTTAAACATGGCTTTCAAAATGGAGCACATTTTGACATTAACAAAGTCAGAATCTGGAGAAGCAATCTCAGCAAGCAAGTTATTACCCAAAAAAAAAAAAAAAAAAAAAAAAATCCAAGTATACAATCTAGATGATAGGAGCTAAAATTTTAAATCCAGGCTGGATGCCTAGACAGAGGGATGGGGTACAGGTAGAAGAAAGCCCCTTGAGAGCAAAGGAGCCACTCCCCAAGTCAAGGGACCTTTGCTTGAGGTGGGGCAGTGGGGAGATCTGTCTCCATGTACTTCCTGCCAATCTCAGGATCCAGCCCTGGTGTGGGCAACCAACCCAGGCCCTCTGACTCAAGCAGAGAATGAAATTATATAATTTAACCATAGTATATTTGATTCTCCGAGATAATTGTTTTACAAAATCTTTCTGCTGTGTAAGCAAACTGACAGATGGCTGAATCTGGACACAACTATGGAGACCATTCCACAACTGTGGAGATTGTATTGTTGGCTGAAGCACACTCTTGTTACGTTCTCTAGTTATTCGTCTACGTATACCCACCTGCAAATGTTAGTTATGTATATGTATATGTATATGTATATGTATATGTATATGTTAGTTATGCAAAGGCTGATACTGGTTTCACGAGAGGAGTTTCACCAGGGATTGTATTAGTACATTGTCATTCCCTTTGTGCTAGCTCTTCTCAAAACTATAACCGGCAGGTGACACACATCGGCAGGCGACAAGCGGCATATTCTCAGCTGGTCTGGGCCCGTTCATTCCCCACCGGGTATGAAGTATTTTTAATGTGCATGTGATTTGCACCCGACCTTTTATTTATTATTTGTCACTTTGTGTGAAGGAACAAAATGTTTCCTGGAATTCATTTTAATATTCATTCTTCCTGACTAATCATAAGTTTATTAGATTAAGTTTTAGAGGAATAGAAAGTTCCCAATATCCGAGTAATAACAGTGATAAGGATTTTTTTTAATGTTTTTTTTAAATTTTTTATTTTTTATACACATATGTTTTTATCCCCAGGGGTACAGGTCTGTGAATCGCCAGGTTAGTGGTAAGGATTTTGAATGCCAGCTGTGTGTTAACACTGTGCCTTGGCCGGGGTTGGGGGCGGGCGGGGGAAGCTAAGATACTAAGTGGCATTTGCCAAAGTTTGGTCACCTGGCCAGATCCACCAACTGCCTGGTTTTATAAATAAAGTTGTGTTAGAACACAACCATGTATGCACCTTGTCCGTTGTTTCTGTGTTATCTGTGGCTACTTTTATGCGGTAGCTGCAGAGTTGAGAGCCTATAATAGAGATTATAGGGCCTAAAGACACTAAAATGTGTACTCTCTGGCCCTTACTAAAAAAGTTTTGCTAACTAAACCCCTGAGAGGTTAGAGGGTATGGAGCCCTCATTAGCATTTTGTCTGAAGTTTGAACACTTAAGGATAGCACAGGACCGTTATGGAACCTGCCCAAGGTCATCCAGTTGGATATGATAAAGTCAGGGTTTGCAATCAAGGCATTTTGATTTCAGACTCTATCTTTTGCAGTCATTGTAGTACACTCCCTTGCTGTGTACGTTTATCTTAAGCAATGATTAGTTCTCCTTAGGAAATTCTAAAACAATGTGACTTAAAGTGGAGAAGGATTTTTGAGGCTCTGTCACCGTATTCCCAACCAAATCCTCCCTATTTTTAGGTTTCCTCCAAGATAGAATACTAGGTCAGACTAACATCGAATGGCTTTGATCTTGTCTGAATGGTGACATTCGTATTTTTTGTCAGAATTTGGAGCTTGAGGTGAGAGCATGGCCTGAAGACGGATTTAGAAAGCATACCGTGTATCTCCCAGACAGACATGCTTGAATGGGTTAAGAAGTATAGGGCTATAACTGAATTGCACTGAAAGGGTGGGAAATGACAAACATTAGTATAAAAAAATAAATGTCAGATTTCAGGAGCAATGTCGTCTTTCTGAAGCCCTGTTCCTCTGCTCCGTGTTCCAGGCCCCGCACAGCCACAGCCTTTATTCCTCCAGCAGCTCACACTTTCCCCTCCCATATTTTTGTAATTATATATGCATTATATTAGTTTTCATCATTTTTGAATGCATTCTTTTAAAAGTCACCAGACTGAGAGCTCTATGGGCAACTGTGTCTGTGAGGCAAGAGACTCTCCGGAAAACTATTTGTTGAATCAAATCTAATGGAGCGGGATTTGCAACATCTTTCCAAGAGATATGCCATAATTTTACAATAGGGACTAAGCTGTGATGAAATTTCAGCAATGTCAGTTTTCTACAACAGAATCATCATTTTGCACCAAAGAGTGAAACTTCAACACATTCAAAATTCTGGAGATGAATTTTGAGAGAATTTTGAAAGAAGCTGTGGCAGGGCAGCTTTAACAGTAAACCATGAGGCAGAAACAATGAATGTGTTCCCTCTTCATGGGGACAGGGCTACGTTCCTGGTGGGAAATGGGAAACTAGTCCTCTAGTGAAATTACGATGTATATGAAAGCAGAGAATAGAAGTCCTTCAGCTGTCCCCCAAGTTATTTTATCTCTGTAAGGCTCATGATTCAAACCAGAAAAGCTTTTAGCAAATCTTTTGTTTTCGAGGGCTTTCGTAATCTGTAGAATCTACTTAGTCTTCCACATCATTTCGCCTGGGTAGGGAGTTACCATCGTAACTATATTTCGCTGTGGAGGAAAATCACGGAGTATCATCATTTACATAAAGCTTGCAAGGGTATTTGACTGACTTGTCAGCAGTGGTATGTTAATGTGTTGACACCTTATCACTATTTTATTCAATTATTTTAATGCCAGGAGCTATAGAGGGTGAGATAATAATGTTCTTCTCTTCCATCTTCCATTCCTTTTTGTGTCTGTCTGAAGAGTTTTTGCCTGTGCCACAGTCAGCTTTTTTTCCAGATAACTTTCTTTTTTTTTTTTTTCCCTTCAGAATTTGGTCCATTTACTTTCATGTTAGTATTTTTACTTCTCTCAGTCACTCAGTCTCGAAACATTAGAAATGTTTTCCTTATCTATATGGGAATTTGAAAGTTCTTGCCTTTGCTACTATAAAAGGAAAGTTTTCCACTTGTACCAGCCCTTGCTTAGGAGATAGGGATGCTGGTTGCTGTGTTCCTTTTCTCTTTTCCCCAGTGGAAGCTGATAACGACCGGGAACTTTCAGGGCTTCCCTTCCCGCTCTCCGCACAGGCCCTCCTGATGTCAGACCTAAATCCTAAATGAAGAATCCTAAATTCTGACTAAAACTCAACGAGGCACGGTTGAACTAACTGCACAGGCCAGAGGGCTAGATCCCAGCACCTAGTTAGCTTACTTAGCATAACCTCCCTGAACGCTTCTTCTAGCATGGGAAACCCCCTCATGTTTCCCACCTCAGCAAACTGTCCTGTGCATGTCTTCATGGCCCCTGGAGCAATGATCAATGATACATAGAGCTTATTTTTTAAATTTCGCTTGCTCTGGTGGTCTCTTGTTTTATCCTTCCACATTGCCTATTTGAGTCTGTGACCTTGGGCAAATCATTAACCTCTCTGACCTATGGTAATCAATGGGATAGAACAACACACACTTGGAAGGATTTGTGCTCAGAGTACGTGAGGTTATCACTCGAGAAAGCATGCAGTGTCATTCCTGACAGATGACGGGCACCAGGTGAAGGTTGGTTTCCTTCTTTCATACATACCCTGAGCTGAAAATGGCATCTGGCACTCAGTAGGCTCTCCTTAAATACTTGTGAAACAGTAAATGAGTGTTTTCATCACTCTCTAAACCAGATTTAATTGCACAATTCTATAGATGCTGCTAGCAATGTAGCTTCTGATTTTTTTTTTTTTTTTTTTTTTTTAGGTCCCTGAAATTTTTACCTTGGTTCCAGAATTCTATCTATACTGATGCAGCATTTTAATTTATTTAAACATAACCAATGCCTTAGGGTAGATTCGTGGTATCTTTACTGAACCAATTATAAATCATTGCAAGTCAGTGGAATTTAACAAGAAAAGCCAAAACCAGAGTTAGCTGCTAACTAACTTTTTAGTAACTCTCCCATAATTGTATCACCCTTAAGATATTTTAAATCCTAGATGGACAAAAAAAATTAGTTAATTGCAATGTTAATATAATAAAAACCATAATTCCATGCCTACTTCTAATGGTTGTTACCAAATAATGTATGTTCCAAATATTTTAAAACAAGATTTTCCTTGGCCTTCATTTGAAAATTCAGTTTTTTCAGGAAGTTAATATTGCAAATAAAGGTTGACAATCATAAGAGAATTTTCAGATCTACTTTTTCTCTAGAGAGGTTTAGGATCAAAATAAAAGATTTCTTCTTGGATTGTTTCTTTGTAATCTTCAGAAGTAAGACCATGAACCCAATGACCTTGAGGATGTTTTCAGTCTCTGTAATTGTCTTTCTAATTCTCATCCTACATGTTGTAATTTGTGTGTTTAAGTAAAGTACTATGGGATTGTAAAGATGTATAATTTAGGAGGTTTGCACAGAGTGACCCCTTATCAAAAGGCTTAAAATTGGACCCTGAGGTCAGGACCTCTGCCATATAACACAGATGGATGTGGACAGAAAAACCCGTCCCTGTGACCTGAAGACACTTCTGCGCACTCCTTAGCCTTATCAGATTTTTTTATATTCCATGCTTGTAATAGGCAGGAGAAACCATCACAGAGAAGGGTTAAGCCACCCATTTTAAGCCAGTTTCTAACTTCCCATAAATCAGTGGTTTTCTGCCTCTTTTTTTGATACCATCACAGCTGAGGAACATGACACATTTCCATCATTGTGGGGGACTCACCAGGGCAATGAATCTCAGTGACGGGACTTGGGGCAGGAGGGTCTTTCTGTCCCTCCCCATTGTGTACTGATGGAATAGAATGCGATCCAAGGCACGTTTCTTAAATTGGTTGCTCTTTTGAACATTTGGCATGAATATCATCGCTAAGACTTTATTCAACACATTTTTTAATGAGTGCTTTCCACAGGCTTGCCATTTTGATGGTGGAAAGGACGGAACAGCAGTACAAACCTTTGAAGGCTATTCCTGCTTTCTGGTTCTTAAGGTGGTAGGAAAAGGCTATCAAAAGAAAGATAAAAAAACCTATAAATTAATATGCTGTTATATATATCCCTAATAAGTGAAGCAGGCCAGGTGGAGATGCTGTCCTGGTCCAGAGGAGATAGCTGCAGTCAGGTCTAACAAATTATGTCAGAATTTAAGCTCTATTTTGCCAGATCATCCCATTTTCAGGTAAACTATCCCTATGTCTAAATTCTGGCAATTTATTAGAAAAATTTTAAGGCTCTGCTGGCCGGTCAAAATGCATTCACCTTTGTAACCATTGGGTATAGTGGAAGCTATATAAGCAATCAGGGACCACAGGTTCTTTCCAGGTAAGGAATAGCATGAGCAAAGCCCGTTTACTTCTTTTGTCTCTAGTTATGCCCAGAAAATTCCTATACAGAATTATCATACAAGATACTGAGTATCAAGGGGTTTGTCACCAGGTGAAAGACAGTCCTTAACCATAAGACTCAATTATTTAATTTCATGTAATTCAGACTTTTTATAAAATATTTTACATCCTCAGCATAAAAATATTTATTAACTCTTATCAGTATACATACAACCTATTTTTCCCTTCCTATGTAAAGCTTCAGTCACAGTCAGGAGACACAGTTATTCATGGTTTAATCCCACTCTATTATACCTGGGAGTTATGCAGTTAAACATGACCTGGGAAAACATGTTTCTAGTGTGTAAGCATCCAGAGTTCTCTAAATAAATCCTTGTGTTTATTTTGTATAGGATTTTAGCATTTCAAAGGCCTTCACATTTGTTATATCATTGTATGTCTCCAAGATAGTCTATAAATTGCTCATAAATCCCGTAAAATTTAAAATGGAGCACATTTTTAAACTATCGAGCTGTTTTCACTCAGGTTTTATATGGAGAGTCTGAAGTCCTCTATCCTGACAAGAAAACAGCATTCCCATATCTTTGCTTATGCTGTTGATAATCCCAGAAGTGTCTTTTCTCTCACACACGTAGATTGTTCAAGTTTCAAACCTCACACAGGTTTTCTCCTTGAGCATTTTGTACTTTGCAATATACAAAGTTTACATGGCCTGTCCTGCCCTGCATACCTGTCTCCTCACGTCCTGTAGCCCCTTATACATCCTCTGAGAGGAAGAGCTTTTCCTCTGTGCCTTCAGTGGTTAGGTTAGCTGAATCTCTTGGTAAGGAGTTGTTTCCAGGACGGGAGTCAGGAGGAGAGTGTCTCAGCTCTCCTGGCCTTCCATATTCAATCTATCTAATCTGTTACCTTTTGTGTGTGTGTGTGTGTGTGTGTGTTTAAGATTTATTTATTTATTTATTTATTTGTCAGAGAGAGAGAGAAAGCACACACACAAGCAGGCAGAGGCAGAGAGAGAAGCAGGCTCCCAAGCAGGGAGACTGATGCAGGACTGGATCCCAGGAGACTGGGATCATGACCTGAGCCACCCAGGTGTCCCTAATCTGTTACTTTCTAACTCCGGCCTCAGAGCTTGGACTTGACTCACTCTCCTAGGTGACTGTCAAAGAGCAAGGCTTTGAAGTAAGGCTCACATGCGTCAGTCAGGCCCTGTCTCTGAGTCTTAGTAGATTTGGGACCAAGAATGTAGTTACTTGGGTTATTTGAGATTCCATCTCAACTCTTATGTGGGGATGATAAAGCTGACAATGGATCATTGCTGATCAGAGGATGATGTGAGGGAACACATGTAAGGCTAGTGCCAATACGGGCTGAGTATTCAAGTGTTGAATAAATCAAAACCACTGTAGAGATATTTCAGATGGTGCCAAGCTGGTTTTAGACAAAAAGATGAAGTCTGAACTATGAAGAGTCCCAGAAAGTCTGCACTCTCTGTAAATACCCACATTAAATTGTAGAATCTTCTATCATCAGAATTTAGGAGTTTGAAAACTACAAAGTATTTGCCCAAACCCAAAATACTGATGCATTTCCACATTATAGTCCGTTTCTTTATTCCTGTCTCACTGGCTTATGCTAAAGCCAAAAATAGTTCTGAGGGCCCAAACTGGGGGGCTCAGAGCATCCTTCTTCATGAGTGTTCTGTCTGTCTGAAAGTGGGCAGGCTGGTTTTCTGGAACACTCTCAGAGCGCTGCCCTAGAAGAGAATCTACTCCCCCTCACCTCACACCATGGGACCAGAGATCAGCAAACTTTTTCTGTAGAAGGCTTGATATAAGGCTTTGTAGGCCACGTATAGTTTCTGTGGCATATTCTCCTTTGCTGTTAGTGTTGCTTTAGATAACCTTTTACAAAAGTAAAAGTCATTCTTTGAGAAAAATAGGAAATGGGTTCCATGAAGCTCACTGTCATAATTTGCCAACTCTAGACCGCTGAAAGGAAGGACGAGTGGAGATTGTAACCTCGGTGAACTAATGCCTTTCTTTAAGGAAAACACATCAGCATCATTTTTTTTTTTCTAATTTTAATGTTAAAGACATTGTAGGAAAGAAAAAAAGGCTTCCTTGACCCTCTCAGGGTCTGAAAATTAAACTAGCAAAGATGGATGAACAGAGAAAAGCATACACATTAAACTTTTAAATATGTTCGTGGGAGCTTTGCAAGAGAATGAAGACCCAAAGTGTGCAGAGCGGGAAGCTTTTATACCTTTTAGATAAAGAAACAACACATTTCTGAGAATTGACGGACCAAAGGTTTGGGTGAGGGCTAGTAAATGGTGAAGAAGTAATTAGGGAAATAAAGGTTAGTCTAACTAGGTTTATTGGTACAGATTCCTTGGCCCCAAAGTCTCTGTCTCTGATGAAAAGAGTGTCTTCCTTCCACCTCCCGGTACAGGAAGGGGACCTTTCAGGTGGGAGCTTTTATGACCTGTTTCAAGGAAGAAGGGCAAGGGTGAGGGGAGTTAGAGTGACCTTCCTACTTGCAGTTTGTTGCTGTTGGTTTGGTTTTTTGTTGTTGTTTTTTTTTGTTTGTTTGTTTGTTTGTTTTTAATTATTCTTTCAACTTGAAATACCTAATATGTGAAGGTGTTCTAAGTTAGGGTAGTGGGTCTCGAACCCCACATTAAGTTAGTAGCTTGGCTGCTATGGTACCGTTCTATCTTCTAGGCAATTTTTAGTCATTTTAGAGTGGGGCCTTATCTCACTGCTGTTTTCCATTGGAAACTGATGAGAAACATAGGAAAGCAGATGGAGCACAGACTGTAGGAATGAAAAGCACAGAAGAAAGAGCTGTGTGAAAGAAATATTTAATCATAACACGAAAAACTCATGGTGGCAACTTTTCCATTATGTTAAATTTCACTCATTTCTATGCATTCTGGGTATGTGTTTAAAAACAAAGGTTGTAATTTTCCATCTTTATGCCCATCTACCATGGGTTTTTGATTTTGTCTTTTGCAGGATTATGACTTGAGCCAGCTCCAGCAGCCTGATACCGTGGAACCTGATGCCATCAAGCCTGTAGGAATCCGACGATTGGATGAGAGACCCATCCACGCCGAGCCCCAGTACCCAGTCCGATCTGCAGCCCCACACCCTGGAGACATTGGAGACTTCATTAATGAGGTGCAGAGATAAGCTCACTTTCTTTATAAGGGTGTTTATTTTATGCTAACAGTTAGCTATATGTAGACTAGATTGCTTAGCATACAGCTATGTGGTTTGTTAAAGCACACTTGATTTTCTTGATCTTCCCTTCGTGTTAAAGCAAATGTGGCTTCAATAACAGAAAGATATAATTGGTTTGATGGGCCAGAAAAGCATATCTGTCAATTAATATTCTGTATTTGTAAATGACATTCATATACATATCAGTATTAGTCACACTATGTCCAAAAGGCTTTTTCCCCTAGATTACAAGTAATAAATAGACTAACACTGTTATACTGTATTCTAATTTCACTTATTAGCACTGATGAATGTAATAATAGTTCATTTTCATTTTCCTCACACTGTACCCTTTGGATCCCACAAATGTTGAGAATTCAGTGCCTACCCAATGACTAGAGTTCCATCAAATGAGATTAGTAGGAAGAGGAGCTAAATTAAATATTATGTAAGTGATTTAAATACTTGTCTAGTTGAGGAGTTTTAAGAGCTTCTCCAAGAGGCAGCTAATTCTCTGTTGAATATAACAGATATGATTCCCACTGTCAAAATTATTATGGGCATTCTTTTATTTCATTACTGACCATGAGTTCTGCTACATTTAATACTTAAGTTTTGAAGTAAAATGATTTGTGCTGCTTCTTTTGATCGTGTCCATAGTTTTACTGCAATTCTCCTTCTGAATGTTTCGTGTTAAGTATAAGAAAGCAATACCTGTTGATACCTATTGATGTCAATTGCGAGTCTGTGGTGGGACTCCTATTCTCTGGCCATGTCTTGCTACTGAGTATCTCTAAGATCAGAATAGGTCTCAGAGTATTACAAGGTGGAATACTTCGGTCATGTATAGCCTTCTGTCGTGTGCTGATAACACTCGTATTTCCCAGACTTCCTTGTAGTCCTATATTATATATACACAATCAGACTACTTTAGGTTTTCAGACGCAGTTATCGTTTGTTAAAAAAAAGTTTTGAAACAAGCTTGGAGTATTTCTCTCCCTTTACAACTCTTCATTACTGTCTATTTTTGAAATGCACACTGCTTTCTGAACATAATGCGTTCACCTCTGTTAAACAGGTAATAGGTTACTTTGTTTTAGTCACGGTTTGAAAACAGATGGAAGGTGAACCCACAGAATCCCAATAACTTCTTTATCTATAAAAATATGCCCTGACTTTTCCACTTATTTGTATAGAGACTTGGTTAGGGGATTTGCAAGGAATTTTATATCTATGACTACATAGATCTTTTTTGAATAGTTAAGAATGCCTGATGATTTTACTTCTTTTTTTTTTTTAAGATTTTATTTATTTATTTGACAGGCAGAGATCACAAGTAGGCAGAGAGGCGGGCAGAGAGAGAGGAAGGGAAGCAGGCTCCCTGCTGGGCAGAGAGCCTGATGCGGGGCTGGATCCCAGGACCCTGAGATCATGACCCGAGCCAAAGGCAGAGGCTTTAACCCACTGAGCCACCCAGGCACCACTAATGATTTTACTTCTAATTTAGCATTTGTTGTCACGAAAAATCGTTGTGTCAGCCCTGTGGTTGTGGGGTTTGAGATACAGTGAATCTTTTGAATCTTTTGAATCTTTTGAATGGAGGTGCAGGAACTGGGCTTTCTTAGAGCAAGCATTTTACCTTCAGTGTCATTCAACAAATACTTACCGGAGTGTTCCTGCCTCCCCGAAGTGTCAGTATTCTGTGGGATTCCATTCCATCCACAGCACTGTTCTTTTCTCAGTGACAAGAAGTCAAGCGCTAGGTGTCATGTATAAGACTATTGTTCCAATCTGACTCCTGCCCTCTTCCCCCATGACATTTCCTTCCAGGGCTGCAGCCCCGTTGAACTATTTGCAGTTCCTCAGATCATCCCAATTTTGACTATAATGTAACTTCTGCAAAGCCCTTACCTTCTTACCATCAATAAAACACCCCCTTAGCCTTCAAATTCACCTCAAACACCCCATTCTCTGTGAGGCCCTCTTTGATCCCTCTGGGAAGAGTTAACAAGACACTTCCTGCATGATAACCCCAGCCACAGAGGTGTAACTGTCAACATTTCTCTCTCCTGTGTGAGCCTGTGCCTGCTTTCCAGGGTGGGGGCTTTATCTTGTTCATCTTTTGAGTAACCTCCAAACCCAGTGTGTTGCCTTGCTCTTAGGTTTTGTTGTGTTAAGGGATCCACATGCTGTGGCAGGTGTATAGGGCATTAAGTGATGAGTACCACCTGATGTGCAGTTGATTGGGATTTTTGTCTGGGCCTTTACCCTACTAGAGCTGACTAAACTTCAGAAAATAGGATATTGATTGTTCTAAGTTGTGTTGTAGTGCGTGTTTTGTGGTTGTGTCTATGTATGTATTCATTTACCTTTTTTACAGGAACTGGATTTTCTTCAGTGGGTAGAGAAGATTAGTTAATAAGATTCAGTTAAATTTAGCTACGCAGCCCCTCAAATGGCACAGTAGAAAGAGTTCCAGTCACAATTTCCATTTGTAATTTCCTCTTCCTAGAACAGTGCTCAACCTAAAACGTACACAGCCTAAAAAGTAACTCGAGACCATAATGAACATGTTTCAGTACTTCTATGAAAAACTTGGTGCCAAACGACTGACTTGCAAATTAACTTCTAGAATGCAGTCAGTTCATAATTTGAGGATTGTCTGCCTTGGCTAAAAAAGGCTCATTTGAAATGATCTTGAGCTTGGTTTAGGGTCATTCATTGAACAAATAACTATTGAACATCTCCTGTGTGTACATATTTGTACTAGTAATATGTAGAAAGAAAATAAATTAGACCTGGATTCTCTTTGTGCTTACTCCCTACTTTGCTGCAAGCATAGTCTTTGTACCAGGCAAACATTCTAGTATCCGACACCTTCCTTTGCCAGACACCATTGGGTGTAATCCTTCCTTAGCTCTACAGTTTCATCTCAGCGCCCTCCCCGCCCCAAGCCTGCATCTTACAGGCCAAGGGCAGGGACTCTACTTCTGCCTCCCAGGCTCAGCTTGTAATTCCATATCCGTACCTGTTCCCACGCTGTCCTCTCTGCATAGAGTGTCCTTCCCTCTTTTTCTAGATGTTAGTTCCTTCATTAAGTATTTATCAACTCAGAGAAGGTCAGGCACACAGAGTTTGGGGTAGGCCATCCGGTGACATCCTATCATACCCAGGACTCACCTTCCTTCATGACTCCTATCTCAGGGTCTGCTTCTGCCTCCAGGGGAAGGGGTGCACATGTCCCTGGGGGCAGTGTGGGACACATTGGTTTGATGAGTACATGAATGCACTGGATCACATTTGGAAATGTTTCTCCAAATAACTACAGAATCCATGACTCTGAATGGGATTATAAGATGGAGAAATGTGGACGAGTTAGAAGACCAAACATTCACACTAGAAATGCCATACATTTAGACGTAGAAAGAAAGTCTACAGAGGTGAAGGTGTCACAGAGTAAACTACAATGAGAGTTTAGGAATGAGGTGGTCAGGTCTGTGGGAAAATTCAGGGGGATGAAACCATCAAAAGGCCCAAGACAGGTAACATCAGATATACCATGTAGATAGTTCCACTTAACACACCCATGAAGACTTATTCATTATCTTTCTATAACTGGACAGATAAAAATACAACGTTTTAAAAGTTGAGGACACCTAGAAACAATTCAAGCATATTTTATAACTACATGTAAAATGCAAACAAATTTCTTTATCCCCAGGTGTTCTTTGATTTAGCACAGTACCGAATATTTCAAAGGAAGAATAGTATGGTGGGATTATAAATGGAGTGTTTTCTAATGTGCGGAGTAAGTAAGCTCATGAGAACATTTTCTAGTTTGTTTATTTAAATAATCAATTAATATTGCCTTGACTATCAAAAATATACTATGTTTCTAGTATGGTAGATAGAGTAAAACAAATCACACATTTTTTAATTTCAACTGCCAAGTTTCATTCTATTTTGAGGTTTTTAAATATGACCTTCAGAGGGTGAAAAGTTGAAACAAATTCATTTAATCTCAGCCTGACAGTAGATATTAACATACCTCCAATAACTCTACTAATCCTATATATTTCTTTATCTCAAAAATACAAAAACCAAGGACATATTTCTGTTAAAAGACCAACTTTTGATTGATATTTAAAAACTTACAGAAAGTGCTTCTTAAATAACTTGCACAAAACTACTAAAGCATAGAACTTTTGCCTTTTTTCCAGTATTAAATTTATTTGTCCTCTTTAACATGTCTCTGTCCACTTCTTACAGCAGTCGGGCATTTGTTTGAGTTCAAAGCCAGCTGCCTAACCTAACAGCTCTGTACAAAGTCAAGGGCCTTGTATTTAGCTTCTTTGATTTCCAGCTTTCATATATATATATATATATAAAATGAGGATAATAATAAATCCTCTTTTAAGATTTCTGTAAGGACCGAATAAGATACTCCACACAAAGTGTTTGGTATAGTGCCCATCACATAGTAAAATCTCTTAATTATTATCAGTGTTTTATTAGTTAAAGGACAAGTTACTGTTCTCCAGCTATAAATAAAATAAAATCTCCCTCCAAAAATTTGCTTTAGATAAAGTGAAATTCTCAGAAAGGGACATAGTAATGTTGGCATTAAGTCAAAGAATTCCACTGTAATGTAAACCTAGTATACTTTTATTTTATGTCCACATGCATTTGAAATCTAAATCCTAGCTTCTTCTGAAAGAAGTGTCTATGGAGATGAGCAAGGTGATGAGGTGAGAGCCTAAGCCCAGGACAGCAGTACCAAACGACCCTCTAGGATGCCTGCTGGATGTCAGGCACTGGGGTGGACAGTAAGATATGAAATGAATATCCACATGCTTGGCAGAAAAGGGTGTCACAATCTAGTGTAACCAAAACATGGCAATGAAAGTAAAGGGGACCTTGGGAATGACCCCCAGTCATGACGGGGGGAAATAATCCATGCAGTGAAAGTGACATCTTAATGGGCTTTAAATGATGATGGATGGATGGATGGATGTAAACCAAGTGAGAAATTATGAGTGAGGAAGTTTCAAATAAAGAAAATCACATTTCAGCTTGCAGAAAATGAATATACAAATAACATAGGGTGCACAAAAACATGACATCTTTAGATTTGGAATTTTGGTAAATAATTTAGTTGTGGCTGCTGAAGTTGAGAATGGCTGAGATGGAAAACGTGCATGAACACTTCAGGTTCACTGCATGATCTGCTAAAGAGTTTTAACTTGAGCCTACAGGTTACCCAGACCTCCAGCATTTGAGTAACGCCTTCTAGTTCATTGTTTGTGTGTTTGCTTGTTTTCCCCATATCCACATACCTCTTCTAGTATTCACTTAAACTTTTAATCAATTTTTAGTTTCCTTTTTTAAATAGAGGTGATTGTTGTAAAGTGCTCACGCACCAGTAAAAATCTTGTTGCCCACCCACCGCGGAACCCCTTCCTTATGCAGGAAACACTGCAGTAGGGGATGGAGAGCAATTGGAGTTTTACTTGGGGGAGCGACTTCAAATAACGTCTGAGAGAGAAACCACTAGTAGATTGTAGGAAAGAAGCAGGACAAGTACTGGTGGCCGGGAGACCAGTTAGAGAGGCTTTTGCTGTGGTCCAGGCAGGATATAAAAAGGGCCCGAACTAAGGCAGGTGGCATTGAGCTAACAGAAGGCAGGATGTAAGAGAATCAATAGGACCTCTTTCCTCTTATATCCCTCATGTGTTCCCTCACTGAAAAATGTGGGTTTTTATAGCTCCCATAAAAGCATATCTCCATCCATAAAGCATAGGATCAGAAGTCTATAAATACAAGCTCAGCAAGAATTCAGCCAGAGCCACGGGCTCTTTCATTCTACAGAGACACCTCAAACTATAGAAAACAGTTCAGATTTATCCAGAGTTCAAGATCTGCCCCTCCAGGAAAGGTGAAATAGGCACCTACTCTGCCAGATTTAGTCAAACCAGGTGGAGAAGAGAAACCCATGCAGATAGTTGGCAGAGCTGACAATAGTTCATTACCCTTCATGTGAAATGGTGTCCACACCTAAGAATAAAGGAATCACATAAGGGAGGACCAGATGGGTACGTGGCCCACCGGATTTCTCCAGCACGTTCACTCTGCCTGTGTACCTGTCATTTTCAGTCTCTCCAAACCTAACTAGGATCTTTTTAGAATTACCAAAACAGGACTCAGAATTTATATAACACCTCATCCAGAAGAGTCGTAATTCATTCTCAGATAAAAATCAGTGCTATTCCAAGTGGAGGAGGCTTAGAATACTTAACTTTCAGCCTAGAAAGATGGCTTGCCTAAGAGTTCTTGGAACGTCCAGGCATTTTTTTTTTTCTTTTTATCTTTTGTAATTAAGTACTTAAGACCTGAGACAGTGTGGAGGGAAGGTAGGAAGATAGTGGGAGGAAAGGTGGAAGGAGGAATCAAAAAAGGACCAGGTTGATCCAAAAAAAACAAGGACAGGAGCTAAAAGAAATGTAGAAGAAATGAAAATATTTCAGAATCTCCGTAGTGAGTAGGGGACTAGATTTTCAGCGGTGTTGTGCTTATATTAAGGAGTTGAATTAGGGGGCATAGACATGCGATGAAGAGGCTCTGGTCCTTCCGTACACCAGTGAAGACCAGACAGCGTCCCGCATTCGTCCCTAAGTCTTAGTCAACACAGGCCATTGCTTCCTCTCCACTGAATCCATACACTTGACGCCCTGCCACTGACTCTTTAGGACTTATCATTTTAGTCGTAACCTTTTCATATTTCCAGTTTGGTGCCGACACCATAACGACTGGGCACAGCCCCTGTATTTCTATTTAAATTTTGAGTCATGATAAAAGCAAATGACCTGAACGTGGTGACGATGATCCGCCGCGTCTCTGTTCTGCACATTAGAAAGCAGTTTTACTGAAGGTCATGATGGAAACCGATGAATGCTGGTCCACGCCGCTTTTCAAACATCTGTCCGTCCGCCTTCTGCCGCTTCACTTCTGTGGAAGACCTACATCCGTGCTTGCTTTCACCAAGGAAATCCAAAAAAGAGTTTGCTTTTATGAAAAAAGGTGGAAAGTGAAAAATAATGCACAGCATTTGTTTTGCAGGGAGCTGTTAGAAAGGCAGTGTGCTACCCCAGGCAGCGAGAGCGCCCCGCCGGGCTTCTTCCCCAAAACTACCCCCAGCCCCTCGCAGCCAGCTGCTTGGCTTTGAACTGTGGCTCTGAGCATCTCTGCTTTATCTCCATTTATCGTGGGCATCTGTTAGCAACATGTGTTCTAAGGCACCAGAAAAGCCTCAGAGGCATTCTTTTTGGGGACTGGGAATGCTCAAAAAATGTCCTATATAAACGAATGGTAATTGCTTCTTTGCATTCTGCCATTTCAGCTTTCGAAGGTTTCATCTTCATGAATGCTCTTTCTGGAAGCCCAGAAAACCTGCATTTGTCTTCAGAAACCTATTCTCCTCATCAGGATTTTCTTTGTTTTTTTGATCTCCCCTCAGATCTTTTGGGGTCTGGCTCTTCGAGGGCCCCATGTTAACCCATGCTGAACTAAAAGAATCACCTATCGCTTACGTTTGCAGTTGCTAGATTTTGTTGGGAAAAGGGAAAAGGGTGCATGCTCACCTTTAAATATAAACTCCGTGAGAATAGGAGTTGGATCTCTCTTCTTAATAGCTGTGTCCCCACCACTAAGCAGGATACGTGGTAATATACATATTCAATAATTATATCTTGAGTTAGATAAATAAACACAAACGAAGGGGTTTTGTTCGATTTTTACCAGCTAAGGCTACAGTAACTGACAACTCCCAAGTATTGTGGCTTACAATAACAAAGGTTTACTTCTTGCCTGAACTCTGTGCTCCCTGTGGGGTTGGCAAGGGCTGGGTCCTCTTGTGTCTTCTGTTTCAGGATCCAGGCAGGAGGAAAGCTCCCAGCTAGGGCAATCTAGTCTCCTGGGAGAGTGGGCAAGAAGGAACTGGTGGAAACCCATCAGATGGAGGTCTTACAGAGTTTCCTCTTCATTGCTGCTGACGTTGTTTTGGCCAAAGCCAGCCTGTAGCCAAGCCTGACAGTGGGTTTGGGAAGTAAACTCTGGCTCCAGGGAGGCACTTGTGGTAGTGTGGGCACAGGACCCACCTACAAGGAAAGGATAGTGAATCATTGAGGACAGTAACAGGGTCTACCACAGAAAGGAATGAGGACTTCTGAGAAATTGTAGTTTGTGATTTTCAGCCTTAGCAAAATTGCTTGGTAGCTTATTCTATAAATATGATAAATGAAGTCCTTTCTAAAATTATTTATGTTTTATACATTGAAGTAGTTTGCTGAAGATGTGCTTTATGTTATTCTACACTGGCTTTTCTGAGTTATACATAGTCCAACCAGATATGAGGGAAAGTGGTGTTTAATTAAATGGTTAGGATGGTTGGTAAGAGAGACTTTGGAATGGGAAAACTGGGAGTGTGTACTTTTCTTTCATTTTTTATGGAAGTCAAGCAGCTGCCATTTTGTTTCTTAAAATAGTATGTCTTCACATTTTTCTTTTCTCAGGTTCCAAAGCAAAAAATTTTTCTCTAAACTTAGAAGTTTTTTTTTTTTTTTAGACTAATCTTCGTTGAGTCCCAACAGAGCGGGTACCGTGATGAGCCCATGGTGCCTTTATTCTATTTAGTCTTCATAATGATCTTATTATTGTTATTATAACTGCAGATGAGGAAATGAAGCCTGTAGAACTTAGCTGAAATCCCACAGAGATACTGTGTAGAGCTGAGGTGTCCCCCAGCCTTTAGTGGGTGAGAGGTCTGATCTCTTCACCACTAACCGCTATACATGCTAGTCTTACCTTAATTCTCATGTTCTTTTGTTCTCTTCTTCCTCTATCAACTCAGAAGAATAACTAGGTGAACACATACAGATTAAAAAGTCCCACATACACATACTTATCAAATACATGTAGATTGGAAGCGTTGAATATAGGACAATAAGGGAGGCTACTATAACCCATTAGCATTTTAAAAAGCAGAGTAAAAAGCAGATGATGGTATATCTTGGAGTACTAGAAGTGGGGGAAAATTAGAGAAAACACCAAAAGGGCCTTTTATTAAACCTTTAATAAACCTTTATTAAATTTATTAAATTTATTAAACCTTTAAGATTCTATAAAGTGTAATTATGAATTGGCTGTGGATACATGAATCACATATTAAAAAGCATGTTTTTGCAAGAGTTAAAAATATAGATAATAATTTCGTTGCTTCTTAGTTTTTTAACAGTCTTTAGTTTAAATTATCAAGTCTCCCCGCCCCCGTATTTATTCTACATACAGACATTCGATACTGACTTCCATAGGGCCTATGGGAACTAGAAGTCAGTCACTCCGTTCTTAAAAATAAGACCTGATCGCAGTTTATCGATGAATGTAACGTTTTATGTTTAATGAAGAACATAAATGACTTAACAAGTAACTTTCCTTGCATTGTAATCACATCTGGCCAGTTTTCCATTTTCCTTCACTTTTCTTTGATTTTCCTTCTTTTTTTCTTGCAAATTTAGGCCATATATACCACGTCCTCCTTGAACTCCTAGCTCTCAGTGGTAGTCTGGGGTTTCTTTCTTCCTCTTTCATTTATTTATTTATTTATTTATTTATTTATAGCATTCTTATTTTTGCCTCGACATTGTAGTGTTATTACTTCTTTATCATTTATTTCATGTGATACTACAGTAATGCCCCTAGATTACAAGCTTGTCGAGGGGCAAAGACCACATGGCCCCCCTTTGTCTATCTCTGCCTTGGCCTTGCATGTGTAATTCTTGTTCGTCAGAAACCGTTAACTCTGACTCCAGATTAGCGTCGCGTATGACCTGATTTCACAGCCCTCTGCATGATCTCATGTAGCTTATTCCAGCAGTAATAACTCATTCAAGTGCACTGTGATAGAGACACATTACCAGACTTTGAGATCCTTCCTTCTGAGCCTCAAGCAGTTGGCCATTCCTTTCTGCCACCTGTCGAGGACATTGTCCCACAGTACGTCTCGGCCTCCCCAAGCTAGACTTCCTCGGTTCTTTCCTGCAGAGGAAGGGCGTACGTTCGTTTTTGCCCAACTTTTAAACGTAGTGATAACCCCAATTTCTGCAGGTTGAACATTTTTGCAGGTGGAGACTTACAAACAAGTGTTTCATCCCCTGGGATCTGCTGGTGGCTTGCACATTTTTTTTTTTTTTAAGATTTTATTTATTTATTTGACACAGAGAGATCACAAGTAGGTAGAGAGGCAGGCAGAGAGAGAGGAAGGGAAGCAGGCTCCCTGCTGAGCAGAGAACCCGACGCAAGACTCAATCCCAGGACCCTGAGATCATGACCTGAGCTGAAGGCAGCGGCCTAACCCACTGAGCCACCCAGGCGCCCCTGGCTTGCACATTCTAACCCTCTGTACATTCTTTCTTTGTCTTTCCCAACTGTAGGGCCTTAAAGCTGCTGACAATGATCCCACAGCTCCGCCGTATGACTCCCTCCTCGTCTTTGACTATGAAGGCAGCGGCTCCACTGCTGGGTCCTTAAGCTCCCTTCATTCTTCCAGCAGTGGTGGCGAGCAAGACTATGACTATCTGAACGACTGGGGGCCGCGCTTCAAGAAACTCGCTGACATGTACGGAGGAGGCGACGACTGAACTTCAGGGTGAACGTGGTTTTCGGACACGGACAAACGATTTCAACTGATATTCCCAAAAAGCATTCAGAAGCTAGGCTTTAACTTTGTAGTCTACTAGCACAGTGCTTGCTGGAGGCTTTGGCATAGGCTGCAAACCAGTTTGGGCTCAGAGGGAATATCAGTGATCCAATACTGTTTGGAAAAACACTGAGCTCAGTTACACTTGAATTTTACAGTACAGAAGCACTGGGATTTTATGTGCCTTTTTGTACCTTTTTCAGATTGGAATTAGTTTTATGTTTAAGGCTTTAATGGTACTGATTTCTGAAACGATAAGTAAAAGACAAAATATTTTGTGGTGGGAGCAGGAAGTTAAACCATGATAGGCTTCAATACGCTTTTGTTACATTGCATTTGCTTTTATTAAAACACAGAAGTAAACAAACAAAAAGCAAAAACTCATGGAGCGATTTTATTATCTTGGGGGATGAGACCATGAAATTGGAAAATGTACATGACTTCTAGTTTTAGACTTTAGTTTTCTTTTTTCACTAAAATCTTAAAACTTACGCAGCTGGTTGCAAATAAAGGGAGTTTTCATATCACCAATTTGTAGCAAAATTGAATTTTTTCATAAACTAGAATGTTAGATACATTTTGGTCTTAATCCATGTACACTTTTTTTATTTACTGTATTTTTTCCACTTCACTGTAAAAATGGTATGTGTACATAATGTTTTATTGGCATAGTCTATGGAGAAGTGCAGAAACTTCAGAACATGTGTATGTATTATTTGGACTATGGATTCAGGTTTTTTGCATGTTTATATCTTTCGTTATGGATAAAGTATTTACAAAACAAAGTGACATTTGATTCGATTGTTGAGCTGTAGTTAGAATACTCAATTTTTAATTTTTTAATTTTTTTTTTATTTTTTATTTTCTTTTTTGTTTGGGGAGGGAGAAAAGTTCTTAGCACAAATGTTTTACATAATTTGTACCAAAAAAAAAAAAAAAAAAAAAAAAAGGAAGGAAAGAGAAGAAAGGGGTGGCCTGACACTGGAGGCACTACTAAGTCTGTGTTTTTTTAAAAAAAAAATGAATAAAAAAAACAAGCTTTTAAACTGGAGAGACTTCTGACAGCAGCTTTGCCTCTGTATTGTGTACCAGAATATAAATGATACACCTCTGACCCCAGCGTTCTGAATAAAATGCTAATTTTGGATCTGGTGACTGGTTTGAACTTTTTCTTTTCTACTTGAGCTGCTATAAATTTTGTGAAAATCCCAGGTATTGGAGTTTTGTTGAGAACAACAGTTTCACCAAAGTATGCATTTGTTCTTGGGCCACTCAAAACTGAAACCCTTAGCGTGGCAACCGTGGCCAGGGCGTGACAGAGAGACTCACCGCGGATCTTACCAGCACAGAAGAAAAACATCCAGAAGAGACTGTGCTGTTGTTGGTATACAAAGGACGTTCGTAACTTCAGAGAACTTTGTATAATTCTTTGTATCACTTAGGCTTTCATTCCTTTCCACTCAAGCTCGTGGCTACAGCGACTCTAACGGGCCTTTCCCATTCGAGCACCCACGTTAGGAAAAGCTTGGTGAAAAGGTAGAGGACTGGCTCTGAAAGACCTAGTATCTCAGGTAATTCACTGAAGCCATTTTCTGCTCGTAGTGAACCCTACTCTGGTACTTGTGTTCATTGACTCTTTCTTTCTGGCTTCATTGAAGTATACTTGATAAATAAAAGTGCATATATTTAAGAACCACACCATGATGATTTGATATATGGGGACGTTATGAAATGATTTCCACAGTCAAGTTAATTAACATATCCATCACCTCATATAGTTACCTTTGTGTGTGTATGTGTGTGTGCGTCAGATGGACTGTCTTAGCAAATTTTGAGTATACAGAACAGTGTTAGGCCTATCTAGAGAGTCACAGAGAACAAAAAAGGGAAATGAACCTACTACATGTTGTAAAATTATGAATGGATCCTACTATGATTCAGAAGTGAACTTTAAGAGACTTGAAGAACATTTCACTGTGTTTTCTATTTGCTTCGTGATGATTATCACACTGGATTATACTGTTCAGTTCAAAAAACATTTATACAATATACCTCTTCTAATTAGCTCTATGTCTTTTTGCTTAACATAAAGATTATTTTATATTAGGGAAATTCACTTTTCTATTGATTCACTCTGTAAGCAATACTTTCTTGTTACTTTTCTAATCATTAAATGCCAGAGGTTGCCTCTGGGAATTTCTGTAATGAAACTTACCAAATTTGCTAATTGGCATAGTCTTTTTAAAAATGGATTCTTAGTCTGTGCTGCTATGCCAGTATACACCCAAATGAATACTGAACTATTTTTCTTAATTCAAACACAGAACTTAAATTAGCCTCATTTAGGTAAACAAACACTCCAGATTTATTTATTTATTGTTGACATAGAGTCAGAGATCATATCTAATATATATATATATATATATATTTTAAGCATGATTAATAAGCATTCTATAAACTCACAATCAGTAAATATTGTAAACAATATTTAGAAGTAATACATGACTCTATTTGTGAAAACACTTTTCAAAACAAACAGAAAGGAAACCAATAAAAAGTGGAAGCTCCACCCCTACCCTGATAAAGGAATAACTTTCCTTAGCTCTTTGATGTGTAATTTCTAGTTTTTTTCCAATAGGTATCTTTAAACACACATTTCCATTAAGATTCTATTTTGTTTGGTTTTCATGAAAGTGGGTTTGTATATTACATATTTTTTGTAACTTGCCTTTTTCACTAAGCCATGTGCCTTGGAAATTTTTCCATATTTGTGTGTGTATGTGTGTGTGTGTGTATAATACATTTATAATATATATAATATATTATAGATATATAATATATAACTGTGTGTATATATAATACATATATACATACACATACATATAAACCTGTATATAATTGCTATAGAGCATTCCTTAATATGGACATATGGGTAACTTAGCCATTTCCTTAGTAATTTGTCATTTTCCAGTTTTTTTGCTACTGAAAACAATGCTACAATTAACATTCTTTGACATATGACTTCCCATGGGGTATTTCTCTAAATGAGATGGTTGGAGATGGAAATGCTGGATTTAAAAATGTGGAGAGAAATGAATTAAATATGACCAAAATTATAAGTATTTTAATGTCATTTAGAATTGACTTTTAGCCCTAAGAAGATGAGGTTTTCTAAAAGCCAGCAACAACTTCTTCTGGCAAGGGGATTTTATGCGGCTCAAAATAGTAACCACAAAATGTAAGACAACCTAACCAAGGCCTTATTCTTTTTCTTTGGAAGGTAGTCTTTGAGTCAGGCAACAGTACTGGTTTCAAGTACTCTGAAATGACTGTCACCATGTGATGTAATAAAACCTTGAAAACCATATTTGTGAACGTGGTTTATGGACCCCATCCAAAAACATGTTTCACTAGCTTGTTTCTAGTGATTTGGATCTCTTCGGTAACATTACCAAAAAAAAAAGGTGTACATAGTGCTGAAATCTCTGTGCAATAGGCTGTTTTCTATGGTAAAATATGTGCATTTTACATTTTAATGAAACAGTCAAGTTGCTGTAATAAAGACTAAACCAACTGACATTCCACCAACACTGTGCAACAATCTCTGGACCTTCACCCTCAGCCGTCTTGGACATTACAACATGATAATGTCCAATATGAGGAGCAAGAGATATCTCAGGCTAATTATGACTAATTAGCTAATTACTAATGATTACTAGTAAGACAGGATGGTGATTTATTTTCTTATGTGTATTAGCCATTTGTGCTTCTTTGAACTGTTTTTCTATTGAATTACTTGGCTTTTCCAATTAATTACTAAGAACTTGTTAAATGCATTCTTTTTTTCCTGGTCTTTTGCTAATCTTGTAAATTTGTCTATGGTGTTTTTAAATACTGAAATTTTTGTTCTTTGTGGTTTACTCTCAGTATTTTCAACTGTAGATTTTTGAAAAGTTTCTTCCCACCTTTAAATTAGAAAGTTATTATCCTGTATTTTCTGGTTTTTTTTTTAATTGTTTTGGATTTATTCAGCTCTTTAATTCACTTGGAAATTCCTTTGTATAAGGTAGAAATATAACATTTACAGAAAATTCTAGATACATGATCTGTTTTTTAAACGTCACTTATTAAAAAAATCCAATCTGAACCCAATAATGTGAAATAACACATTCATCATCCACACAATTCCCCCTAAATGTATGTTCCTAGATGATTTACAGTGCTCCATTGATCTTTAATTCCTGCACAATATTAAACTGTTATTCCAGACCACCAGCTGGATTAGCCACTCCTTTCTTCTATTCAAAAATGTTCTATACTCTTTCCCACATTGTCTTTTGTGCATACATTTTAGAAACACCAAGTTCCATAACAAATTTTACTGGAAATTTTATTAAGTTACGAAAGTTAGTAGTTTTCATCTATTATCCCATCCAATAAGATGTGAATCTCTCACTTTTCAGATCTAATTTACACTTTCATAGAGTTTCATTAAACATTTTCTCACACTTTTATGATTTTAATTAATATAATGAGTGAGATCTACATTTCACAGCATAGTCTTGAATAATTCTTTTACTGCTGTAGTGGAAATTTACCTACTTTTATGTATTTATCTTCTATTTGTCTTACTTTATTCCTCTATTAGTTCTAATTGCTTTTTGGTGATTCTCTTGGATTTTCCTGACAGATAATCATGCTGCAAATGATGACAATTTGTTTTCTCTAAGATTAATACTTAGTTCATTTTCTGTGTAGTTAATAGTAATGATCATAAGCATTTTGCTGTTTCTTACTTTTGGAGGAGGGTTTTATATATTTTGTCATTACATATAACACCTACTGTAGACATAAATATATTTCATGGTATAACTGGATTACTTTAAGATTTTATGACTATACATACTGAATTTTACAAAAAATTTCTTCATCTATAGAGGTTATATTAACCCATTAATAATAGTGGATTATGCCATTGGTTTTCTAATATTGAACCAAACTTTTTTGGAATAAACCTGGCTTGGTCATATGTTATTCTTTTTTTTTTTAATTTTTTAAAAATTTTTAAAAATTTAACTCCAGTGTAGTTAACATACAGTATTATATTAGTTTCAGTTGTACAATATAGTGACTCAACAACTCTATACGTGTTACTCAGTGCTCATCATAGTAAGTGTACTAGTAATCCCCTTCACCTGTTTTACCCACCCACCCCCCACCTACCTCCCTTCTAGTAACCATCTGTTTGTTCTCTGGAGTTGAGAGTCTGTTTCTTTATTTCTCTTTTTCTGTTATTCATTGTTTTGTTTCTTGAATTCCACATATGAGTGAAAACATAGGGTACTTGCCTTTCTCTGACTTATTTCATTTAGCATAATACTCTTTAGATCCATCCATGTTGTTGCAAATGTCAGGGTTTCAGTCTTTTTTATGGCTTAGTAATATTTCTGTGTGTATGTGTGTGTGTGTGTGTATACCACAGTTTCTTCAATCATCTATCAATGGACATTTATTTGCATTGCTTCCATAATTTGGCTATTGCAAATAATGCTATTATAAACATAGGGGTGCATGTATCCTGAATTAGTGCTTTCATATTCTTCGGGTAAATACACAGTAGTGGAATTACTGCATCATATAGTAGTTGCGTTTTTAATTTTTTGAGAAACCTCTGACTGTTTTCCACAGTGGCTGCCCCAGTTTGCATTCCCACTTACAGTGCAAGAGGGTTCCTTTTTCTCCGCTTCCTTGCCAATACTTGCTTTTTGTGTATTTTATTTTAGCCATTCTGACAGGTGTGAGGAGATATCTCATTGTGACTTTGATTTGCATTTCCCTGATGATTAGTGATTTTGAGCATCCTTTCCGATTTGTGCCTGTTGGTCATCTGTATGTCTTCCTTGGAAAAATGTCTATTCATACTTTTTTTTTTTTTTTTTTTTTTTTTTTTAGATTTTATCCATTTACTTGACAGACAGAGATCACAAGTAGGCAGAGAGAGAGGGGGGGGAAGCAGGCTTCCCCTGAGCAGAGAGCCCAGCATGGGGCCTGATCCCAGGACCCTAAGATCAGGACCTGAGCCGAAAGCAGAGGCTTAACCCACTGAGCCACCAGGTGCCCCTATTCATGCCTATTTTTAATTGGATTATGGTGTGTGTGTGTGTGTGTGTGTGTGTGTGTGTGTGTTGAATTGTGTAAATTCTTTATATATTTTGGATACCAACTCTTTATCAGATAAGTCATTTGGAAATATCTTCCCTCATTCAGTAGGTTGTCTTTCAGTTTTGTTGGTTGTTTCCTTTGCTGTGTGCAGAAGGTTTTAATTTTGGTGTAGTCCCGATAAGTTTATTTTTAGTTTTGTTTCCCTTGCCTCAGGAAATATATCTAGAAAATATTGCTATGGCTGATGTCAGAGAAATTACTGCCTGTGCTTTCTTCCAGGATTTTTATGGTTTCAGATCTCACATTTAGGTTCTTAATCCATGTTAGGTTTATTTTTGTGTATGGTGTAAGAAGGTGGCCCAGTTTCTTTCTTTCTTTCTTTTTTTATTTTATTTTATTTTTGCATGCTGCTACCCATTTTCCCCCACAACATTTATTGAAGAGACTGTCTTTTTCCCATGGCACATCCTGGCCTCCTTTGTTGAGAATAATTGACCATATAATTGTGGGTTTATTTCTGGGCTCTCTCTTCCATACCCTTGATCTTCATGCCTATTTTTGTCCCAGTACCTTGCTCTTTTGATTACTACAGCTTTGTACTATATCCAGATATCTGGTAGTGGGATACTTTCAGTTTTGCTCTTATTCAAGATTGCTTTAGCTGTTCAGGGTCTTTTGTGATTCCATACGAATTTTAGGATTGTTTGTTGTAGTTCTGTGAAAAAAATGCTATTTTGATAAGGTTGCATTAAATCTGTAGATTGCTTTGGGTAGTATGGACATTTTAACAATATTAATTCTAATCCATGAACAGCGACTATCTTTCCATTTGTTTGCATCATCTTGAATTTCTTTCAGGAATGTTTCACAGTTTTCAGAGAACAGGTCTATTGCCCCTTCATCGTTTGTTCATCGCTATTTTATCATTCTTGGTCTGATAAAATTGGGATTGTTTTCTTAATTTCTCTTTCTGCTACTTCATTATTAATGTATAGAAAAGCAACAGATATCTGTACCTTGGTTTTGTATCCTGTGACTTTGCTAAACTCATTTATCAATTTTAGTAGGTTTTTGGTGAAGTTTCTAGGGTTTTTTATGTATACTATTATGTCATCTGCAAATAGTGAAAGTTTTACTTCTTCCTTACCAATTCCTTACCAATTTGGATGTCTTTTTTCCCCCTTCTTCTTAACTGATTGTTGTGGCTAGGACTTCCAGTACTATGTTCAATAAAACTGGTGAGAATGGATATCCTTTCTTGTTCCTAATTGTAATTTGAAAGTTCTCAGTTTTTCACAGTTGAGTCTGACATTTGCTCTGGGTCTTTCATATATGGTCTTTATTATGTTGAGGTATGATCTCTTTCAACCTACTTGTTAAGGTTTTTATCATGAATGGATATTGTGCTTTGTCAAATGCTTTTTCTGCATCTGTTGAGATGATCATTTCTTTTCTCTTTTTGATGTGATATAACGTGTAAATTGTTTTGCAAATATTGAACCACCATTGCATCTCAGAAATAAATCCCACTTGATCGTGATTATAATATTATTCTTTTAATGGGCTGATTAATTTGATTTGCTGTTATTTTACTTAGGAATTATAATTCATATGTGTCTTCCTTGTACTTTCTGTTTTTGTTTTTCTTTAATGTTCTTGCTCAGTTTTAGTCTGAGATTTAGGTTAACCTCAAATAAAAAATTAGGAAGACTGTCACATTTTTCTGCACTCAAATTGTTCATATAAACCGGGATTATCTATTCATTAAAATTTTTAGAATTCTCCTACAATTTTACCACTGTGGTGATAAATTTTCCCTAATAAGAATTGGTGTAGTCAGGCATTATGCTTCTTTTTAACCAATCTTCACAATTTACATCTTCCTGAAAAAAATGTCCATTTTATGTAACTTCTAAAAAATTTATTCATAGAATGTTACATACAGTATTTTAAAGATCTGTTGTATAACTTTCTCCCTTTTCTTCTCTTGCTTTTTTCCCTTTTTTTCTTTAGCAGAGCAGTTAAGAGTGTCTATTTATTGTTCTTTTAAAAGAACCAGCTGTTTTATTTATTGATATAGAATATTCACTTGCTTAGAGGGCATGCATTTTTCTAACTCTGTAACTTTTGTTTTCAAATAATTGGTGTTTTATTAATCTTTGATTTATCAGTTCCTGAGAGAGGTTTACTAACATTTCCCACTAGTGTTTTGGATTTGTGTATTTCTAGGTCATATTGATATGTGCTTAAAACTGTTCTATCCTCAAGTTTGGATTGCAGATTTTATCAATGGCAAATATCTTCCTTGGCAACTTCTAGTGCTTTTGGCTCTAAAATCCATTTTGTCTGGTATGAATATTTGTATATCCATGCCTGTCTTTCTTTTTCTTTTTTTAGCATTTGCCTGAGGAAGCTTGGTGCATCTCTTTATTGAAGGCTTTTGGATAATTTTGCCTTTTGTATCTCTGGAAACAACATATTAATTTAATTTCTTTTTACTTTGCTGCCATTTTCAAACAGGCACGAAAACAGAGGACTGGCCAAAACATCAATCTTCCATAATGACTTGGTTTTTGCAGTTCACTTTCTTTGCACTCAGTAACCTCCATTCATGTATTTTTAGGGTGACCTCCGCGGACTCGGCATGTGAAAAATCACTCTCAGGAATCACTCACACTGCTTTTTAGGGTATCTCCCAGCTACCAGCATGTGAATTGACCTCAATGGTGTAAAGAATAGTAAAGCCACTAAAAAGACACGTTTCTTTCCCTCCTCATCATACCTGTGGCTTTACAGTTAGTTGCTTATTTAAAATCCACTGTGTTATTTTTCCTCATTAGGAGAAAAAAGTTATCATTTTCATATTTAGAGGAAAAACTGGAGGACCAAACCTAAGAGAGTCATACTATCCTGCTTGAACTCATTCAGAATGATAGTGACATAAAACAAATATAAAATGCCTGGTGGTATTTTACCATGTGTTCTACAACAAACAAATGAAACCCCTCCTTCCTAGAAAAATGGTATTTCATTGGCCTCCATTAGGATGGCATTTGAAGGGAGGGCAGCAAGACCATTTCTCTTTCTATTTCTTGATGCAGCAAGTTCAGTCTTACTATAGATACTACTTTTTAATTGACCATTAGCGCTTCTGCAAGATCGATAAAAACTCCTATATCTCCATTTTTTTTCTGTTTATTAACCATTCTGATTAAGAGTCCAGTGGGTGGAAGAAGAGATGATGGATGCTTCAGCAGCTGAAATGAGTTTGAGGGGAGATTATTTGTAGATGTAAAGTAATTTAGATTCCCTTAATTTCTCTTCCAACAAATGATTGTGCTGACTCTAAGTACAGCTAAAGTTGGAGAATATATTCATTCTCTATGGGTTGCTTTAGAAAAACAGGTGTACATAAGAGTTATGTTACTGATTATTTTAAGTGCCTACTTTTAGATGGGGTTGGAGTGGGGAGGGGTAGAGCAGGTTTCTCAAGGAAAAAATTTTTGTGAATCAGAAACATGGTGGGCAGATAGTTTTGAGGTATTCTATTTCTCTAGAAGAACCAATATATTCTTAATATATTGGATTCATATATTCCATTTCTTAAAATTTGAACATGTTGATTTCAAGAGTGATTGTTAAAAGGATTTCTAAGTTCAGGGATGTATGGTCAACTTAATTACTGAATGGCGGTCCTCTTCTACAGTAATTTTTTTCTTAATCTTTCTCTGTAACTAACACACTTGGAATAAGAAAGCTCAAGTTTAAGAATGTTGACTTATCTTAAACATCATATATAAACATTTGTCAGTGAGAGTTTGTTTTTTCAGTTTCTACTTTTTGCGAAAGCTAGTTTGCATAACAGAATTTTGGAGTCTGTTACCTTTTTCTAATAGGGTATTTGTGGTAAAGTCATTTATTGTATAACATCTGAGGTCAGAGGAGAAATACGACTGTACTGGATAAGAATATTTTCTAATTTAGATGATTTCATAAACTGTATTTTATCGTGTTTTTCTTGTTTCATTAGATATTTTCCCTATCTTCTTGTTTCAAATCCATGTTGATTGTTAAGTATCAATAAAGGCATCAACAATCACAGACTCAAAGAAGCTTTTTCCCTTTGCCCCAGAGTTTTTTCACCTTCTGCACTTAGCTCTTGTCACTGCCCTAGGATCTCTGGGACCTTCAGAGTAATTCAAACTGAGTCAATGTTCTGCTTCCCAGCCCCGTTATGAACATTATATATTGAAGTTGATTTCTTTTGTACTTGCAGAGAACATGGCCTCATAGACTATATATGAACTAAAAACTATGGGCAGTCTCAAATAAACCCATATATGTACACACATTCAACAGTGTGGCTAGATTTCAATAATACTGAGTTCTTTTTATGTGCAAAGATTCTATTCTATTCACTTGGCCTATTAGCTCATTTAATCCTTCCAGTAATTACCTTCTTTCACCCTTCTCTTGGACATGCCGTTTCTTCCCACAATTGAACCATTCTAAGATCAGGGAGCATCACATGACGACTGAGTAAGTCCCAGCCAGGTGACGCAGTGCTGTGGTAGTTGTGTGAAATTTTTACATCAATACCTTTCAGTAACAATAGTGCATAGCATCTGTGTCTTAGAGTCTGAAATACATACTAAACAGATTGCTTTCATTTTGTCCAATTTCATCAGATGGAGAGGCCACAGCTGAAGTTATGGGGCTCATCCACTGACGCTCAGCTGGTCAGTGCCAGAACTGAGACTTAAGCCCAGCTCCCTGACTCCTGAACTCACACTTAATGTCTACCAGTTGGCTGTGGCAGGCGTGGAGTGAAAAACCACAGGGCTGGTGAAAGAAAGGAGAAAGCTGCTCTATTGCACAGTACCGTTGTTAAGTTGGGATAAATCATCACCAATTCGTAGACGTCAAGACAGGCAAATCTTTTAATTTCCATCTCTAAGTTAAACTTTTAAATTAGTTCAACCTGAATTTTCAAACTAAACCGTATATTTCACCAGGAACCATACATATCCTACACAACACTCCGCACATTAACGAAGAGGCATGCGGCATGAAAGAATCAGAGATGCTAGGATGAGCGGGAATTCTTTTTTTTTTTAATCTAATAATTTCTTAGACTTATTAAATTCTTTTCCCTCACTGCTGACCCTGAGACTGACATGTTCTTAACGTTCTTATTCTTCAATCTCTCCTCAGTCCCAGGCAGACAGCACGGTGCTCTGTTGACCTCAGGCTCTAGAAAGCTACTCAGAGCCTCTCTCTGCTCTCTGCCGCGATCGACAATCTCTCTCATTCATACATTCAACAAGACCTGCCCGCCGTCTCAGGCCCAAACATTTCATTTTCTAGTTGTAAGCTGAACAGTTTTGGAAATCAAAATAACATTTCCAGGCTCTAGGGGAACATTTAGTCGGCCAGCAGAAACTCATTTTCTCCTCCACGAAGAAAGATGAATCTTTTATTCTGTTTCTTTATCCAACATGGCTGGTTTGTTTTTCCAATATACTAACATGTGGCCTTCCCTATCATAGCAGCAACCCCAAGCGCCTTGAGGAGAGACTGAAGTTTACCAGAAGGCACAGACTGATTCTCTCTGGGTTCAGATTCTCCTCCCGCCCCTAAATGGCTGCATGGCCTCTGATAATTTGTTTGATCTCTCAGTGACCTTGGCTGTAAATTTAGGATCCGTCACAAGACAGTGCTCGTGACCTGGAAGCTTGTAAGCATTCTGGAAAAATAAGCCACGTCTATCTATTGTTATTAAGACACAGTCATATTTATCTCCATACTCCTATTTCATTTTATAATTTACAGAAGAAGAAAATGTTCTCCTTCTCAGAAAATTTTTCCACTTTAAGTTACTGTCATTAGTTACTTTTTCAAAAATGATTGTCAAGGTTCAGTCAGAATTTTTATAAGAACTTCATGATTCTGCAATACATAATTCTTTCCATGCATTTAATGCATACTTACCTTAACAAGAGTCCTTACTTCTTCCATTTGAAGAAAATTTCTGTGTTAGTTTTGCATTCTATGTTGTAAACTCTTTTACTATTATCCAAGGCAGTATTAAATGTATTTTAGGTAATGTTTTTTGTCCTAATAAGGAAGCTTGTTGAAGCAAAAGTGCATGATTCCAGATCGCACGGACCAGAATGCTTTAACACCTGTCAGATTTGTTTTCTTGATCATCAGCTCTGGAAAAACATCCAGGTATATCCAGGAAACCTGGAACTACAGGAATTCTAAAAATTGATTCGGTTGCCTGGAAATGATAGATTCTAAAGAGATCAAACTTTATTACTTTGGAGATTTTCCTTGTGGATTTGGGCATGAAAAGTACAGACTTCATAACTCAGCTATGTGAGCAGAATCATCCATTTTAGCTTGGCTCACCTAATTCTAAATCCACTTTCTAATATTCCCCTTCTTAATAGCACCATCCCTCTTAAAGCCCTTGACTGCTTATATAGAAATCTTTAAAAAATTAGGTCATCATGAAACACTAAATTTTAATAACTGGATATACAGGGCATAGAAGCAAATATATCAAATTGCTTTTTGTTAATCATGATTACATTTTTGTAAGAACCTAATGCTGGTATCACCAGGTTTATTAAGTCACTCAGCACAACTGAAGAATGACAAATGAGAAAACTGATGTGAAGAAACTTTATAAACTGCAAGGGGCTGTATAAATGTTAGGTTTTAAATATTGAATTAGTAACTTAGAAAAGTGAATGTATTGTCCAAAAGATGATACTTAGAAGGAACCCTCAAATATGTATCTCTTTATGTACTAAAAGCAAGTACTTGGCTATACCAGAATGTACTGAGGTCACAACCCAGAAAGACAGAATAGAAATAGAGCTATTAGTTTGTCCATTTGGTCCAGGATTTCTTTGCTTGGTGCTTTTATTTTTCCAAATAATTTACTGTAACTATGACTTCTTTTTATTATTAAGATATAATTGGAATGTAAAGTCAAATTAGTTTTACGTATACAAGGTAGTGATTTATACAGGTCTATATTATGAAATGATTACCACAACATTAAGTTCTGATATTAAGTTTACTTAATATCTATCACTACTCATAATTACATTCTTTTCTTTTGATCAGAACTTTTAAGATCTACTTTGTTTGCAACTTTCAAATATACAACACAGTATTGTTAACTATAGTTACCATGTTGTCGGTTATATCCCCAGAATTTCTTTATAACTGGAAGTTTGTACATTTTGACCACCTCTACCATGACCTGTTAATGGTGGGATAAAATGATTCAATGGTGTAAAAAAACAATTCCTTGTCCTTTGGCAGATAATGTCTTTGACTATTTCTGCATGTTGGGTTGATTCTTCAGTCGTCAAACCAGTACAGTAACATGACTATACCCGTCCTCTAGGACAGATGGGATATGTGGATAAATCCTGGCATTCCTAAAGAATGGAGAAGCTCTAATCTCAGCTAAGAAGAATGAAGTCACCCATTAGTCTCAGGGTAATAAAAGCATAGCTCTTCAGATGAGCATCAAATAAAACGGTTCCCTAGGTCAGACGCAAAAACACCAAAGAGCTAGCAAGGGTTCCTTTAAGAAGGAAATGCAGCTAAAGAGGTATAGAGCCTGAGGAAGAGTAGGAAGATTCCTGAAGGTGCCTATACATTAGTACACCTGAGGATCTTCCAAAAATACTGATAACTTGTTTCCCAACCTAATATTCCCAAGGCCCAGCCTGAGCAAATGAACCTGTCATGCAGGCTCGCCCAAGAGAAGAACCTGTCCTGGTTTGCCTAAAAGCATCGTTGGCACTGTGACTGAGACACTTGGTAACCATATGGAGAAACACTAATTAAGAACATGGCCCAGGATGGGTTCCAAAGGAAGCAGATTCTGCGATAATTGGCATGCAGAAAGTTTATCAGGGAGGGCTCTAGGGATCAACATGTATGGATAGGAAGAGGAAGAAGTTGGATTAGGCAGAAGAAGTTGGGCTGCCTTGCAGTCTCAATGAAGACCTCAGCTGACATCTCAGGCTGCTATAAAGCTACAGTGGCCCTTAAGGGTAGTTACAAATTGAGATGAGGGGCCATACATACCTACATAGACCAGTCATTTGATGCATGCCACCCTCGGAGGGCTTTTGTCCTTGAGCGAGTAGATCCTCTTCAGTAGAGGCAGCCTTGGGTGAGGGATGTCAGTATCTGGTAGCAGCAATCTCAGCAACTGGGGAAATACATTCTTCAGTTCTATAGAAAGTTCTGGGAGGGACATCATATTGAATGCTTATTAATTTGTTTTAACTTTGGTAACTTAGCCACTTCATTATGTGGCATAATAACAAATCGAAGCAACCGGTATAAGAATTCCCCTTATAAGAACGAAGTCTTCGTTTAGGAAGATAACTTCTTGGGATTGAGACTGAGGGCAAAAAAGAGGTGAATAAGGAGTGCCACATTTGAAGTGACAGGAGTGGGGTGGGAGTGGGGAATGGAGGGAGGACAGAGCACAGAGGTAAAGGTGGGAAAAGATCCATGATTAAATAACAGTGGGGGAAATGTTTAGTACCGGGGACTTTTGATACTCGATTTCAATGTGTACTGTTGTAAATAAATCACCCCCCTCCATTTCCAGAATAAAAGACATATACAGAAGTTTGGAGATTTAGCTTTGTTTTTGTTTTTTTGGTTTTTTTTTTTGTCGTAGTGTGTTTGGGTGTTTTGTGGCAATCACGTAAAGAGTCAGCAGAAATGTTTGTGCAGTGGGAGTGACAGATTAAAACAGAAATAACTGACTGAGTTCTCAAAGACACTGAGACCCCAGGAGATAGCTAAAATTGCAGGTGTTTTGTTTGTTTTGCTTTGTTTTTATGACTCCCAACTTTTGTCCACAGCAATTAGTTCGTATATGGAAAGGCTTGCATGCTTGCTCAGGTGACTGCCAGAAAGAAAATGGAGGAAAAGTCACTAGGACTTAATGAGCTTCCAGCTACACTGGAAGGAGAAGAAGTCCAAAAAACAAAAGGGGTGGGAAAGGCAGAATGCACTCCTGAAAACACGATAAAAGAAATAAAAGTAACCTGATCCAAAGCCCACATTTCTTCTGACAAATGAAGGTACACTCTTTGTGTAAACATCTAGGGATATAGTTCTACAATTTGAAGGAGTTCCTTTTATCTAGGTGGCTCAGTCAGTTAAGCCACTGACTCTTGATTTCAGCTCAGGTCATGATCTCAGGGTCATGATATCAAGCTCCATGCTGGGCTTTATGTTGAACTCCTTACTGAGCAGGGAGCCTACTTGAGATTTTCTCCCTTTGCCCTCCACTCCCGACTCGTGGGCGTGTGCTCTCTCTCTCACTCTATCAAAAAATGAAATGAAATGATATGAAATGAAATGAAATAAAGGAGTTCCTTCGATCTAGATTATAAATATGACCCTTGAATAATTTAATTCCTTGTTAAAACTGTCTTTGCTTTCCTTCAGATATCCAAATTTAGCAGATAAAATTTGCATGTATTTGCCATTAGTAGACCAATTAATTGGTGTGGATGCCCTGATTCTATTAGATTATACATATAGAAGTTTAGACAAGGTATTACACTATGCTGTTTAGTCCTGTGTAAGGAACTAATTAAAAAAAATACTAGAGGTTGGTTCCCCAAGAAAAAGAGAATCTAGGAAGTAATGAAGTGTCATTTGTTAGCATAAAAGGAGGTACCATACAATTAATTCCCCTTTAATATATATTACGTAGCATTTTCTAAACCAAATTTAAAGCTAACTTTAACCTCCAAACTTTGAAAAAATGCTTTCAGTTGGGAAAAGACAAAGATTGATATATCTCATTCTCCTCTTAAAACTTTATATCACCTTAATAATGTTGGTGTCAGAGGTAAGAATTATCTGTTATAAAATTCATCAAGATGCAAATATGTGAGGATAAACATGGTCTATAAACATTGACTATATTATCAAGTTATATATATATCTCCAATTTATGAATACCATGTGTGATTTTCCAAATGTGTGTCTACACTTTTAAAGAAGGTTTAAAAAATTGGTGTTTTCAAAATAAATGCAAGCTGCAACTCTCCATTTACAGCAGATGTTTTTCTGACTTGACTATCTGGATTCAACATTTTCTTGATTAACAAAGTACTCGGCTATTAGTTCAATTTCTGTCTAGGAAGCTTAAAATGCAGTTCCTACATCTTTGATTCCCTCCTAATCCTACCATTGTGTTGTATACACCATAGGTATTTTAGAAAAACAGTGAACAGAATTTAGAGAGCAAATTAGATCAGATGAGTGTGTAGATTTTTTCTTTCATGTTACCAAGGGTTACATATCAATGGTTATTGACTAAAGAGCTAAAAATACACATTAAAAATCACAAAGAGATAAATTGGCCTAATGGCATGTTGTGATAACAAGAATTCACTTTGCATGTCTTACACTTGATGATATGCTGTAAATAAATTATCTTACTTGATCCAAACATCAGTCTGTCTTACAGTTGAGTAAACTAATGTTGAAGAAAATAAGTAAGTTACCTAAAATCACGTTGTGAATTACAGAGTTTGAAGGAAAACTCAGGCATGTCTAATTCTAAAATCCCATTTTTAACTACTACACATTCTTCAAAGTTTTTATTATAACTATAATAAATATCCATAAAAACTGGCTTTATCTCTAATAAAGCAAAATTTCAGACTTCACTTCTAAATTTTGCATGTTCCCATAAGGCATCAGCCTTTTAAGATATTTGAAAGATGACCTTATCGTCGTTTCAATGCTGTTAATGTTCCCGGCAAAGAGAACTAAAACATGGAATTGCAGGATGTTAGTTATTCCAATGTAAAATTTACTTTGTATTTTGAATTTGAATGAATTTAACTATTTAGCTTGCACTTTTCCTTTGTATTAAATCAGCATCAATAAAGGTTTCCTTTTCAAGCAGAATATCTTTAGAAATTGATTGTTTCATTACTTTGAGTAAAATGAGTATGTCAGCCTCCCACTCCAAGTTGTTTTGAGGCCAAGCAGAAATAATTACTTCTAAACAGGAGAAGAGGAGGTAAGAAAGAGAAACATATAATCTAAGGAAGAATGAGTGAGAACTAGACTGCTGTGCTTTCTAGAAGGAGTTTGCAGGGAGTCAGATTCGTGGAAACAGAAAGATGTATTGTTTAGTGGAAAGAGAAGAGTTTTGAAGGCCGAAGCCCTAAGTTAGTATCCAAGAATGACAATTAGTAATGATATGACAACAGAGGAACCATGTAGACTCTGGCCTCATCTGCATCCTTATCTGTGCCATAGTCATAATAACAACGCCTGCCTTGTACTTAATTTAAAAAGCTATACTGAGAAGCAAAAAAGAAAACGTATAGAAAAGACTCAGTAAATGTAAATGTATATAAATATTAATTTTGATCTTTTAACCCCAACTGGTGATTATCACAGCAGTTGTTCATTATGAATAAGCCCATGAACTGAGTCTATAGCCTCAGCTTGGTTTTCCATGGTTAAGACAAAGTGAAATTAAAAACATAAACTAAAAATATCTGACCTTCCCTAGGTAATCTATTTTCTGCCAATATTACAGTTGCATCCACAGTGCAGCCAGATAATAGTCATTCATATCAATCAAAGAGTTCAGTTTTTAGTGATGTCTCCTAAATAGGTTTTGTTAGGTTTAATACTTTATATGGGAATTTTAAAAAATGTTTTTTAATCCTTAAAAACAAATCCTGCAGTGCAAGAAAAAAGATACAAAGCATTAAGAAAGCACATTCCACATTGTCCTTTAACTTAGAAAAATACATAGTCATTGATTAATGGATGAAGATCGAGGGTCTATATTGTGCTGAACACCAGGCCAAGCATGAGTCTCTAAAGGGATTAAGACTTGGGGTCTACCCTCAAGAGCTCCCTGGTCTAATAAGGAGATAAGTCACATGACCGACCACTACATAAAGTGGTACATGCATATCAGAAATAGGCTCTACTTCATTGGAACTATTAAAAGGAATACATAGCTCCATTTTGAATTACCTCTTCATCATGGCACTACTTAATATGAGTGGAAGGATAATTTTCTTAAGCCCAAAGGGGAGAAAAAGAACATTCTAGAAAGGAACAACATAATTAAAAGCATCAAGGTGTGTGATTAAAAGGCACAGTTTAGCAATGGTCAGGCCATTTGACACAATGGCTGAACAGGGTAGAGTGACAAGGAATTAGGCTCACTTACAAGTGAAGACAGGTTTATACAAAGTTCCACCCTGTGTAGCATGCTAAAGAATTCAGAATTTTATGCCTTGGGTTCTAGAAAGCTATGGAAGAACTTGAAGTGAAGGGCAGATATCTTTAAGGGTGTGTGTGTGTGTGTAAGTGTGTTTTGTTTTGTTTTTGCTTTTGGGTTTTTTGATTGTTTGTTTGTTTGTTTTTGAGCAGTCACACCAGTAGCTCCATAGAGTCTGCAGGACCCAAAGAAAATCTTCAGAGTTCTTATGTATTGACAATATTATGGTGATTCTGCCATACGTAAAAAGTAAAAACAACATTAAATTATAAAAATAAATGTGCAGAAAGCTGACCATGTTCTGATATTTCTCATACTGATTAATTTCAATGCTGTTTTGAAATGTTAACTATGGAACGATCTCAATTATTTTCTCAATTTCCTATATGCTAGCATTTAGCCCAGCACAGAAAGAAGGCATAGCAGTGGGCTAAGGCTCCAGGAAGGAGATAAGTTAGACATCCACAGCAAGAGTCCACAAGAGTGATGACCAAGTCACAGATGGTTGGCTTTGTCTGTGGGCCTGGAAAAAGATGGAGAGATTAAACAAGTTTAAGAGAAGCTTCAGTATAGTTTGAACAAATGAATTCATAGAACAAAAGAAAAAAATCAATAAAGCCAAGAAAATGTTTATTGATGGTTGATGGAGAGAGAAAAAGACTAGTCACCACGGAATTGACCAGATTTACTAGGATTCCAGACTGGAAGTTCAGACCACAGTCATTGCTGTCAGTCTAGGCGATAGAGTAAAAGTGTATTTCAAAATAGCTTAATGCCAAAGGGCTGCTGTTGCAAACCAACCAAACAGAGATGACCACTAGATAGTTAATCTCTCCTTCTTGTTCTCTATTGAAGAAAAAGAAGAAAGAAAACACCACAAAACAAACAAAACATACAAACAAACAAATAAAAAAACTAGAATGCTGGAATCCTTGCTGTGAATTGAAGAATGATATGATCCTAAAGGCCAAGGCCACATCATAATCCACCTATAGGGACAATATTTAGGATTTGAGTGAACTAATCCGACTAAGCACAGAATTCCACAGGCTTAGAGCAAAGATCACACTTGTTTTCAGTGTAGATATGACTCTGTTTCTGACTTTTGTACTAAAAAATAAATTAAATAAGGTAAAACAAAATGAAATGAAATCAAGCATTGTGGCAGCATAAAATGTCTCTTGTTTCTCTCCCCGTTCCCCCACCACCAACAAAAATTTGGCATCCATCCATGGACAAACAGCCTTTGCGGGAGTTTTAGGATCCAGCACCACATGCCAAGGGACCTGAGAGTTTTTACTCTCAGTAATAAGTAGACAGATCTTGGTCCAGCACTCTGTGCACCTCACCCACATCCCCACCCCCACCACCCCATTGCTGGTGCTCTGTGAATGCTTCTAATGGTGGGACAAGGGTGAACCTTGGCAAACTGCTAATAAGTATGCAGAGAAAGCTGGCCTATAGGCCAGAGAGAGACCACAATCTTAAGCTTCAGCACCGTGTTTGGAAAAACAAAGCAGAAACTGTCAGCACTCAGCCTGGAAAGAAAGCAAATGAGCTCAAGAATTCTTCCACAAGAAGCAAGAAACATGGAGCAAGTGTACCCATGGAAGTTGGGAGATAGCATCCAAATTTCTAGCAGGGCTAGACGATGTCTGTCTCCTGAAAGAAGCTGGTAAAGAGTAGAGGAGGTAACTACTACTTCAAATGTGAGGAAAGTGACTCAAAGCTTTAAGGAATTCGTATGAAAAACCAAGATTCATGACACCACAGAAGAATCGCAATAATCTTCCCATAATTGAATCCATATAGGGAGATCGGTGACTTAGCTGATAAAGAATTCAAAATATCTGCTTTAAGGAAACTCAAAAAGCCACAAGCAGAAAGACAAGTCATGAAATCGGCAGAGCAATACACAAATAAAAGAAGTTTAACCAAGAGATAGAAATTGTTAAAAAAGAGCCAAAAAGAAACGGTGGTGCTGAAGAACACAAGGAATCAAATGAAAAAGAAATACAATGGAAAGCAATAACATCAGACTTGAGAAAGCAGAAGAAAGATTCCATGTGATTAAAGGCAGGAACTTCAAAATTATCCAGCCAAAGAAGAAGAAGAAGAAAAAAAAAAAGGAATAAAAAAGAATGAAGAAAATCAATGTGAGCTATGGATGAGATGTAGATGGTTTAAGAAAACCATTTTGAAAATTACTAGAGTCCCAGAAGAAGAAGAAAGGCAGAAGAGGGCAGAAAACCTTTTTTAAAGACATAATAGTAGACATCTTCCCAAATCTGGGGAAAGATTCAGATATCCAAGTTCATGAAGCTCATATATCATCAAACCAAATCAACTTCAAGAGATTTTCTCCAAGACACATTATAATAAAACCGTCAAAATCAAAGACAGAGAATCTTACAAGCAACAAGAGAAAAAAAAAAAATGCTGTAACTTGTAAGAGAATCTACATAAGGTAAATTTCTCAGCAGAATCCTTACTGGCCAGAAGAGAATGGGATGATATATTCAAAATGTTGAAAGGAAAAAACTGCCAACCAAGAATACTCTACACAGTAAAGCTTTCCTTCAAAAAGGAAGGAGAGATAAAGACATTCCTAGATTAAAAAAAAAAAAAAAAAAAAGCTAAGGTATTTTATGACCACCAGATCTGCCTCACATGAAATGCTGAAAGAAGTTCCTAAAGTTGAAATGAAAAGGTCAGAATTAGTAACATGAAAATATGCAACACACCGGCCAACTTAAGTATATAGTCAAATTCAGAATAACAGTGTTATTTGTGGAGTGTTAACCACTGAACTCTAACATAGAGTTTAAAGGACAAGAGTATTAAAAATAACTATGGCTATAATAATATGTTATTGGATATAAAATATAAAAAGAAGTAAATCATGACATTAAAAACATAAAAGGAGGCGGAAGAAAAGGTAGAGGTTTTGTATGTGATCAAAGTTAAATTTGTGTCAGCATAAAATAGATGGTTATGTCTATAAGATGTTTTATGTAAGCCTTATGGCAATTGCAAAGCAAAAACTTAAGAGTAGTTTTACAAAAGAAGTTTATAAAGGAACCAAACTTACCCATATGTAAAATCATCAACTCACAAAGGGAGGCAGCAAGAGAGGAAGCAAGGAACAAGGGAACCAGAAAACAATTAATAAGATGGTATCCTTCCCTATCAATAATTACTCTACATATAAATGGGTAGACTTCTTCAATCAAAAGACAGTAACTAGATGGATTAGAAAACAAGACCCAACTATATGCTGCCTATAAGAGATGCACATTAGTGGGGCGCCTGGGTGGCTCAGTGGGTTAAAGCCTCTGCCTTCAGCTCAGGTTATGATCCCGGGGTCCTGGGATCGAGCCCCACATCAGGCTCTCTGCTCAGCAGAAAGCCTGTTTCCTCCTCTCTCTCTGCCTGCCTCATCTCTCTTGTGATCTCTGTCAGATAAATAAATAAAATCTTAAAAAAAAAAAAAAGATGCACATTAGCTTTCCAGATAACCAAGATTGAATATGAAGGGATGGAAAAATATATTCTATGTAATTAGAAAGCAAAAGAGAACAGAGATGACCATAGCACACAAAACATATTTTCAGCCCATAACAGTAATAAGAAACAAAGAATATCACTATATAATAAAACTATGGATAGATCATCTAGACAGAAAACCAACAGGAAAACATTGGACTTCAATTGTGCTTCAGACCAAATGGACCTGACAGCCACATACAGAAGCTTTTATCCAACAGCAACAGAGTACACACTCTTCTCAAGCACAGATGGAACATTCTACAGGGTAGATCATATGAAAGGCACAAAACAAGTTTTAGCAAAAATAAGAAGATTGAAATAATACCAACTATCTTTTCTGACCACAGTGGTATGAAACTGGCAATCAACACCAAGAAGAAAGCTGCAAAATTCACAGATATGGGGCAATTAAAGAATCCACTCTGGAACAACCAATGATTTAAGGAAGTCATCAAAAGGTAAAGCAAAAAGATCTTGAAACAAACAAAAAATGAAAACACAACATATCAAAATCTATAAAATGCTGCAAAGGCATATCCCAAAGAGAAGTTTATAGTGATAAATGCCTACAATTAGAAAAAAGAAAAATCTCAAATAACCTTATTTGAGGTTAACTTTAAGCGTATCAAATTAACAGGTGGTACACTTTAAACTTGTACAGTGTTACATGTCAACTATAGCTCAATAAAGCTAGGAACAGAATTAAATGAGATAAAATAAAGTGATTTGCATAAAGTCCTGTGGTAAATGACCAAAGAAAGCACAGTAGTGTGACTATTTCACTATATTTTAATGTTTAAAGGGTGGTTTAGCACTGGCTATGATGATGTTTTATCTTATTATGGATTATTAATATTGCGGTATGGCCCTTTAAGGGACATGTTTGGTTAGAAAATAATGGATTTTTAAGGTAGAAAGAGATATCATACTAAAATTAGAAAGGGTCCCTGAAAGAAAATCCAACAGTATCAAAGAGACAATAGACTACTCTGATTCCAGTAAAAGAAATCTGCTCCTCCTAGTTGCCGTAATGGCACCTTCACTGCCTTGAAAAGAAATCTGACCATCACAGCGTAATGGCGCTGAGATTGCTCTTTGAATCATGTCAGAACGTAATGGGGAGTTAACTGACACAGCCCACTGACTAGCTTAATGGACATGGACACAGACAGCGGCATAAACCAGACCCTGAATGGACACAGACATGAGGAGGAAAAGAAAACAGTCTTAGAATATTCATATGTGTGTGCTTTGCTGCACCTGCTGTAAGTGAAATAAAATTATATTGAAAGAGATGTCACAATGGTTTGGGGTATGTTTTACCCTATTATGTGTTTATTAAAATGAAAAGGGTATAGGCAGGTCTGTCTTTACCTCACCCTTTCACAATTGTGTGAGAGCACTTCTACACTTTTTATCAGTAGAAAATATTCTCTTCTTCTTTAATTTACTGTATCTCAGCAAAACTATCCACATGGATCCCAAAGAGGGGAAGCTCTTCAATCAAAGCTACCTAAAATCATTAGCCCTTGCTAATACACTGTACCATCAAAATTAGTAAATTCTGGTTAATTTTTAACTGAGTTTGGAAAATCATAGTTAAGAGTAACTTCAGGTTTCTAAGGATATCTACACTGAGGCGTAATACCATGTTGTAAAATTCCTAAACACTTCTAACTTGCTTTTCTTGAAACATCCTTTGACTCATTTTTGGTTGGTTTCAAAACTTAGTGACTCTGGGCATCTAAAATAGATTAAAGTTACAAGATGTTTAACTTCTCATAGTATCACATTCATCCCCCGAATCATATATTTCTTCAAACGTTATAAATATTTATTTCTCTATCTCATTTTTTCTCTCTCTTTTCTTCTCCCTCTTCTATTTCTGACCTAAGAACTGGAATTAGACAGATTCAAACAAATAGCTGCTATTGTAGTAAAATCATAGTAATCATGAAATGTTACAGATTTCAGGAATAGTATACATTATGATTTATTTAGGCCGTGGAAATGGTTTCACGATTGTTAGGTCACAAAGTGTTTATACCTTTTTTTTTTAAGATTAATAAAGTAAAGAGAATCTCTTTCCATAAAAACCAGAGTATATAAATTTCCTGGATTCACTCTTTTTTTTTAAAAGATTTTATTTATTTTTTAGAAAGAGAGAGAGAGAGAGCACAAGCAGAGGGAACAGTGAGCAGAAAAAGGCAGAGGGAGAAGCAGGCTCCCTGCTGAGGAAGGAGCCTGACATGGGATTAGATCCCAGGACCCTGGGGTCATGACCTGAGCTGAAGAGGTGCATTTAACTGAGTGAGCCAGGCATCCCTGGATTCACTCTTGAACTAAGACAGTCTTTTGATTAAATAAGAAACTCCCCTTATATATGAAGTTGATATTAGATACAGTAAAGGGGACAGGTATATTGGTTAAGAAATCTCTTTAAGTATCACCAGTTTCCCTCCTATTTAATGGTATGTTGTTAATATAGAGAATAAGGGAGATTGGAGATGTAGGCTTTTCATTTTCTCTCTAAGAAACACGGTCCACACAGAGCTCACACCTTTGACCTTGGCTTCAACAACACCATGATCTCAGCAATTTGTCTACCATCCCTGCCTTTTGACCTCATATTTATGAGCCACATTACATCAGAGAATGCCAGAGTCAACAATTAACATTTAAGAATTACAACTACATATGAACCTATGTGCTTGTGTTTTCTTTCATACTATTGTCTAGTGCTATTTATTTTTAAAATAAAAAAGGAGGAAACATATTATATGATTTGCTAACCAATATGATTCTAAATGAGCAAATATTGGTAACATCTCTGTACACTAGCAGTAGGATTCTATAGGCCAATTCTAGCTTTTCCTTCCTAGGTTTATTTGAATGATACCTGACTGATCATTGATAAATATTAAAAAAAAAATCAGTAAATACAACCAGTTGGCCCAATACATATCTATCTCTCTAATACGTCAAAATTTTATGAAGCAATCTGAGAGTTAAAATCAAAGAATATTGTACCTTCAAAGCTCTCCCCACCATTTACACAATTTATAACAACCACCACTATGGCCAAGTAACACAATCCCACCTTCAGGACAGAATGGGTGGGGCCTCTGAAAATATGTCATTCATTGCAAATAGGACTTCAGCTTCATCTTGGCATTTCTCAAAGGAGGCAGTGTAATTGTGGAGTTATTAAATACCCACTTTGTGTCATATGAATTGAGAAACAAAGGGAGCTGGTTTGCAACTAGGAGCTAGGAACCCAGCAACTGCCCAAAGGCAAAACTAATGGGGATAGCAGCACAGTGCCTCCTTCTCAGACATTCCTTAGTACCAACCCCTTTGCAAAAGGGGTTCCAAAAGACACCCAAATGAATAAGACACCCAAATGAATAAGAATAAGACACCCTTGCACCCTTGTACTAAATTTGACTTTCCTTAGAACAATTTTCTTATAGCAAAAATCAAACAAGTCCTAAGAAATATAACCGGTACCCAGAAAGTCTCAAATCAAGAATGGTTAATTGGTTCATAATCCCCAAAGTGTCTGGCCAAAAATTTCTTGCAAAAGGAAAATTCAATTTCATTTAAATGTTTTTCTTGTATATATAATATTAATCAATTTTCATAAAGAGACAGTAGAAAAAATCTCCAGTAAGCTTGCTGTCTCTTATACAATAACCCCCCCCAAATAACTATACCGTTTGAAGAGAGGAAAGCCATATGTCATGTTAACGGTTTACCCAAATCATGTCATTCTGCATGTCAGGCAGGTGGCATTAATTTCTTACATAAGTGGAGTGAAATGAAATTTAGGGATGCCTGAGTGGCTCAGTCGGTTAAGTGGCTGTCTTCAGCTCAGGTCATGATCCTGGGATCCTGGGATCGAGTCCCCACATCAGGCTCCTTGATCATCTGCTTCTCCTTTTGCCTGCTGCTCCCCCTGGTTGTGCTCCCTTTCTCTCTGACAAAGAAATAAAATCTCAAAAAAAAATTTTTTAATGAAATTTAAATTTAATTCTTATTCATTTGGGAGAAAATAAGGTAGTGCTTACCTTGAGACAGAGGCACATACGGAGATAGGCACAGGCACTGAGAGAAAGGGGCAGAAGAAGGCACATGGCTAAATATCATGACTTTTAATCTGTTTACCGATCACATCCTAGATACCTCTAAAGGCCTTTACTTTTTACCTCTAAGTTTTCAGGCTACAGCAAAAATATAAATATGTATAAAGGGGGATAAATGATTCAACTAGGATTTATTCTCTTAGCTAAGAGAGCCAAAGGCAATTTCATATTTGCATTTTTATCATCTCTTAAAATAATATTACATAAATTCTAAATTATCCAGTTGTTTTGCAAAACTTTTTGGCATCAAATTTTGAATTAAATTTTATATTTGAAATCATTAGTCATTTTTATGGGAAAAATTATTCTTTTTCACCTATGGGATTTGGTGGAAACTTCAAATTTCTGTTTTTATAATACTTTCTAAAGACTATTGACCATGCAATAAATATTTTAATTTCTGAATTCAAGTCTGGTGGTTCATTAATGTTAATATCTTAAAAAATACAAAGTGATTCAATGAGGCAAATTAAGTAAACTGATTCATACATCTAGCAGAAATGACTCAAACTTCCCATAGCCAGCAAATTCACATAGACTGTCTTGTTCCTTATATTACAATGAATAATTGAGGTTTGCTTTTATTTTAACATTTTTAGTCATTGAAAGCTAATCAATAACATATCTGTGATTTTCAGTCATTGTTAATTCCATTACTTTACAGGGCAACATAGTTTCAAAATCATTATGAACAAAAATCTTGACCTTTTGAACTGGGGTTTGAAAATGGTAGAAAGAGAGTTAAAAAGATATTATCAATTCTTAGATCTTTGCTCCAGGAAATTACATTTCAGCTGCTCACTCGCTGTTACTTTTATAAACAAAAAGAAATGGTTATTGCCAGTATAATTATGGGATGCACTTCAGAGACTGATATTATTACACAGCGGATAAGGCACTACATAAATCAGAACTTTAGAAACAGGCAAATTTGACATGTTGCTTCAAGAGCACTTATGGGCATAGTGCCCTCTCAATGTGAATGACTAACCTCCATTATTTTAATAATATTTTCTCATATAGGCAGCTCAGAGAAGGAAACCATTTCCCTTTTATTGGTTTCCATTTCCATGTTTCTCAGTGAACGCTATCTCTCTGCAGATTGAACTAAAAATACTGATTTAAATGTATACTAAACTTCCCCATAGATGTTGAGCTACTTAAGAATCTTACTAGTTTTTAATACTAGAACAAAGATGATGCCCAATGTTGAAACATTTGTAAGTTATCATTTAATTGTTCTTCCTGTATGGCATCTCATTGTTTTGTTTTGTTTTTGTTTTTCATTTCTATTCTGATAGAGTATCTTATGAGGCTGCAAAAATTTTTACTGTATCTTTTACAAAAAAGAAAACTTCAAATTTTAAAGTGACATGATAATCCCCCCGCCAAAAGAAAAGATCTATCATCCCCATTCAAAAGGCCTTAGAAGCACCTAAAAGACTTAGAAGAAATGAGATTGGGAGATTGGTAAAGTCAAATCAATCCCCTACTGGATATCAAGTCACACCAATATATCATTACTCATACTTCAACATGGAGGACAGACAATTGAAAGAAGTTTGAGGATTGTTGTTCTGGGGACAGAAACGGCTTATTGCTTCTTGTAATTGAAAAGGAATGATTTCGTCAAGTCAAATTAGTATTCGTGACAGGAAGCCTGAAAGTTAAAAAGACAAAATGGACACTCACTGGAGTGATTTAGAAATGTGAATGTTTGCCAAGACTGGAGAGTATTTTTAAAGATAAAGAAAAATTAGATTTTGGATAACTTACAACTCTTAAAATCCTGTCAAATGAAGAACATGAAAAGCAAACACGAAGGACTAAAGGAGGAAGAAGAGGGTAAAATACAAGTACCAGAAATAAGTACGGGAGGAGAGATTACACTCTGTACCCACAGAGCAAGTTCTTGCCTATAAAAATAAGGATTGAAGTATTTTCAGCTTATTTCTGACTAAGTCTCAATTTTCTCAACCAGGAAACAAATATTAATAATCATTCCTATTTCATAGCATTATTTTCAGTATTACATGAATTAATATAGATGAAGTACTTTCAACAATGCCTTGAATATATAGTAACAACTTTTACTATTACTTTTACTGTTTGGATAATTATTATATAACTTCATGAAAAAGAGTTTGAAAGTGATCACTTTTCAAGAGATGTGTCCCTTTTCCTCATATCAGAAAGAGACTATTATATAGTTTTTCCCAAAGTATAAATAACTCAGCAATTTTTTATTTTTTATTTATTTATTTTTTTAAGAAGAGCTTCTTTCTCTTTCATTAATGGTTGAGGTAGATGTCAACATCACATCAAATTCACAATTAAATATTTGTCTATAAAAGTGTCTTTACAAGTAGTGAGGTATAGTATGTCCCTTGCATCTATTCCTCAAGGCCTCCTATAGAAGCCTACTGGGAAAAATTTTGAAAAATAACTAGAAAAAAGTGATGCGTTGTAGATAAAATATTAATTTTTGTCAGGTATTCTTTTCTTCAGAAACAGTGGTATCAAAACAATGAAACAACATTCTTCAGACTTCCCCAAAATAAAATCTAACAACTCAAAATTCTATATCTAGTTAAAATATTCTTCAAAAATAAAGGTTATTATTTTAAGATAAACAAAAATGAGCAAATTCTTTCTCATCCAACCTGCACTATAATATATGCTACAGGGAGTTCTTCAGGCTAAAGGAAAAACACCTTATGGCAACTCAGATGTACTGCACAAAACAAAGAGCCCTGTAAATGATACATGTAGGTATCTAAATCTTGGGGTCCTGGGATCAAGCCCCACGTTGGACTCTGCACTCAGCAGGGAGTTTGCATGAGAGTCTCTCTCTCTCTCTCTCCCCATCTCTCTCTCTCTACCCTTCCTCCACTCACGTATTCTCTCTGTTTCTCTGTCTTTTTCTTTCTCATAAATAATAAATCTTTAAAAATAAATAAATAAATAAGAAAGAAAAAGGGAAGACTTAAAGGCAAAAAATAACACCAGACAAGAGGAAGATTTGAGTATGATGGAATGGTTAATTTATCAAGAAGATATAAAATCCTCAATACATATGTACCTACCTACACAACTGCAAAATACAAAAGCAAAACATGATGGAGCTAAAAATAGGAATGGATAAATCAACAGTAAGGGTCAGATATCAACATTCCTCTCTCAGTAACAGGAAAAAAATATACAAAAGATGCAATAGTGAATTGCACAAACTATTAAACAAATTGATCTAATTTATATTTATGGGATAGTCAACTACTGTCCAATACATATTCCTTAAAAGTGTACATGAAATGTTCAGGAAGGTAAATCATATGACAGATCATAAAACAAGTCTCAACAAATTTCAAGAGATTAAAACATTATAGATTAGGAGTTCTGACCACAACAACACTAAAGTAGAAGTAAATAATAAGATATTTAAAACTCCAAATATTTGGAAGTTAAACAGCAAACTTCTAAATAACCCATGTGCCTAAGAAATCACGAGAGAAATTAGACATTATGGCAAAGTAAGAGATAATGAAAATATTTGCCCAAATCTATGGCAGGCAACTAAAACAGTGTTTAGAAAGAAAAAGTTGCTTTAAATGTTTATATTACAAAAGAAGAAAGGTTGAGGCTATCTACATTTCCATCTTAATAAAAATTTGAACAAATCAAACCCAAAATAGGAACAAATAGAAGACCAGAAATTAATGAGGTAGGAAAAAGACAGAATACAAAAACAGTTAATAAAGCAAAAATCTGGTTCTTTGAAAGGAGTAACAAATTGACAAACATCTAGCATGACTGATTAATAAGAAAACAACTACCAATATCAGGAATTAAATGAGTTGTATTAGAATTCTACAGAGGAACAAAACCAACAGGATACTTATCTTGTTTTTTTGTTATGAGGAAATGGCTCATGCAGTTGTGGATACTGCCAAGTACAGAATGCCTGGAGAGTCACGAGAGCCAATGTTCTTGTTCAAGTCCAAAGGTAGTTTGCTGTAGAAGTATGAAGAGCTGATACTGTAGATGAAATAGAAGTCATCTGCTAGAGAATTCTCTTTTGCTCGGGAAACACTAGCCTCTTTGTTTTATTTAAGCCTTCAACTTATTAAATGAGGCCCACCAACATTATGGAACTTTATCTCAGGAAACACTAGTTTGTTTTATTTAGGCTTTCAACTAATTAGATGAGGTCCACCAACATTATAGAACTCAATCTGTTTTACTCAAAGCCCACTGATTTTAATGTTAATCTCATCCAAAATTGTGTTTTGGAAACACCCTCACAGAAGCACCCAGAATAATATTTGACCAAATAAATGGATACCTTGTGGCTCAGTCAAATCAACATATAAAATTAACCATCACAAGTGTGATACTGTTATAGATTATAGACTTCAAAGGGTAGGAAGAAAATACTACTACAAACTTTACATACCTTAATTTAGATGAAAAAGAGGAATTATTTGAAAATGTTACTCATCAAAACTACCATATGATAAAAGGAAAACATGGTATATCCTTTTATTTATTAAGAAAACTGAATTCATAATCAAAAACCTTCCTTCACTGAATATGTCATATTTAGGTTCCTTAACCTGTGATTTTTTCTTTCTTTTTCTTTTTTTTTTTAAAGATTTATTCATTTGTTTGAGAGAGGTTGAAAGAGCAAGTGGGCTCAGGGAGGGGTAGAGGGACAGGGAGAGAGAAATTTTAGCAGACTCCTTGTTGAGCTTAGAGTCCAACATGGGACCTGATCCCATGACCCTGAAATCATGACCTGAGCTAAACCAAGAGTCAAACACTTAACCAACTGAGCCACCTGGGGACCTCCACTTATGATTTCCATCAAAGAAACACTTAAAAAACAATACACACCTGACAAAACTATTTCAGAAAATAGAACGAATATTTCAAAACTCATTTTCTGAGGCCAACATAATCATCATGCCAAAACCTTGTGAAGACATTATAAGAAAACTACAGACTGATATCTCTCATGACCATCACCATAAAAACCTTAAGAAAATAATAGCAAATCAAGTTTCCAGTATATTAAAAGGATAATATTCCATGAAAACCTAGGATTAATCCCAAAATTGGTTTAATATTTGAAAATCAATCGATGTCATTCACTATATTGTTCGAATAAAGAAGAATAATTATATAGCCCCCTCAATAGATGCAAAAAAAGAATTAAACAAAATTTTAATATTCAATACTCATTCATGCTTTTAAAAAAATTCTTAGCAAACCAGAAATTGAAGGAGACTTTCCTAATGCAAATAAAGTCTTCTTAGACACAGAAAGCAGTAACCACAAAGGAAAAAAAAAAGACAAATTAGAGAGCTTCTTCAAAACTAAAGTCTTCTTCTCATCAGAAGATACGGGAAAGAAAATGAATAGGCAGACTTCAGCCTTGAAGAAAATATTGTCAAAAAAATCTATGGACAAAGAACTTGGTTGCAAAATACTTAACTCTTGGAACTCAGTCTGAATGACCAAAAACATCAAAACACCTTTCAGGAAGATTCTCTTAAACGAACCCAAGAAACCGTATTATGAGACAACATAGTTTCTTCCCTAGAATAGACAATGTCCCCCCTTTCTTCATTTGTGCATCAGTTTATTTATTTTTTTATTTTTTTTAAAGATTTTATTTATTTATTTGACAGAGAGAGATCACAAGTAAGCAGAGAGGCAGGCAGAGAGAGAGAGGAAGGGAAGCAGGCTCCCTGCTGAGCAGAGAGCCCTACGTGGGACTCGATCCCAGGACCCCGAGATCATGACCTGAGCCAAGGCAGCGGCTTAACCCACTGAGCCACCCAGGCGCCCTGTGCATCAGTTTAATAAAAATTAATTTAGGTCCTGGGAACCCAAAAGGGAACAGCACCTAGTGTGGCCGTAACATCGAAGGGAGCGAAAGGAGTGAGGGAAATTGCCAGAGCCAGACAGAAAACCGGCAGCGACAGGACACTTTTATAAGCACCCATGGAGGGAAAGTAGAGAATGCCGCAGAAAGAACCTGGAGGGCTGGCCCACCCTCCAGGCATCAGCAAAAGTTATCCAAGGGGAAAACATGAAAGACTGCAAACGTTGGTTAAGAGGAAGCAGTTATGTGGGATGGTGAGAGGACGAGTCACGGTGCAACCGGGAGATTTTGGACAGATGGAACGAAATGAGCAAAGGGCAGAGAAAACGTGGCACATTTGGCAAACTGAAAATAGCTGCACCTGGGAATTCACATGGGGCCTGTCAGCGAGCCTGCTCGTAGGAACACCCAGGGCGTCGGAATATGCCAAGGGAGAGACGAGGCTTGGCCTCACTAGGCAGAGGGAGCACAGAAGCTCATCATTTGGAGCGAGGCCCCACACCAGTGTCACCAGTACCTGATTTTACCAGCTGGCCACCCTTCAAAACAGTTCAAAATTCATCTCTAGGAGGCCTTCTTTCCTTCTCTCACAGCCTCTCGGGGCTCTCTTCACAGAGACCCCACATGGCATTGGAATTCCTCGTTTCCACAGCAGATGAGGAGCGCCAAAGGCAGGAGTGACAAGTCACTCAACTACATTAGCAGTTCCTGCTAGGGAGCCTGGCTGTCGGTAACCCACACCGGCCTCCTCCCTGGGCCCTACACGTATAGAAGTAGGATACACTGCAACACTGTTCCTCTGACCCAGCAGAACAGGCTGATTTTTCAAATTCTCTGTCTTGTTCCCTCTCAATAAACAATCAAAATATCCCAGCAACTCCGAAAGACATCTTTCACAATGCCTTTTGCAATCTGGGTGAACACAGCCATTCTTTGTCTAACCGTGGGTCCCCGGTTTTTTTTCATTCAGAGAATGAGTTCACCAAAGTAGTAGATGCTGCGTTGCCTTCAAGCGTTTAGAGCCTCAGAGGCAGAAATTAATTGTGAGAATGTTCAGCTCCATTGATAGCATGCTGCGGTTGCTCAATACTTATTTAAAATATCAACAAAACTTGTTTCTTTGCTTTGACATTTGAACCAGCTATATAACGTTGGGCAAGAATTTTGATTCCCATACATCTACGTGCCAAAGTTGAAAAATAAGGGATCTATTTTTCCCTCAGAATTGTTTCATGCCTGTATCAAAATACCAAGTTACCATGGCGATAGCTTCTCTTGTAAATAGGGCAACTCTACCCCCCTATAGCCAACTTACCCCCCCCCCCCTTAAGCAAATGGAGCACAAAAAGGAGGCAAAAGGGGCTCAGAAAGAGAGGACAAAAGAGCCTGGGGGAAAATCCCCACAGTGAAAGAGATAAAGGCTGTTCCAGATAAAAGTCTCGTGAGGTGACAGAATTCCCCCTGCCTGGAGCTCCTCCCAGGCCTAAGTGCGAGCAGAGCAACTAGCCGCCAGCCGAAAGCGGTGGACACTTGAATATGCCCAGCGAGGTCCTTAAAGGGCTGCACAGGGAGGTAGCATTTGCTGAGTGCGGTGAAGTCCGTGTTAATAAGAACAATCATAACCCACATCCACTGAGGGCTCATTCTGGCCTTCAGAGCTTTAGGCGCAGGAGCTCATTCAATCTTCATAACTCGCCTGTGAGGTAGATCTTAAGGCTATTAAGGAGTGAGGCGGAGATTCAAACTTGTGCACTTAACCGCCCTCCTGTATGGCCTCAAAGGTAATGAGAAAGCAATTTGAACAGCTAGAGGAGAGAAAGTGGCCTCATCTTATCTTTGGAAAAGCGTGAGGGGGAGAGGAAACAAAATCAGGGGTCAGGATATGACTCACAGGAGCCATCAATTGCCCTAAGCACGGTGGGGGCCTTTGGGATGGACAGCCAGGCTGGAGGCCGGGGAGGATGTCCGAAGAGGAGAAATGAGCAGCAAGTTAGGGAGAAAAGCTACAGTCCGGGGAAGAGAGAAGAAGTTGCTGCCAACTATTTGTGACAGAAACGGAGGTCTCTGCATGTAACTAGTGCCTTAGGTGAAAATATCTCTTGTTTGCTCCCCACATGTCTCTTGGCTGTGTGTCTTCCTTTAGTGAACTTGTTTTCCATTTCATTTTGATCGAATTTCAACAAATTGGTAGGTTTGAGGGGTTTGGTAACCCTGTGGCTTCTGTTGTCATTTACTCCAGCTCTTTGAAACAGCTTTCATTTGTGGCTTCCTTCAGGCAGTGGGCTCTGTGAGGAAAGAGAAGAGTGGCTACAACCTTCTGTGTTCCACCCATTCTAGAAGAAGACATAGGAACTCAGGGCAGTCCCCCATAATAATAGTGCTGAAGTGACTTCTAGGCAAGAGACCTGGCCTAGCAGAAATAGAATGGCTTGTCAGAGATGTGTGCAACTCTCCTCCAACATTTAAGACAATAAACCAGAACCCTCCCCCAGTTTAAATATCAATACTGTAACTAATGCAAACAAATGAATATTGTTCTTCAAATTAGGTTCTTTGCAAATTTATGTGCTCATTTTAATTAAGGTGCCGTTTGTGTGCAATCCACTTGAATGCATTCATGCCTCATGTTTAGCCCAGAATTCTACTCACCAGATTCGTCACCCATTTTTTTCACTATCCTGAACTCCACATCACTTCCTTTTCAAAAATCAAATTCATTATCAAAGGATTAAGATTCTCTACTGAGGATTCTCTGAAGCGTATCTCAAGGTCTGAGAGCAATTCCAAAAGAGGAACTCCAGAAATGTTTTGGTCAAGGGTCGGCATCGATGGTAAATATGACCTCCAAGGTGAGTGCTTTGATGTGGTCTGTACTCACACAGACATGCGAAATTGGTAGACTTTAAATAAATCAGCTACTTTCCTTATCAGACACACCTATTAGATTTTGGCTAACAACTTGGAACAACGACCGAAACAAGGAAGGCAATTTTAGGAAAATTCATGACCAAATGTCTATACCTTTCTTACTGGAGGCAATTTTTTTTTTTTTAAGTTTACTTTATTGCAAAGTTTTAAATGCATGCATATTTTGCTTTTGGAAACTATCTTTAAGGAAAAAAAAAATCTTACTAAGGAAATTCAGACCTGCATTCATTCTAGCAAAGTTGTGGAATTAAATACATATTTTTTTACAACAGCTGGATGGAGTTCCCCAAAAGGTGATTTCAGTCTGTGATGAAAGTAAATCCGATTACTTTGATCAATGAAATTACTAATAGACACTTTCCAAGGACATTCAGAGTGTATGTGCCATTGTTGTGCTCCTGGGTATGCATTTAGCTCTGTACAAATTACCTAAAATGTGTGCATCTTATTCAAAGAAAAATGTTAGCTCTTTGAGGGTAGAGCATTACCTATGATAGTGCTAAACACCTGAGAAAGGGTCTGATGCTTCAAATGCAATTGGTCACAATAACCAAAACTACGAATCAATAACCAGTGGAAGTAATAAAAGTGTAATGAAATGTTTTTCTCTACTATTACTGTTCAGCTGACTTAAAAAATATCTGAAACATTTTTGTCTTTTCTACAGTTTCTTGCTACTTGATATAAAGAAATTTGACTGATAATAAGACTTACCCCTGGCAAATTTAGCTGGATCAATATTTGCATGATTTAATTTTATCTTAATTGGGTATCTTGAGACTCACTGCAGGGGGATTTTTCTCAGTATGTGCCAATAAGTACTCTCTTCCATTTGTTCTTCTTAAAATTGTATCCAAAGGCAAATATTCCAACTGTTTCCCTTTCTCCATTGATACCACACTCAGAACTGAACTGCATTGTTGCCAAGATTTTACTATCCTTAAACGCAAGCCAGCTCACATTAGGGACCTACAGATGGAGAAGTAAGCAAACCTAACACTTCAAATTTTAACATCGAAAGGCCTTTTCAGAAGTATTGATTTAATGCAGCACAACTTCAAATTGCTACAGAAAGCCTCTTTGCAATGTAAACACTTTATATTTCTGCTAGGATCATATATTGTATTTATTAAATATATTGCATTGATTCAAAAGAATTATCAAATATATAATAAGTATAAAATAGTCATGTTACAATGAACTCGTGTAGTCACACCTATGCTAAGAGCAGTAATATTAAAATGACTCTTGAAGTCCCCTGAGTACCCCTCCCCAATCTGTTTCCCATCTGTCACCTTCAGATGTAACCACTAGTTTATATTTTATTCTTACCATTCCTTTGTGATTCTTAGTAGTGTTACTGAAGATGTTGTAAACTAAATATATTGTTTTTAAAAAACTTTTTATTTAGAAAAGATTTCAGACTTACTGAACTGTTACAAAAATGGTACAGAGAATCACCTTACAGTATAGTCTTCAGCAGGCTTCCCCTAAAGTTACTGTCTTGGATAGTTAGTGATCAAAGCCAGGAAACTAACATTGGAAAAGTGCTATTAACAATGGACCTTTATGAATATCACCATATTTTCTACCACCGTGTTTTGTGTTCCAGGTTCCAACCCAGGATCTTACATTCTATTTAGGGCTGTTTTAATTTACATATCCCATTATGATTGAATTTGAATATTTCTTCCATAGGTTTCAGGATTGTTTAAGTTCTTTGTGTCTGTGTGAATTGCTTATTTGGGTCTCTTTTTTGAGGCTTTGGATCCTTTATCCCTCAAATTTTAAATTATATATTTATGTATTTAATATATATTTACATATATTATGTAAGTATAGATATTAAACATTCAGCCCTTTGAAGTATATTTTTCAAATATTTTCATCTACTTTTTTCAGTTGTATTTTGTCTTTTTTTTTTGAACATGAAATTTCAATTTTTAGGTGGTCAAGTTTAATGGTTTTTTTGCCTCTATATCTTTTTTTTTTTTTTTTAAAGATTTTATTTATTTATTTGACAGAGAGAAATCACAAGTAGACGGAGAGGCAGGCAGAGAGAGAGGAAGGGAAGCAGGCTCCCTGCCGAGCAGAGAGCCCGATGCGGGACTCGATCCCAGGACCTTGAGATCATGACCTGAGCTGAAGGCAGCGGCTTAACCCACTGAGCCACCCAGGCGCCCTTGCCTCTATATCTTGAGTAGTAATTAGAAAGCCTTCATCTACTCTGAGTAACTTACCCATGTTTTTTTCTTGAACTTCTATGGTTCATTTTTTTACATGTAGATACCTAAAGTATTTGGAGTTAATTTTGGTGAATGGCATGAGATATAGGTCTACCTGTATTTTCTCCCTGGTAACTAACGATTTATCTTGACACCAGGTTTATAAAGTCAATCTTGTCCCAGTGATTTGAGATGCTAGCTCTGTCATATACTGAATTTGTACATGTAGTTGGTTCTATTTCAGGGCTATATATTTTATTCCACTGGTCTGTTTTGTCATGCGCCAGTGCTATATAATGGTTTAATCATAGAATCTTTAGCAGTGAGCCGAGTAGAGCCATGGAAGCCTGCTGAACCCATAATTAGAGTCTCCAATATGTTTCAATGTCTGGTGAAGTAGTCTTCCTTATGGCCTTACTTTCTTAGTGTTTTTCTGGCTACTCTTAAATATTTGTTATTTTCATATGAATATTAGTATCATATCAACTTTTTAAAATCTTTGCCTTTGATTTATAGACGTATAATTCAGTTATCATTTTTGTGTAGTATTCCATTATAGGATATGCACAACTTACCCATTTTACTGTTGATGGGCATTTAGAATCTTTTTAGTTTTTTATTGTCACAACCTCTACTGTTTTGAACAATTTGGAGCATGTCTTTTACTGCACACATGCACGATTTTCTCTAGGGTATGAACCTACAAGTGGAACTGTGGGACCACAGGATATAAACATTTTCAGCCTAACTACATATTGCCAACTTCCTTTCCAAGGAAGTTATTTCAGTTAAGATTTCCAGCAGTTTTAAAAAGAGTGCTTGTTAATTCTTAATCACATGGAATTTTCTAGTTATTGTGATCTTTTTTTTCTGATGTAAAATACACATGATATAAAATTTACCATCTTAACCATTTTTAAGTGTACAGTTAAGTATATAGTTAAGGTAGTTCATAATGTGCAACCCTCACCACCATCCATATCCAGAATTCTTTGCCTTTTATAAAACTGAAACTCTATACCAATTAAACAGTAACTTCCCACTCTCCCCCTCCTTCTAGCCTGTGGCAACCACCATTCTACTTTCTGTTCATGATTTTGACTACTCTCAGTACTATTTGTCATTGTGACTGGCTTATTTTACCTAGCACAGTGTCCTCAAGGTTCACTATGCTGTTGCCTTTGTCAAAATTTCCTTCTTTTTTTTTTAAATTTTTAAAAGATTTTATTTATTTATTTCACAGACAGAGATCACAAGCAGGCAGAGAGGCAGGCAGAAAGAGAGAGGGGGAAGCAGGCTCCCTGCAGAGCAGAGAGCCCGATGCTGGGCTCCATGCCAGTACTCTGGGATCATGACTTGAGCTGAAGGCAGAGGCTTCAACCCACTGAGCCACCCAGGCACCCCCCAAATCTCCTTCTTCTTAAGACTGAACAATATTCCATTTTATGTATATACTGCATTTTGCTTAACCATTTATCTGACAATGGATAAGGGTTGGGTTCATGCTTTAGCTACTACACATAATGCTACTCAGATCGTGGGTATAAAAATACTTCTCCAAAACCCTGCTTTTAATTTTTTGGGATATACATCCAGGAGTGGAATTGTTGGATCATATAGTGGTTCTACTTTTAATTTTTGAGAAAGTGCCACACTTTTCCACAGCAACTGTACCATTTGACATTCTCATCAGCAATCCAGGATGGTTCCAATTACTCCACATCCTCACTAACACAAGATATTTTCTGGATTTCTTTATTTAATTATGGCAGCCATTCTAATGGGTATGAGGTGGTATCTCATTGTAGTTTTGATTTGCACTTTCCTAATGACTAGTGATGTTGAGCATCTTTTCATGTACTTAATAGCCATTTGGAGATCTTTGGAGAAATATCTATTCACGTTCTTTGCCTATTTTTGAATTGGCCTGTTCCTGGTTGTTATATTTTAGGAGTTCTCTACATATTCTGGATGTTAATCCCTTACCCGATATATGATTTGCAAATATTTTTTCCCCATTCTCTGGATTTCCTTTTTACTCCATTGGTAATGTCTTTTGGTGCACAGGATTTTAGAGTTTCATGGAAGTCCAATTTTTGTTGTAGTTGTTGCCTGTGCCTTTGGTGTCATCCAGGAAATCTTGGCCAAATCCAGAGTCATGGAGCTTTTGTGCTATGTTTTCTTCTAAGAGTTTCATAGTTTTGGCATTAACATTTAGGTCTTTGGTCCATTTGAGTTGATTTTTGTATAGGGTTTTAGGTAAGGGTCCAACTTCATTTCTTTTCCTTCTTATGTAGCTTCACAGCTCTATTTATTGAAAAGATGGCCCTTTCTTCATTGAATAGCCTTTGCACCCTTATCAAAAATTATTTAACTATATATGTGAGGTTCATTTTTGGGGTCTCTGCTCTATCCCATTGGTCTAAATGTCTGTTTTTACTAGTTAGTACGGTATGGTTCAATGAGTGAATTTAGTAAGATCTGTAAAGAATTTAAAAAACCAAGTTACAAACTAGAAGATAATATTTCCAAATCCCATATTCAACCAAGAACTTGTATTCAGAATATATGAAGATATAGGCCCACTATAAAACTAGGATAATTAAGTGTAAGAAAGCAGAATCCCCCCTCCCCACACACACACCTCGTATCTTATCATCACACCTGAAGGATTCCAGTATAACAACAGTGGATGACAATTGAAATAGTTGCCCTTTCAGGTTGTCCTCTTTCTAAAGAGGAACACTCGGGGAAGCCCAGGGTCAAGAGACTGAGACAAAAACAAGGACACTTAGAGGAGTTTAAAGCCTCTGGCACTTCCAGCCTTTACTGTAGGCTGGTTACCATAAATCCTCACACTAAAGGCCTATTTATCTCTTCTCCTATTAACACCATCAATACATTTTGCTTCGAACATAAAATGACAAGGCCAAAAAACCAAACAAGCAAAATAGTATAGAAACAATCCCTTTCCCCAACAGAAACAGTCTGAGGAGACAAAACAATCAGAATCAGACTAAAATATGATACAGATGTAGGAATTATCAGACAGGGGATTTAAAATAACTATGATTGGGGCACCTGGGTGGCTCAGGTGGTTAAGGGTCTGCCTTTGGCTCAGGTCATGATCCCGGGTCCTGGGATCGAGCCCCACTGGACTCCTTGCTCAGGAGGGAGCTGCTTCTCCCTCTCCTCTGCCTGCCACTCCCCTGCTTATGCTCTCTCTTTCTGTCAAATAAATAAATACAAATTAAAAAATAAAAAATAAAATAACTATGATTAACATGACCACATGCAAGAACAAATGGGTGATGGATGAGACAGAAACTTGAAGAATCAAAAAGAAAACTCTAGAAATCAAAATCATAGTAACAGAAAGGAAGAGTGTCTTCCACAGGCTCATCAGGAAACTAGACACAGCCAAAGAAAGAAGTAGGGAGCTGGCAGAGAGCTTCAAGAGAAAGTTCCCAAATTGAAAGTGCAAAGAGAAAGAGCAAAACCAAGTAAGTAAAATCAGAAAGGAACATGCAAGAACCATGGTTCGACAGCGAAAGGAGCACACACATGGCACTGGAATACCCAAAGGAGAGAATGGAGTGGAAGAAATATTCAAAGCAATAATGGTCAAGAACATTTCAGTATTAATGGCAGCACAAAACCACAGATAAAGGAGACTCAGAGAACATCCAAGGGCATGAATACCAAAGAAGACACCAAGGCAGAGTGTAATTGAACTGAAGAACGTCATAGACAAAGAGAAAATCTTAAGATGATGGTTACACAACTCTCCCTCTTTACTAGACTCCATTGAGTTACCAATTAAAATGGGTGAATTGTATGATATGTAAATTGTACCTTCTTACTGATGGTCAAAGAAATTGAGTTAGTTACTCAGAGAAGTATTAAAAACGAGTGTTGATGTCAAGGCAGAAAACCATTTATCTACATCAGGCAATCAGTTCATATCTTTCCTATGCAATCAAGACTCTCATGAAGTAAGTTAAAAGGGGGAGCCCAGCTCAGGCCACCTTCTGGGGTGGGTGGATTACTGAGAACAAATTCACGGGATCCCCATTCTCTTTACGCTTGGTGACCTCTACGACCTGGGTGAGGCAATGGGAAATAAATCAGCATTTTATCTGTTACGGTCCTACCACCCACCCAACTTTGAATCTGAATGTGTTTCAACCACATGTTTTCCCTCATTTAAAATTTTTTAATGTGTTTAACATTTACTTTTATACCTGACTGGCATATATTTTTGAGTCTCAACTTTTTTGAAAAGATAAGGTCGAGCTACCGTGGCTGCAAAGTAAGCCCCCAAACTTTCAGGGACAAGAGTCTACCAGGCAGATATGCCTCCGTTAACACTCCTCTTTTTTTTTTTTTTAAATGCATACATATTTTCTGTTTCTAATCAGTGCCTTCTCCTCTCTTCAAGAGAGAGAGAAAAAAATCTTCTAGAGCAAAATAGCTTCACTGACATTTTCCCTCTGATGTAGTGCTTATCTGCTTCCCTCTGAAGGCTTCTCATTGGGTTTACCTGTCTTATGCTTTTAACAGTTTCTGGTCTGATTATTGTCATTTGTATAGCCCTGAAGCCTTTTAATCTCTGCGGGTGGAGATCTATTATAAGAGCTTATTGCTGGAGAAGAACATGATTTTCAAAAAGACTTTTGTCCTTCAACCATAATCAGCACACAAATGCATCCTGCTACTTCCCCCTTTAACCTTTGTTGCCATTAGGGATGTTTTCATATGGCTTTAGGTTTCCTAATCCAGCAATTAGCTACAACAGTATTATTAGGGGGAAGAAAAAGGCAGTGAAAGAGGACAGAATATTGGTTTAGGAACGAGGAAATCCATTCTAAGCTTAGTCCTCTACTCCGTGTAACCCTGGCTGGGCAAATTATTTCAGGCAGTTTGGTTTGACAGCCTAAGCACCTCTGAAGCATTTGGGGGTTGACCTGGTGAAATTCACACCCATGGAACAAAGCAAGTTATACATAAAAGATTAACTGAAATGATTTCATTAAAATTGATTTATCCCATCCAGACAGAAGGGGCAAAGAGCATAATGATTCCTCTGAAATTATCATGGTAAATTCCTCCTTAGGGGGCAGTGAGCCATTATTCAAATGGCTAACCCACTGGCACACTTGCCCTGCTTCTAAGGGTCTGCTCAGGGCAGACCCATCTTCACTGCCATGATCACAGAGGCGAGTGAATGAAAGAGTACTGGACAGAATACTGGATTTAAGAAATCAAATTTTTGGAGAGAGAAGTTCCTCCAAGGAGAAAAGGAGGAATTGCAAACTCTCTCAACAGATTCAACAGCGTTGTTGTGTGAGTAAGTAAACTGTATCTCCAAGCTGGGAGCAATTTAACGTCACTCAGTTCTAGCTCTCTCTTTCTTGGATCTCTTACCAATGGTGAGACCTTAAAACCTAAAATTAAAGATATTAGAAATTTCCCTGGACCTACAAATATGAGGTCAAACTATTGGACTTTTTCCAGGGAGTACACTTCTATTGCATTTTTGTAAAGCAAATGGATTCATGACATATTTCTTGGATTTTTCTTCATGGAGTCATGTAACATGATGTCATGGAGTCAGACAATTTTGGTCAAACATAGTTAAATAAGTAATGCAGGATATACCTTAGCATACATCAGATGCCAAACAAAATGAACACTACCAACAAAAACAAAACAGAACACTATCTACCTAAGTTACAATCTCAATTCATTGACTAGAGCAATTTTATTTGGGCCACAGTTTATAATGAATTCCAATCGTGTTCCATAGCCTTTTGTGGGACTGAGTTTCTTCACCTTGAAAGTGGGTATAACTCCTAACTTTCTTGACTGTTGTGACTATTATATTATAGAATGTATTTATACATCAAGCACAGTGCCTGACATATAAATTATAGTTTTCACTTCTATTTTCTACACCTCAATTTATTATATTGCAAACTGGAATTGCTTTTACATTCTGCTTTAAAATTACTGTGAGACAAAGGTCTGATGAATAATGGGAAAATATTGATAAAATCACTAAAGGACACACTGAGTATTAATAGATAACTTGCATACATTACATTCTAGTTAAGTTTCAACCCAGGGAAAGCTCAGGAGTTCTGCCACATGCTGATGCATGATTGGACAAGGAAGCATTTGGCCGGGTGTTTTCACTGGTCCGGTGGTCAGAAAGCCACAACAAATGGTGGCATTTGTATTTCTAGGTCTTTCATATGACCCAACCCTATTGACAAGCTGCGAATATTCAACCTGACCATTTATAATCCTGGTGGAGTTTGTTCATCAAATGATCCAAAGTCATAGCCATAAGTCCCTTAAACCTAAGAGTATAAGAGCCTTTCAAAAGAGCTAGCAGTACCTACTAGTGGTGACTGTGTTTGCAAACATCACTGGGAGGGACCATGCAACATTTCCAGGCTAATAAGACAGGCAAATGATATTAGCAAATGAGGGCAGAGGTCTGATTGTGCAGCTTTTAGGATAGCAACACAGAGGAGTCCCATGTCCTTGGCTAGTCTTACCTTCCTCTTGAAGCACTTGCGAGTACAGATCTCCTAATCCTGGAATACTATGGAGGATCTGAGAACCAATCTGCAGATATTTTAAGCAAATCTACATCAACTTTTTTCATCATGTTACATCCCTACTTGTCCAACACTGAGGTGTATCCATTGATAGTTCTTAGTCATAATGCTATCCATTCAATACTTAGTGTTCTTTCCCCACATTTTTACACATGGTGTATGCTGCTGGTCACTTTCCAATGAGTTTCTCATTGTGGACTGTAATTTCCCCTCCCATATTTCAGATCACTACCCTGGGTGCTTCTGCTGCTCCAGAGAACTCCTTCAACTCCATGAAAAGGAACTGCTGGAAGTTTTTGTTCTTTAATTAACAAAGATGTTCCAGGCAGTCAAATACTATTCAGTACTCACAGAATGATGCTGCCCATATGTGTCATAAACTAGGAAGATAAATCTGAGTTTTATACCTTACTACATTTAGTTAGTGCTTTCTGGGAAAATAATTAGTGGGTTGTATTTAAGCTTATTTTTTCTCTTTTGTTCCTCTTGAACAGAGGATTATGGCATTTGTTTTGGCATAAAGTTGCTATTGAGACTATTACAAAGCACAGCTATTTTCTTTTTCCAACAAATGAGTTCAGATCACATACTTTCTCATTGTGAAGATTATCAGTCTATCCTGTGATAACCAAACCTTAAAGTATCCTTTGGTAGTAAATGATCCCTAGTGGTATGGAAGTCAAAATAGTTATATATCCAGTTTATGATTCGGGTCTGAGTGAGATGCAATAATAATCAGAAAAGGCTTGCTTGCAAATGCACACCAAACTCTGATAACAGGCAGCAGCTAAGAGCACAGATATCCATGTGTGTCTAGTGGAGACCAAGAAGAAAATTAATTACATGCTCTCCCAAACAAACCGCTAAAGCATATTTGTTTCACAAAACCAATGAGTAAATGTTCTATTGAAGGATGGGTAAGATAAATGAAGAGCTAGATGAGCTAATCTTTTCTCTTTTTCCATTAGCTTTCATTAGACTGTGGGGTTCTCTTTGTATCCCCAGTGGCTGATAGAGCCTGGCACATAGTTGGGGCCCCATAAAAGACTATTGAGTCCACGAGGAATAACATCTTTAATCTTAAAAGAATATAATACTGTCTATTTTTTTTTTGTTACTTCATGTACTCATGTGCTTGTCTTTAGCTATCAAATGGTAATGTTGATGTATATGTGCATGAAGACTTCAGATTGTAGTTTCTTTAGTTAAAAAATATCTATAGACTATCTATGCTCATCGAATGAGATACAGAAATAAATATGGTACCATGTTCAGCCTCCAAGGAGTAAGTAAATGATTTCTTTTCTATCATGGACAAAAAGATGGCAAAAGGAAATTGATTTCATGGTTGAAAATGTTAAATTTTCACTGAACTTTTAGGGTCAGATTGCCAGTTAAAATATGGAACTAATTTTTTTTTTAGGATAAGTATGTTCCAGATAATATGTAGGACATACCTATCCAAAATGTGGTATCCACTATCTGAAATTAAAATTTAACTAGACATCTTATATTTCTCTGTGTGTGTATGTGTGCGTGCATTAGATCCAGTAATCATACTTTTCAGGCTACTTTTTATATAGCAGAATCATCCAAATTGGTTTTCCTCTTTTTTAGACACCATGGAGATAGTACATATTATAAAATGCTTTAGTGATAGAGAAAAGTAGGAGCTCAGAAAAGCATCAGGGAAGAGAGCAAGGCCCTTGGATGATAATGAACCACAAAAGAAATTACTTGTTCAGAAGGTTGAAGCTGATTGTGGCAACAGAAATATTTATTCATTTGTTGATGGAAGCATAATACTGTGTTTTGGGACATAGGCTTTAAGGGCAGGATGGCCAGTTCTATAATCTATTTAACACTATGACTCTGGACAAGGCATCTGTGCTTTCCATGACTAAGTGTCACCATGTGACAAATGAAGACAAGCAGAGTACCAAAAGATAGAAGAGCATTCCTTGAGATCTAGGAGCTAGCCTGACACTCACAATTAAGCCTTCTCCTGTTGGGTGTAAGCTATTTCACAGAACATCGAGACTAGACAAAACCACTCTGACCATACTGGATTGAGACAAAAATAAAATCAGTCCATAACCATGTATGACTACAGACAAACACGTAAAGAGTAACCACACATCAAAAATGACCTAACATTTTCCCCATCCTGGCTACTATGAATGATTGGCTAATGTAAAAGTTATAAGAAGTTTCTTATTTACAACTTTATCCTTGGTCTAGTTTTCCCTCTTTCTAGAGAAGATTTATTAAGTTGTCCAATCATGATATTAGTGTCATTTCGCGAGAGTATCCAGTTCAGAACAAAGATCTAAGTCCTTCAAACCTCCAAATCAGTCACACAAACCCCAATCCTTTCTAGCACTGTCTAACTGAGACATCCTTTGCCATTCCCCTCCCCCATCGTGTGCATTTTCCCTTGTTGCAAGGAACCATTCAACTTATTCAAATGTAGGTGTGTTCCTGGTGGTCTTTGTCTGGTGGGCATTTCCATCATCACCTTCTCTTTCCCTTCCTTATTTGTCTAGGGTTCTGTTTTTCTCCTTGTACCTTTTCTAGGTCTTATCTTTAAACTGGGTCAGAGAGATATGGATGTTATAAAAATATCAGTGAAAGAGTCATCATTAGGAGTTCATAAAGTTAAATAAATAAACTCAAATGCCAAATTCTGATAACTCTGTGATTGCCTTCTGTGTTTCAAATGGGCCTTTCAGGGTTACTCATTTTCCAGATACCTCTCTATTTTAGTAAGTTGTCTGTCAAGTACACTAGAATATTTCACAGTTGCTCACATTTTTCCCATTTTCCAGCAGAAAAGAATCCAACGATATAATAACATGAAGAAAAAAAATTATGGATAACAATATTTAGTATGCTGGTTTTTCTTGGATGTTGTTTCAGAGAACAGTAACGATTGATATAGATGGAAAATGAATGATAATGTTGGTCCTTGAAGACACTGTCTATCTACTTGTAGGCTAACTTTAGGGCTGTGGATTCTTCCATGGACACCAGCAATCCTGGGACATAAGCAACCCTGATTCTTTGTGTCCCATAACCCTCTGTAGTCCTCTTCTATCACGGGGGGAGCGTGGGGTAAAGAGATTTCCCTTTCCTGTTATTTTTGTTGAGTGAAGAACCCCGTGTTATTTCAGCTCCAAGTCGGCAGCATAAAACCCAGCCCAGCAATCCCCATAATTTGTGATACTAGACGGCGCCGGGTATCAAAAATGTTGATTTTTTTTTTTCAGTTTACATACACAAGGGGTGGAGAAAGAGAATTGGAATGGAAGGTTGAACCAGACGTATGAGTATTTATAGGCTTTAAAAACTCCCCAAGTGATTCTAATTTGACCCAATTCCTAATTCCCCAAGAACTACTCCATATATGCAACATTGCCTCTAAATCAAAATTAGAGTACTTTAAAGAAATCAAATTTAGGATCAAGATGTGATCTACTATTTAATACTATTTGTAGTTCAAACTCTTCGCAAATTTAGAACAGAATCCCACATTCACCTGAGCTGATCTAACTGCTGGTTCGGATACAATTCCATGGCTCATGATAAACCAGGGCCAAGCCCTGAAGAGCAGTAGCAGATCTTGCAGAAAATCTAATTAAAGGGGTAGGAGCCATGATGCTCGAGTTAGGGTTGCTGAGGCCATGGCTAGCCAACCTCTATTTTTCATACCCGAATAATTTTCTCAGAATAACACCATTGGGTATACAATTTATCTTGCTTAGTTTGGGCTCAAAAGTGAATTTGAGAAAGAAAGTCTTCAGCAAAATTCAGTGTGTTTTAAAGTTATGTTGCCATGATCAGCTGAATTGTCTTTGCTTCAAGAATAAATCAGCAGAATTTGCTTCAGGATATATACCACTAGATGTTTATAGTTTGATTTCAACCCCAGAATGGTTTATTTTGAATGTCAAAATTATATGGACATTCTAATATGACAATGCTAAATGATTAATGAAGTTGTAACAAAATGTTTCTTGTCTACTGAATTGCTCAAAGCATAATGTAGATATGACCTAATGAGTCTTTCTTCCACACTGAAAAATAGATGAATAGTAAATATCTCCTCCTTAATTTCATCACGATGTCTTCAAAACAGAGGCCACAAGCAATTTATTGAAGAGCTCCACATAATCATTGTAAAGCCCAGTAGTTTAGCCTGAAATCTTTCCAAATAGGAAGAAGACAGACTTTTAAAATATGTTTTTGTCACTGAATCACAACTTGGGTTTTAGGACTGGGTAGTTTGTGAGTTACTTAGAGGAAAGACAAAAGTCTTTGTGCCCCAGTACCTGTTACACTGTCAGATACTGGATAAAACCACATACACACATAAAAAGCAGTCAAACAGGGGCGCCTGGGTGGCTCAGTGGGTTAAGCCGTTGCCTTCGGCTCAGGTCATGATCTTGGGGTCCTGGGATGGAGTCCCGCATTGGGCTCTCTGCTCAGCGGGGATCCTGCTTCCCCCTCTCTCTCTGCCTGCCTCTCTGTCTACCTGTGATCTCTCTCTGTCAAATAAATAGATAAAATCTTAAAAAAAAAAAAACAGTCAAACAAACAAGCAAATAACAACAACAAAATGAGGCAGATCTTCCGCTTGCTATTATCAAGTCTTTCAAAAAAGGAAGGCCAGGATATTTTGGTAATCTCCAGAGCAGATTGTTAAGGTTAGAATTTGGAGGGAAATATTCTGGATTGCTCACCAATTAGCTAAGTTTCGAATATTTTATATCAATTAAGTGGTGGATAAAAACCACCTTTTAAAAAGTCTACCACTAAAAGCTAGCTAATTATAATTTTTATGTTTGTTTGATTAAAAAAACACAATAGGAAGTAGGAGATAGTATTCCAAAGCTTCTGTTCATTGTTCATTTTCAGAGGTTTATAAATTTTGAGTGATTTGGGTGGTGGAAAATGAGAGCAACCACGAGAAGAAAATACCCGACACCTTCTTCGAAGCGAAATCTGTTTTCTGTAACAAAGAAATGTGAAGAATTTCTTTGCCTTCTTATCTCCCAATTTGACTTGTTCCTCCCCATCCCCCTGTTACCATCCCCAACCCCTACCAAAGCTTGGCTTCCCGTTCCCTTTAACGCTTCAATACTAGCAAATGCTCTGGCTCTGGAGTCCCCTACATGATCGATTAGATTAGATTCATAATAGATTAGATGACATTTGAGATTTGAATGTTTGAATATTTTGGCTTCTAACATCAATTTCTGAAACTCATGAAAATGAAACATACTTATTTCTAGGAAGACATGCATTTATTTATTTCTAGTGTAACTTGCACATTTATTTCTGGAATAACTGACACTCTCACGAAATGAGGGTATCTGGAATGTGGTCAGTTGAGAGGTGTTTATTTCTATGCCAATTCCTGGGCAAACTCTGACTTACCTTACAGTTTAATGATCCTCTAGAGTTTATTTTTTTATTTATTAATTTTGATCCGCCCCTAGCCTATTTTTAATTAACTTAATTAATGTATTTGACCCCAGCATGTAATAGGCACTGTACAAGGAGAGAATGAAAGGGGACAAGAGAAAAAGGGCATCCACCTTAGCCTTCCATGGTTATGTGTCGAAGGAAAGAAAGAAGAACATGATAGAAAGAACAAAATATCACGAGGGCACTAAAGAGAAGTCATAATTTCCACTGGCAAGACCTCGTGGAGAATAAATCATCCACTCAGCTCAGTTTTGTGTATCTTGACAGATGTGAATCACGCCAAGCTCTGTGCAGGTGTGAGGTCTGCGAGGGTCTCTAAAGCCATCTTACAAGTCCACTCAGGAAACACACAGAAACACACACACAAACAAGCATAAATGGAGGCAGTAGAGATCATGATCCATCTTTGGAAATTATTATTAATTATCCCTGGGTGTACGATGAAACTAAGAGGAAGTGATTGGAAATGTGCATGTGAGCTGGATAAGAGGCAGCTGTTTATGGTATGCGAACGACTTGAACTTTAACACTAAAATACTACATTTTATGCTTAAGATAGGCCATTTCCAATGTTAGAGTGACTCCAAAATATCTATCCGTACTGCTATCATAAACTATCTGATACATGTTTTATGGTTTAACTCCATTTTTCTTGCCAGAGTCGAAATTCCTTCAAGGTAATCAGTGTAATCTAGATTGCTGTACCTCAGCCATAGTAGGTGTAATGTAAATGTTGTTTGAATGTAATTGATTATCTGCGCAGATTATTTTGGAAGAAAAAATATTTAACACAGACCAATGACACCAACTACTTCCTAAACAGTGGTTTTCAAAATAAGCTGGTATTTGCCAAAATCAAACATAGTTTTTTTCCCCCCAGACAGATCTTTGTTGAAAATACAGCTTGATTGCAAGCCTAATTGCTTCTATAATTCTAGAACCAGAAGTGAATAAAAATTAGAATAAGTAATAAACAGCTAATAGTTTGCCGTTACTAAACAGTCCCATTTTTGTGGAAGATTTGGTGATATGTTTATATATCATCCATGGGAAAAAAACACTCTAAGTTCTTTTATCCACTGTAGACTTTTTATAAGAAATTGTAATACCTGAATATTATCAGGGAAATTAAAAGATGCAGTCCCTTTCTCATGATTTACATACTTTTACTTTTTTTTTTTTTTAGATTTTATTTATTTATTTGACAGACAGAGATCACAAGTAGGCAGAGAGGCAGGAAGAGAGAGAGAGAGAGAGGAGGAAGCAGGCTCCCTGCTGACCAGAGAGCCCGATGTAGAGCTCGAACCCAGGACCCTGAAACCATGACCTGAGCTGATGGCAGAGGCTTTAACCCACTGAGCCACCCAGGCACCTCCATATTCTTACTTTTAAGTAGCCATGATTCTGGTAGTTAAAAGTCAGAACCAGCTAATAGTATTCCATTGTTAAGTTGTGTTTCCTAGGTTATTTAGGATGATCAATCCATGACCCCACTTAACTATTATTGTGCTCCTTAGGTCCCCAGGGAATAAATGCAGAAAATGCACACCAGACAGACGCATAATCATTATACTTGCTCAAGTTTCATCCCTGAATCTCTGACTGGGCCTTTACTCTGCTAAACGACGTTTCCCCGTGGATAAAGGACAAAGATTCACTTTGTTAAGAGCAGACATGAGGGATTCCTAGGTGGCTCAGTCTGTTAAGCATCTGCCATTGGCTCAGGTCATGATCCCAGGGTCTCGCGATCGAGCTCCACATCGGGTTCCTTGCTCAACGAGAAGCCTGCTTCTCTGTCCACGTGCCGCTTCCCCTGCTTGTGCTCTTTCTCTGTCTCTCTGACAAATAAATAAATAAATAAAATCTTAAAACAAAATAAAACAAACAAACAAAGGAGCAGACATGAGAAATCTGGCCCCTGCCTTCACCCTTCTGCCCCCTTTCCTGTTTTCACTCCACCTTCTAACGTGGAAGGTTCCTACTCTACTCTAGGAGAGAAGAAAAAGAACGGCAGCTATGGGAAGAAAGCAATTTTTAAAGTGGTTGCCCCAGACCTATACTATTCATTTCCCCTCGAAAAGCTATACCCCTTCGTAAACTAACCACATCATGTGTCCTTGACGTACGCTCTTCTTTTGGAGTGAGACGATTCCTTGATTCATGAGGAGACATTAAAGAATGTGACCAACTTGAACCTACTTCAAATCCTTGTCAGAGCCAGAAGGGACTTTTGAGGTGGTCCTGACCAGTGGTTCCCAAGGCCCCTGAAGAGAGTTGCACACTCTATCATTAACATGGAGGGTGGTGATTAGTGAAGCGATTCTTCCAAAGAGAGCACAGAGTGGGGCTTTTGACGACCATGGAGGGTAAGAGAGGTCTTGCATCATTTTAAAAGACCAGCCCGCCACCACTGCCATGCAGGACATTCTGAGACACTGCTTGCTTGGCACAGGGTGGGGTCATTTGCAGATTGTCGCTTGAATTTATTAAATTAAATTTATAAAATACAAATAATACAAAATATTTATATTTTATATGTATATTTATAAAATATAAATTATATAAATAAATATAAATTAAACTTATCTATTTAGAGAGGAGAAAATTGAAGCTCAGGAAGGTTAAGAGATTTGTTCTCATCCCACAGCTAGTTACCGACAGACTCGGATAGAGAGACTCTATCTCTCTATAACTCTGTAACTCTCTATCTCTCTGTAACTCTTACCTCCTTAAATGGTTTCTATGACATTCTACTGCATCCTCCTTACATTTAGATCTTGTGTGGCATTTCTCTGTGCCCAATTAGAAAATGGAAGGAAGGCAAGAAGGAAGGAGAGAGGGAGGAAGGAGGATGGTAGGGAAGGAAGGAGGGACCAAAGAGGCAAACACCAATAAAATATAAGAGAACAAACACAGGGAGCAGACAGGACCCAGAGCAGCCTGACAGGGGATTCAGACTGAACAACGTGATGCCGCTGTCCAGGGAGCGGGCCCTATGAATGAGGAACAGAGGGGCTGGTAGAAGTTCACAGCGATTGCTTGGGAGGACTTTGGGTACACATCACATGGGAGAGAAGAATGGCTTGTCTTAGCACAGGCTCTTCTCTGTGTCTGTGTGCTGTTCTCCTAGGAAGTCCTTCATGTCCCAGAAGGGGACAACTGAATGGAGCACCAGCCAGCTAGAGCCTTCGCCCTGTCAAACCTCATCTATTCAGGAGAACTGCTGGAATTCTGAGGTCAGAGTTTCCTTCCCTTTTTTGTGTGTGATTCTTATTTCTGTTAAAACGCAAATAGTCCAGAGGAAGCACCCAGGAGGGGTTCTGGTCACGGTTGCATGATGAAAGCAGGAAGTCACGTCCAGTTATTAAAGAGAGTTACCTTTGAAACGGGAACAATTCCAGAAGATTTGGAGCAGCTTGTGGTCTGAAGATGAAGACGACATGGAGTATGTTTCTGCCTAACTTTGACCCTGTTCTGAGCCGGAAGTCCTTGCCTCTCATGTCCGGTTAAGGTAGAAAAGATATCTATCTATCTATCTATCTATCTATCTATATATATATATTTTTTTTTTTCAAGAGTCATGGAGAAACTGAAAAATAATTAACGTAGAAATGTTTGAAAGAGTGTTTTGTGAGTATAAGAAAAAAGACACACTAGATTAAATGTGTTCTCGAGTTGATTTTGTTTTATTCTGTACCTACTAATAATCCAGAAAATACACTAATGCATCATTACAATTAATGTTTTCTCGGTACTATGTTCTTTGTTGTCACTATGCAGAAAGCTTACTTATTTTCTTCACTTTTTGGGGGGAGCAGTTTCCATCCAGTATCTTCTTCGTGTTCCAGTGAAGGAACACCCTGCCTCTGTCCACGTGACCCAGGAGTCTGTCAAATTGGTATCCCACATACCCCTCACCCCTCTGTTCCCTTTCCTAGTCCCGTTCCAATACCTGACCCCTCGAGCTTGCCACACGGATATATGCCCACGTCCTAAGCGAGAGGTGATAGATTCTTCTCCAATAATAATAATTTTGAACAGGGACACACAAGGGATCAAAAAAGACTGAAGTTTAATATTCCCATTCTGGGAGTCTGCAGGGTGGTCTTTGGTTCTTGCTGGTGAGATCTTCAAAACTAACCCAGCACTCGGCTTCTCAGAGGCCTGATTGTTTCCTCTTCTTTTGCCTCATGGAGCCCCTGTTGGTTCCAATTAATCCCCCCTTTTCGGCTTAAATTAGTCAGCTATTACTCTTTTAAAAAGAAGAACCATTTAGCATATACAGTTGCAGGAATAGAGAGATTAAGTAAAGTCACACGAGTGCTAAGATTTTTATGGAAAACTACATTTTCAAGAGAAAGTTCTATTGCTGATTCTTTCTTTCTTTCTTTCTTTCTTTCTTTCTTTCTTTCTTTCTTTCTTTCTTTCCTATGACATGGTCATCTTATTCTTTTACTCCTTTAGTTAAACCAACTTCAGTGCCAGAAATGAAAAGATTGTTATTGGCCACCTTAAGAAACACTCTAATATTTATTTCAAGTGTGTAAGTTGAAATCCGGTATAAAATTCTGATTACCCCTTCTGATGAACTCTGGTGTGGTAAGTATATTTCTGAAACGTGATTGTTTGCACTTGAAAGGATTCTGGTCCATTCTTTGGTGTCCTCAAAGCATCATTTCTTCCTTAACACTCTGCATTAAAAACTCGAAAACACTCTTTTCATTTTCCAAAGTTTTTCTGAAAAACATACTTTGAAACAGGCCCTTAGAGTGGAGCGAACGACTGGATACAGAGACTGAAGAGCGCTGGCTAATTCTTCCATTTTTGTTCTTATGAATTAGCAAACGCATTTCTGATTATGACCCTTAAATCAAAAGCAAATGTTGGATAAATTCAACATTATAAATAATTCAGTAAGTAGGATGCATAATTTTATCTTTCTTTACAAGATAACATGCTGACATTGCTGTATTCAGTAAGGCTCATTTAAGTAGGTATGATTACAGAAAGTCTTCGATTAAGGGACTATGAATACTTTTCTTTATCTTTTAAAAAGATATGCAGAATTCTTTTTTTTTTTCCTAACAAAGAATGATATTTTGGATCTTGGAAACAACAAATTTTCTGATATATAATAATTAACATTATAAATTATTAATATCAATTATTATTAATAATATTATTTAATATTAATATTACTTTGGAGTCTTCTTCTTTCATTGCACGCCCCTTACTCTGTTTGCAAAACACTAAAAGACTAAATCTGTGGAGCAGTAGCTGTATTTCCATGACAAATCTCGGTTTAATGCCAAGCAGAGTTGAGAAATTCATAGAAAATGTGCTGGGTAGCCATTCTAATTCCCCCCATTTGTCCAGAGAAGTTTTGGTAAACGAAGTTGTATATGTAACTGAATAAATAAAACACAACAATTCAATATCTCTTGTCCAGTTATTTTCACTCATTCCCCAAAGTCTCTACTATTAAAAAAGATGAGTAAACTGCAGATTGAAGATTTTTAAAAGTGTCTAAGCCCAAAGAAAAGGAATGATTTCACATTTCTGAGAACTATTGTATTGGCTCGAGACTGAGTCTTACTTTATCATAAACATAATGTAAATTCAATAGAAGTTAGGTAAAAGCAAGCAGCATTATTGTGTTTAGAAATTGAGAGGCAAATGAAATATCCAGAGTATATGCTTAGATGTAATTCTTTCTATTTTGATAGATAACCTAGTAATAGCTTTCTTTATAGTAGTCAGAAACATTTTTCCTTTTGTCCCTTTATATGATAAAGGGAAACAAAGGGATGATAAGATACTTTTTCAAGACCGTTTTATTATAAATTAAAATTTATTCAGACTCCTGGGTGGCTCAGTGTGTTAAGCCTTTGCCTTGGGCTTGGGCCATGATCTCAGGGTCCTGGGATCGAGCCCCACATTGGGCTCTCTGCTCAGCTGGGAGCCTGTTTCCCCCCTGTCTCTCTGCCTGCCTCTCTGCCTACTTGTGATCTTCCTCTGTCAAATAAATAAATAACACCATTTTAAAAAGTAATTAATTAATTAAATTTTATCATATGTGAAAAATTTATTTTGTCCATATGATTTGCTTTGGTAATAGATATTAACAAACTAGTGTAGAAATAAAATTATAAATATTTTTCTCAATCGCTATAATGTTTCAAAACTAAAATTTTTTGGTTATTTCATAAAGGTTTTCTGCTATCTAATAGATAGAATTATTTGAAAAACTTGTTTTGGGACCAATTTATTGTTATATGAGAGAAACTTGGATCGACTGATTTTTAAAAACTATTTGCTTATTTGTTTGTTTATTTACATCATCTCTACACCCAACATGGGGCTCAAACTCATGACCCTGAGACCAAGAGATACACACCCTCCTCTGACAGAGTCAACCAGGTGCCCCTGAACCCACTGATTGTTGGTTTTTTTTTTTTTTTTGAGGTTTCTTGCTGGACTTTTAGTAATTATGTGCCTTACCTAAGAAATAGCCTGCAGAGCTAAAGTGAGCCTTAATTAAACCTAAAAAGTCCTTTCAAAACAGTATATTTAAAGAATTCTCATACCTTTCCCTAAGTGAAAAGGATACGTTACAGTGTTTGGTTGAATAAATATTTACATCCACTTCTTAGGGTTAAATACAAAGCAAGTGAGAATTAAGTGGGGCTACGATGAACTCTTTATTTCCCTGGAGGTGGTTCATAATGATAACAGCTACTGGTTGTCCAGCACCACACTGTGCCAAGGACCTCCGTGGGGCGCTCCTCTCATGACCTCATTTAAACCTTTCAACAACCTTATGAGCAATGGATTTAGGAGCAGTAGAAAACATTAAGTAGTTAAGGACATTGTATGGCTTCTAAGTGGCAGGGCTGCATTTTAATCTGACTCTAGAATTTGTTCTGTTAACTGCTGCACTATGGACTAGTGTGTTTGCAGTCTTGGTCTCATTTTCTCCAGTTCATTCTCTACCCTGATAATCCTGTTAAACTCTTCATTTCACAGATGCAGAGCGTCATAATAGATGGCCTATGATAGTATCAGCTAATACTTACTGAGTCTTTATTGTGCTCCCTGTCTCGTTCTAAATGTTTTATTATCCTGGTTTTCGTGAAAGAGAATAGTATTTACATCATAAGGCTGGGGAGGATGACTAAGAAGGAAGCTGTTATGTGCTGAGTTATGTCTCCTCAAAATCCATAAGTTTAAGTCCTAACCCCCAGTACCTCAGAATGTGGTTGTATTGGAAGACAGGGTCTTTAAAGAGATAATTAAATTAGGCCCCAATCCAATATGACTGGTGTCTTTATATGAAAAGGAAATTTAGACACAGATGGATTTGGAGGGAAGACCATGTGAGGACACAGAGCAAAGATGATCGTCTACAAGCCAAGGAACAAGGCCGCAGAGGAGCTGACCTTGCTGACAGCTTGATCTCAGACTTCTGGCCTCCAGAATTGTGAGAAAATAAATTCTATTATGTACATTTCTGTTGTGTACCCGGTCTGGGGTACTTTATTATAGCAGACTTAGCAAATAACATCCAAGTCGATAAAAAGGTTATTTGCTAAATAATGGTTTAAGTTAACATGTGGAATAAATTTATTCCACAATCCAAATGACTTGCATTGATTGGAGATTATATCTAAATAGGTTGAATTGTTATTATCCAGATATATTAAGTTAGTTGCATCCTGAGCTCTCACCACTTAGGCAGTGGAAACCTGCAAGCAAGAAAATCTAGGCAACTTTTTTCTTATGTCTGTTGACCAATAAAGACCGGTGCTTAGATCAAATTAGGAAATGGTTGTAGGATAAAAATTAATGGATTCATAACAATTGATTACCAAGAAAAAAAAAGCAGAAAAAACATAAAACACTGAGTCATCAATGGGAATCAAATGCCAAAAGGAGGAATTGTGAAATGTGAAATGCTTAATGAGAAGACATGAGATGAGAGTTATTTTTCTTATCATTTGTTTTAAGAAAGTTCATTGCTTTTATAGATCACATTGAACTCTGAGAATGTGCCCTCCCTTTCTCGGCCCTGTGAGGATTCATTATTACAATGCATGGCCACCAGCATTCATCACAGCTGGATTTTCAAGGGGACTTTCCAGAGTTCTCTGAGAACTTTGTTTCATGGTTCTTTATTTCTTTGGTGGGAAGTAAGATAATTAACTTTTATCTGCCTTTTACTTGTGCAGTCTTTAAAAGAGCAGAAAGTATTTCACCTGTGACATTTTCCATTTAGCCATCATCACCTCGGAGTAGTGAATTCCAAAGTGTTTTACAAAACTCCAGTTCCACAGACTATTAATAGAAATAGCATCTTCCTACCTAGAACTCACTTTTGAGAAATTTGTGTTGTATAACTAACTCACATCAAACCAGTAGAGGTCCATATTTTTATTTTAATATCCAAAGTTTCCAAAGTCAAAAGTTTTAGAACTTTATAAAATTATTTTAAATTATTTTTTAATCTAGACTAATGTTAAAAGCCAACTGGCTGGAAGAATCTGAGAGGTAGATCAATGCCCTATAAAGTTTCAAGGATCTGAACAGACAAATTTAATTTGTAGCTAGCAAATAATAAGGGTGATGATGGTGGGGTGCGTGGGTGACTCAGTCTGTCGAGTATCTGATTCCTGGTTTCAGCTCAGGTCATGATCTCAGGGTCCTGGGATCAAGCCTTGTGTCAGGTTCCATGCTCAGTGGGCAGTCTGTTTGTCTGCCTCTGTCTGCCCATCCCCCTGCTTGTGCTCTCTCCACCTGTAAAATAAATAAGTCTTAAAAAAAAAAAAGGTGATGGTGATGATGATAATGATGACAGTGATGAGCATTTGTTGAGTATTCACCAAGTTTTAGATCATAAACTCACAACTTCGTAGAGACTGTGTGTGCTAATGTCCACTCTGATGTTCTGATAATAGAATGTAGTGTGCACGTTTCTTAAAATGATTTCACCTTGGCGATTTCTCTTTTTGTGAGCATCTAGTAGGACTCATGCCTGGATGAAGAAAGTTTGGGGAAGGGTATGGTAAACTCACATCTGCTCTTAAAATTCACATCAGTGTAAGTTACTAATTGCTCTGAGTATAATAGAATTAACTCTTCCTGGAGACCATAGAGGATGCTATGTAAGACCCCTCTATCTTCTCATGACAGAAAGAAATACTCACAACAAGTGTATGAGTTAGCTATGTCTCCATAACAAGCCCACCAAACTACAGTGGCTTAAAACAACATAAACATTATTTAGCTCACAGGGTCTGTGGATTAATGACTTAGACTGGGCTCAAGTGGGTGGTTTTTCTGTTTTTTGCTGGGCACACTCTCATGGCTGCAGGCTGTGTAGGGTGGGTCTCCTGTGTCTTGAGCCCCAGATAGACTGATTTTTCTTCCAAGTAGTCTCTCAACCCCCTTAACCGAGGGCTGTTCACATCGTAGCTGCCAAGTTCCAGAAGATGGAAGGGGAGCATGCAATGACTCTCAAGGGCTAGGGTTAAAACTTGTACACTATCACATTTTAGATGTTGCAAGTACAGCCCAGCCAACCCGATACTAGTCTTAGGCTGTTTTTAAAACCTGATTTTAATTTTTGCCATTCATAAATAGTTCTAAGTATAATTTATCAATTATTAATGTAGGGGCTCTAGGCTTGGTGTCTTACTTAGATAAGCTTGTTTATTTGATAATTTTTCCTGAAAAAGTTAAAAAATTCATGAAAGTACAAATTTATACATTAAAAACCTTGACGAAAATACAGAGATTTTTAAACTGACCTTAATATGGGAAAGGACTCCTAAACTGAAAAGCAGTAGGAGAAATTGCCAAAAAATAAGGCTCAACAGATTTGCCCTTATAAAAAACAAAGCATGTGTCCCTCTCAGCTGATGAACTTGCCTTCCAATTTAGTAAGAAAACGGAAGCCAATCAGAAAGAAACTTTCTGAAAGTTTTTACCAGTATATCTACCCATCTACCAGCATCCATGTCTTTATCTTCTATCTCCCCTGAGCTCATTATGGATAAACTATTTCTATCCAAAGTCAAACCTTCCGGGGTATCTGGGTGGCTCAGTGGGTTAAAGCCTTTGCCTTCAGCTCAGGTCATGATTTCAGGGTCCTGGGATCAAGACCAAATTGGGCTCTCTGCTTGATGGGGAGCCTGTTCCCTGCCCCCCGCCTGTGTCCCTGCCTAATTGTGATCTCTGTCTGTCAAATAAATAAATAAAATTAAAAAAAAAAAAGTCAAACCTTCCATTGATCTACTAGATTCCTGAGTCTCTTTCTGACTCAGTACACTACTGCATTTATTCTTCTCAAATTTGAGTCTTTTCCCTCTCTCTAGGTCTTTCTCATCAACATATAAACAAGTCCTGCTACTCTATCTAAAATAAATGCCTTTCTCATTCACCTTCCCTCTAGTTACCACTGTTCTGGCTACCACTGTTGCAGAGAAGCTCAACCCAAGTGTTGCCTTTACTTGCCATCCCCAACTCTTTTCCTCCTATTGTTCTCTCAAACCCATTTGAAGAGGATGTCACCCAAACTCTTCCCGTCAAAGTGATCCATAACTTCAATGTTGCTGTATGTGTGGTATGTCTGAATCTCAGTCTCCATATTACCCAAATCACTGGCATTTGACCCCATTGATTATTCTCTCTTCTTTGAACGTTTTCTCTATGTTTGAAGAATCTTCTAGCTTTCCTTCTCCCAGTTGGCCACTTCAACTCTTCTGCTCTTTGGTATTTTCCAGAACTCAGATTTTGTTTCTCTTCTCTCTAATATCTACTGTCATTCCTTTAGTGACCTCAATCTCATCTCCTGGCTTCACGCATGACTCATGTGTGATGACTCCCTACTGAGTATCTCTAACATCTCTCTTAAAGTTGTTTTTTTTCCAACTGACTACCCATGATCTACATGAACATTCCATAGTTTGGCTCAGACCAATCTTAGAGTCATCCCTGACTCATTTGCACCTTCCAGAAACTTGCCTTGAATAAATCCTATCAAGTCTTCCTTAGTGTATATCTCGAGTCTGACCATGTTATATTACTAAATTCCTGTTCTATCTTTTGTTTGGATTATGGCAGTAGCCTCCTAACCAGGTACCTGCTTCCACTTATTCCCAGTATGACACCCAGAACAAGCCCATAAGTCAAATGCACTTATGTATGTAAAAATCCCCAGTGATCCATTTCTCATTCAAAGGGAATGCCAAAGTCTAACAATGGTGCAGCAGGCTTTTCATGATCAAGGTTCCCATAATCTCTTCTACAGCAGCCCAACCTCAGTCAATTCCAGTCCACACTAATATTTTCTTTATTCTTCCTTACCCATAACTGACATTTCACCCCTGTCAACTTTGCACCTGATATTTCTTCTGCCTGGTTTTCCCCACACTTCCCCCAAGTTTTCGCTCAAGTGTCATCTCTCCTGAACCCTACTAAAATTTGCATCTTTTGTGTCCTCTGTATCATTTTGATCCATGGTATTATCTCTTAACATATTATCAATTAATTTCTATCTGTTTGTTGTTGTCCTCCTTCAACTAGAATACAAACTTCGTGAAGGACAAGATCTTTAACTATTTTCTTTGAGTTTCACAAAGGCCCAGACTTTTTATTGTTTTGTTCCTTCCTATATCACAGGACTCAGAACTGAATGCACCCCACAGTGAGCTTTCAGTAATTACTTCATGAATGAATGTCAAAAGGCACTCTGAACAAAATTAAAATAGAAATTAAAGTTGGGGAAATATTTAAAAAGTTATCACATATTTGATATCTAGGGTGCTCATAGATAAATAAGAAAAATACTAACATCTCTATTAAAAAATAAGCAATAATAGGGTGCTGGGTGACTTAGTTGGCTGGGCAACTGCCTTCAGCTCAGGTCATGATCCCAGAGTCCCAAGATCAAGTCCCATGTTGGGCTCCCAGTTCCCTGGGAGTCTGCTCCTCCCTCTGATCTTCTCCCCATTCATGCTCTCTCTCTCTCAAATAAATAAATAAAATATAAAAACAAAAAACAAAGAAATAAAAAATAAGCAATCATTGATGAAAAATCTCTCAGAAATAAAGTATACTTTCAAAACTGTGCAACCTTATTATATAATAAAAATAAACATTACAATAATAAAATCTTATGTTTTTTCATGAATTTGGCAAAGAGACAAAATTTTTAATGTTTAATTATATTAAGTTTGTGAGGAAATAGATACTTTGATACATTTTTTATGTCCCTAAAGCAATTTTGCCATATACATTAAAAAGTCTTCATGGTATTTAAACGTTTTGACTCCAAAAGTTTACTTTCAGAGATTTGTCTAATTAGGGATACTTAACAATGCATAAGAGAAAACCATACAACTAAACAAATATATATAAAAACATCAAAATACCTAGAGTAACAGAATTGTTTAAAACATAACAACTATATAATTAAATATTGTATGGTTATTAAAACATGCTTTATAAAAATGCTTACAACAATAAGAAAAACGTTTTATAATAATGAACTTGACTTTGAATCTATCCATAAGCCCTATTCTAAATTTAACCCTTGCCTCAAACTGAGTACATAATATAGTCATGATCACAATTTTACAAGAAGAATTTAAATGTATATATGCACACAAAAAATTGGAAGGAAATGCAATAGCATTTTAACAATGGTTTATAGCACCATTATAGCTCTAGGACTCAGACTTATATATTTCCTATACTTTTCTTCATTCTCTGAAAGTGAAAATGAACACTTATTTTTTCTTTGACAGTCAAAACCAACACAACGTAAATAATCTAAATAAAAATAATCACAATTCTTCATCTCTTTTCCTAGTCAGCTATGGCTGGTCTTCCGTCTCCCTGCAGAATATCTGCTTACAACACACTTCTATGTATTGATGTACTGATTGTACTAAGTGGAATTTAAATTCCCCTCAGTGGGTAGGACAGGTATCTTGTGAAACCAAAGCTGCCAGTATCTACATCTAATTTTTAATTAAGTACAGTAATTCCTAGCCAGTACCAGCTGTTATCATGTTTCTTCAATTCTGTGCCTTGATAAATAGCTCAAGGAATGTTCTATGAAAAACATAATCACACAAACATTTTCTCACTTTTAAAATAAGCTTTGAAAATAAATTCCCTTTGAATTTCTATTTTCCCAAAAAGCTGTGATTGGATGTTTGTTGAGAATAGCCAACATATACCCATACCCACACCTACACATCACATAATTTTTTTCCATAACACGTTTTTAATATCAGATTGAAGCACTTTTCAAATTAATGAAAGGCACAATTATTGTTCCATTTTACAACTGAAGAAGCATTTCTCAGTAGAATTTCTCATTCTTGAACTCTTAGATCCTTGATCTAGTTCATGGCTGGTTTACTGGCTTAGACTCTTATTGCTGTTTGCTTCTAGTCTAAAGTTGTCAATCTCTTCCTGTATTTCAAGGTATCTTGAGTTTTCTAAAGGCTATTAGCAACTTGGGCACCACGTCCTCAGCTGAGATGTTCTGATCTGTGCTCCATGTTTCTCATAACCATAAGCAAACCTGAGCACAATTGAGAAATGTCTGTCCTCCACTATGGTACATGCTCCTATCCTTTGTGAAGCATCTTCAGGTCAGCTAAAGAGGGCAAGAGAAAGAAATAACAAAATTTTATTTTGGAGTTGTTATAAAACATGGATGGATGGATGGGTGGCTGGAAGGATTGATGGGTGGAGGAATGGAAAGATGGATGTGTGGATGGATGGATGGAGAAATGTGGGAGGGATAGATGGAGGGTTGGATGGGTGGAGGGATGGTGGGAGGGATGAATGAGTAGATAGATAAATAGATAACTTAATGTACTCAGGAGACATTTACTGAGCCCTTATAGATATTTTTAAAATTCTTCTTATCATGGACACAAGGATTATCAATCTCTTTATAAAACTGAATACACTTCTGTTAGAATATAGAAGCAGAAAAAGTGCTTCATCTTTGAAATGCTGGATTGCAAGACTAACAATTTTTTAAAGAGTTCTCTGTGCTATGGGGGTGTGGTAGAGCTATTGGAGGCAAAGAGCTCCTTGAGGGCAGGGATTGTGTTTATCTCACTGGTGTTTCCCAGCCATGTGGTATCTGGTGTGTGAAGAGTCCTTGCAAGGTAGGACTCAAAGATGAGGGTTATTTCTGGTGGGTTAGACCACCCCACTCATAGAGTTGAACTATAGTGAGGTGAGATGTTTACTTTTTTTTTTTTAAAGATTTTATTTATTTATTTGACAGACAGAGATCACAAGTAGGCTGAGAGGCAGGCAGAGAGAGAGAGAGAGGGAAGCAGGCTTCCTGCGGAGCAGAGAGCCCGATGCGGGGCTCGATCCCAGGACCCTGAGATCATGACCTGAGCCGAAGGCAGCAGCCCAAACCACTGAGCCACCCAGGCGCCCCAGATGTTTACATTTTATTCCTGCCCACATTTGCCTTGCTAGCCAGGTATTTATTTATTACCCAAGATTTTATTGATTTATTTGAGAGAGAGAGAGAATGAGTGGGGCGAGGGGCAGAGGGACAAGCAGAAGCAGTCTCCCTGCTGCACCACGAACTGCAGCAGGGTTTGATCCCAGGACCCTGAGATCATGACCCGAGCCAAAGGTAGATGCTTAACTGACTGAGCCACCCAGGCGCCCTGCTAACTAGGCATGTATACATTTCTGTTGTTTATCAGAGTTGTTTTTGAAGGCCTACAGTATATCAAACACTTCATATTGACAAATAATTCCAATTTTTACCACTTAAAGTAACATCAGGGAAATCCCTAAAATCTGTGTTAGGTACATAACAAGAATATCATGTTGGCTTTTGTCAGGAGGAAGCCCAGAAAGGTAAAGAACAGAGAGAAAACATAATGTACACTTGGCTTTCATTCATTCATTCACTGAGTGTTCATTGAGTTCATTGAGTTCAGTGGAACTCCACTGAATGCTGAGGACCTAAAGATAAGAAAATCTAATGGCCAACGCTCCACTAGAGCTTCAAGGATAGTGGAGATTAAGACATTAATCACAGAAGTCACAAATACATAAACCAGTGATAAGCATGAGGGGATGCTGATTGTGAGTCGAGTGGTGGATCTGACCTGTGCTGGAGGGTCAGGAAAGGCTTCCTTGAACTGAGATCTGAACGTGAGCAGAGCTCACTCAGTAAGCGATAGTGGGCAAATGGACATTCAGGCAATGCATGAGTAGCAGGAGCAAGAGCTATGATACTTGACGTGTTGGCTGGAGTGGTGAAGGAGACGACATGATTTCTGGAGAAAATGAAAGAATGTGAATGAAGCACCAAGAACAGTGAAAGGATGGCTTAACATGAGCAGGAGGGGTAGGCGAGGTTGAGATAAGGCGCCATATTTTATGGCCATTGAGGTAACTTAAGAGACCAGGTGTGGAGAAGGCTAGAAGATAGAGTTTGTGGTAATGGTGATATGATCCAAATTGGGTTTGAAAATACCACTCTGGCTCCAAAGGGAGGACAGATTGAAGTGGGAAGTATAGTTTATGTAAGATGATCCAGCGGCTATTTGAGATCCAGGGTGAGATGTGATGGTGGCCAGAAGGGTGATGGTAAAGATAAAATAAATCCTTGACAGGTCACTGGGGATTTAAAAACTTACCTTTAAAATAAAAATTTAGAGATTTATATAAGCAATGAAATCCTGGGGGAGAGGATGTCATGTTGAGGTAACCAACTGTAGCAGTTTACTTACACAATGAAGTAATTCTTGTCATCCTTCGGACAGGTTGATTATAAGAAATGAAACTCAACTACCTATAAAATGTGACAAATTTAATAAGACAACGGAACCAGATGGGCTTTCTGCTTAATTTTGACAAAGTTATGCCTGACATGCATAGTTTTTTTCCTTATAGTTTTTAATGATACTTTGAAATCTGGGAAGTTGCCAGAGTCAATAAGAAAGGCCATAGTGAAGCTTCCCAAGAAGCTAAGGCAAATTGAGTTTTAAATGGTGCATATTGCCTGAGTTATTTTATTTCAACTTAACTACCAAGGATAGTGTTCTAACATGAAATCATTACTGAAATCTTGGGTAGTAGGAGAGAGGCAGTATTTCTTAAAGAACTGTATTCCTCACTCTGTCTGCTATTGTGGCTACACGAATTTTGGTGATAATCAGGAAGATCTTGACTGAATTGAGCTTTGTAGGATAGACTGTGGCTCTGTGAGGGTAAAGATATTAATCCATGTCAGGAACTTGGAAACACTAAACAACATTATAATGAAAGTCACAGAAAAAGAAACAAATACACACACACATTTCCCTAATATCCAAACTGCTTTCATTTACCCATGTTTTAATTAATTATTTTGAATAAATATAATCATAATAGAGATAATTTATGGTATGAGCTATTGCATAATAAATATATTTCCATGTTGCTATAGTATGTTAATGAATTATTCAATAGAATTATAGTCTATTAAGTTGGTGGCCTGCAGTGGATTTAACTAGTCTCTTACTGGATGGGTGGATGGATGGATGGTGTGGAGGGATGGATGGAGGGATGGAGGGGTGGAGGGATGAATGAGTAGATAGATAAATAGATAACTTACTTTATTTTTCTATTTTAATGTTACTATAATGACTTGCATTGAATATCTTGATGCCTATTGGTATTCTCTTTTCTTTTGTGGTTTCTTTAAATAATACATTACAACAACTTATAAATCTTGCAAAATGTTAGAAACATAATTTAAAAATTTGAGATGTATTCTTTACTCTGTACCATAGTTATGTCAACTGCTACCTACAATGCATGTGTACCTAACAGGGTTGGGTCTGATTATTTTCAAGTTTCAATACTTGGATAGATAGTGATATGCCATTTTAATTTTCCTACTGTTGAAAAGATGAAGTTACTATTTTTTCAAGGATTGCTTACAGTCTATCTCTCCTTGTGGGATGAACACATTCATATTCTTTTTCAATATATCTGTTGGTAATGTTACTAATCTCTATGAGCTTGGCTTGTGGGACAAGAACTGAGAATAATAACAGGAAATGGTGGACCTTTTTTTTTTTTTCTTTACTATCTTCCAATTTAAGACTTCTTTCATACCCGTCTGAGGTATGAGGTAGGCTGGAGGAAATTCGTCCATTCCATCCCAGCTCGTGCTGTCCATTAGTCAATAGCACAAACTTTCAGTCATCACCGCCCACTAACTTTTCTCAGGATCACATAATTCATCTGGAGAATAACCAAACTTTACCAATACAAAATGAGGGAGGAAGAGTTTTGTGCAAGTTTGGAAGCAAAAGAGCATGAGGTGTGTATGGAATATAAATGGAGCTTTTGCAACACCTGGTGCTTCACTCCCAGGGAAGGGTGAGAGCATGCAGGGAACCAAGACCTACCCCCAAGCAGAGCTGCTCAAAGCCATCTGCTCTCTGCAGGTGCACCTGGAAGACTTTTCTACTGCCAAGATTATGTTAAGAGCATCACAAAATAGAATTATGACTATCCTAAAGAAAAGTTGTGGCATTCACCGTGTATATTAAAAATAATATCATAATTCTTAGATATTTTTCTTGGCAGAGAAAAATAATACAGTGATCATTTGGAAATTAATATTGGATTTTTTTGAGTGTCATAGAGATTGGCACTGACAATATCCCTTTAAGAACACCAATTTGTTATTTTTTTCTGAGGAATGTACACATACATTATTTTATGGCCGTGATTTTGATGCATCCCATCACTAATTAACGATTTAACACAGGTATGTTTTTATTGTAATTATGTGTGAATTTAAAAGTCTCTGTAAATTTCAGAGGTTCTTATCACATTAAAAATCATCTGCTCATTAATGCAATATCACAGATTGTATTTGCATTTTTGAGGGTTTTTTCCCCCAAAGTTAAAATGTCCTTTGGGCATTCTAACATTTTCTACTGAAGATCACAGACTTTAGGAATCATGTGTATATCATGAGTGTGTAAAAGACTAATTTGGCTATCAGTGTGGTAGTTTTCAGGGATCAAGACACGAGGACAACATATTTGGCCTATGAATTCGTATAGTTGGAGCTTATATTTATGATGTTTATCACATTCTCAGAATTAATCATCTCTTTCTGTTACCTTGACTAAAGCAGATGTAGTACATTTACTCATTGAAATAACTCCCTTCTGAAACCAGAGAGAAAGTAGAAAAGTAGCATGGGGTTTTTATATGCCACTGCTTTATTCTCAGGGGGCTCACACCCCAATTTATGGAAGATTTTTTGAAGCAATGTCATATGAGCTAGTGTTTGCTTAATGCTTTAGTAGAGATCTAAGTAAGCCATGGTAAAATCTGAGAGAAAAACCTATATTTTTTAAGCTATCAGCTTAGGAATACAAAATTTGCTAGTGAAGGTAGAGGATTTTAGAACAAGAAGAAAGCTTAAAAACCATGAAATTATAACCTACTGTGTTCGACACTAATAATGGATGTGGAATCTCTATTTTAGGGACTTGTCTTTGTTTATTAGAATAAAAATAATATTTACTAATATAAATGTAATATTTACTAAGACCTACAAAAACCAAAGGTATTAGTAAATATGATATTTACTGATAGGGCTATAGATGATATGACATTATCTAAAACTGACCCATGAGAAGGGATAGGTCATGTTTTTCTTTTTTATTCTTAAATAACAACAAACATAATGACTAAGTTTTTTTTTTTTTTTAAGATTTTATTTATTTGACAGACAGAGATCACAAATAGGCAGAGAGGCAGGCAGAGAGAGAGGAGGAAGCAGGCTCCCTGCTGAGCAGAGAGCCCGATGCGGGGCTCGATCCCAGGACTCTGGGATCATAACCTGAGCCGAAGGCAGAGGCTTAACCCACTGAGCCACCCAGCGCCCCATGACTAAGCATTTTTAATGTATTATTTCTTATTTGTATACTCAGGCAAAGTTCTAAGAACTTTTTATCGCATTTAATCACAGTATTTTTAGAGAGTATGTACTATTATTTTATCTACTTGCAGTTGAGGAAACTGAAATTTGGAAAGGTTAAAGTAATTGTCTAGTGTGACCCAAGGTAAGTAAGACATTCTAACAGCTGAGCTCATGAAACTCTATGCTGCCTTTTATGTGGGTATTGGACCTGGGTATTAGAGCATCGAAGGAACTTACACGTTAGACCTAGTTATCCCGTGACCTAGCTGTATGGTGTTTGACATGGTATGTTATAATTGTGGGTTTCAGCAAGTAAATAGATAATAGATATAAAACTGTTGACATTTTCAATTTCTTTTGTGTCTACTTTGATAAGTTGTGTTTTTCTAAGAATTCTTACATTATATTGACAATTTTTAACATATAAACATAAAGTTGTTTAAACAATTTCATATTATCTTTTATTAAAAGAAAAGATTTGTTTACTTATTAGAGAGAGTAGGAGGAGGGCAGAAGGAAAGGGGCAGACTCCTCATTGAGTGTGGAGCTGGGTGTGGGACTTGATCTCACCACTCACCCTGAGATCACTACTTGAGCTGAAACCAAGAGTGGGCTGTTTAGTTGATTATGCTACCCAAATGTCCCCATATTATCTTTTTAATACATGTAGAATGCATAGTGAGGACCCCATTTTCATTTCTGATGTGCTGGTCCTGTTTAATTTTCTTAATTGGTTTTCAGAACTTTTAGAATGTTGATTCCCTCTGTTGTATTTCATTTTGCTCTTTCGTGACTCTCTTTCCTTATTATTTATTTCTATCATTCTATATTCTTTGTAACATGCAGTTAAACTTACTCCATAAAATGGACACTTTTGATCATTTTCAACCTATCTTCTTTTCTAATTAATGCATAAATGACAATAAATCTGCCTCTAAACATAACTTTAGCTGCATTCCTTAAGCCTTGATGAAGATTTGGAGCAATTAGAGCCCTTAGACATTATTGGTGGAAAATTGTCATTTTCTACTAAAGTTGAATGTATTAATTTCCCACATATTAGCAATTCAAATCTTAAGCATGTGTGTAATAAAGTATATACATATGTACAAAAATATATGCATAATAATTCATATTTTTATCTTTAGAATTCTTTTCAGGAATTACAAATGGAAAACAACCCAATATCTATCCACTGTAGAATAGAAAAATAAATAAATAAATAAATAAACAAATCCTGCAATAAGATATTATACAATTAGACTAATAAATCATTGCTAAGTGCAACAATAGATGAAAGAATCCAGACCAAAAAGGTATACATATTCGTTGATTATTATAAAATTCAAAATTATAAAATTCAAAAATACACACACAAAGTTAATCTCTACTATTACAAGATTACTAGTATCCCTATCCCTTTCTTCTGCCCCAAAGTAACCTCTATCCTGACTTCTATTTCTTAAATGTTTTAAAACAAGGGATTTAGTTAAATAATGTTCTTGACTTGGACAGAAAGCTGAGACTTACTTATTTTAAAGTAATTTCTCCCTATTTAAAGATTGACTACATGTTCAAAAAAGTTCATAATTCATTTTGCTGAACACTTTTGTGTATGTATGTTGTACTTCCATTTAAAAATGTAAAGTAAATCATCCTGGATTTCCTATGAAACAGCAGATTAGGATTAGAGGACCCAAATGTCTTTTTAAATACAAAATTCAGTGTTCCTAAATATATTTATTAAATTATGAAATAGTATGATTGCTTCATTTAAAAAGTGACAAGTAGGATTTTTTTTACCATGACTATTTTATTTTTCAATTTTTGAGAACTACCTAGAAGATTATCTTTCTGGAGCTTTAGGTGGACTAAATAAAAAAACAGATTTACCTGCATTCAGAGATGATTTCATAAATGACACTACTTATATTGATACATCATTTATTTTCTTTCCACTTTTAACTTACCCATCTTTAGAATCCAGGCATTAGTACTGAGCGTATTAAGTATGAATCCATATATTCTTTTAAAAAAGATTTTGCATGTAGTATTAACGTAATTCTAAGTTCTATCTCAGGTTGGAAACATAATACAAGCATCTCCTTTCCTATGCTTTAGATCTCTTCCCCACTGTAGGATTTATGTACTCCACTCCAAAATAGTAATACTTGTGGATTTAAAAGTTACTCCCTAATTTGACATGAACTTGAATTCTTTCTCAGATGCTTTCAAACTGTGGTTCAGTAATAGCCATCTTCAGACCAAGAGTCACTGAAAACATTCTGAGGAATTTTCTCTGGGAGGAAGGAGTGCCCATACATCCGCTGTGTGTGGAAAAATGCACTGGAGCCTTGTGCTTATAGAAAAACCAATCAAAGAATTCATGTTAAGAATGAGTCTAGGTCCATGGTTGTAATGAAATGTCTTGGTACTTCATTCCTTGTCCAAAAATAAAATAAATATCCAGTTCTTGCTGGGTCACTGTAACTTTTCTATCAGACTGAGTAAAAGCTATTTCCCAGCATTAAGGGAAAGTGAACATTCAAGATACTCACAGTTGTGTTCATCTTTCCCTACGAAGATCTTCTTTGCAGTGGACTCTGAACAGAATGAAGATGGTTGACGATTTTGAGGCTTTGGTTCAGCCTATATAAAGAAGCTTTATTTTTCTCTTTGACGGAGTTGGGTATACGACCAAATTTCATTGAAAGATAAATATTTGTGATAATACCAAATGCCTTTCAAAATAACATGTGTCGCCCCTTCTTGGACAGATGCAGTTTTGTTTGGAAGGGTGATGAACAAAAGGTCAAGTCTAAGTTAATTGTAACAGCTTTTCCTCACCAGTGCCTCTGCCCAACTAGGAAAACACCTCCTATTTCTCCCTGTCTGACCACATCATCTACTGAGAACCTAGAGTTTATATGTGTGTATTAGATACAAATACTTCACACACACTCTGTGTAACTGGTGGAACTTACCAAAGCTTCCCCTGCACTCAGTCCCTGAGTAAAGCAATTGGTTGTACAACAGAAAGTTTAACCACCAGATTTTTCAACTATTTCCTGTGTGCTTTACAAACCTGCTCTGGAGTTTCTGGAGTATAAGAAACACACACACACACACACACACAGGCAATAAAAACATGTAGTAACGGGATTCCAGACTTGTAAAAAATAAGTAAAATAAAATGAAGTCCCCGGTCTGTCAGGTGACAGGCTCTGACTCGAGCACAGGATGGCAGAGGGAGCAGGGCGAGGGGACATTTCACAGCTGTTCATGCATCACTCCAAGGAGCAGTTCTGACAGGCTAGAGAGTGAATCTTTTGGCACTTTCTATATGCTTAATGAGAGCAGCATAGACTGGAGGCATTACACAGATAATTTCATGATAACAAGTAATTAATGAATAACATTTGATCTGACCTACCTCTCATTTTTGGCTTCAGAAAACAATTGTGAGAATTTTTTTTTTAATTATTAAGTGAAACTCCATATAATTTTAGACCTGAGTAAGAACTTATAGGTGTTTACCAATCCAACTGTTAGGGGTGGAATTGCATCCCTCTGAATTTTATATGTTGAAATCCTGACACGCCCCCTACCCCGTATCTCAGAATATGACTTATTTGAAGATAGGGCTGTTACAGATGTAGTTAGTTAAGATGAGGTCATTAGGTTGGGTCTGAATCCACTATGACTGGTGTCCCTATAGAAAGAGGAAGTTTGGGGCACCTGGGTGGCTCAGTTGGTTATGCAGCTGTCTTCAGCTCAGGTCATGATCTCAGAGTCCTAGGATTGAGCCCACGTCGGGTTCCCTGCTCAGTGGGGAGTCTGCTTCTCCTCCTCCCTCTGTTCTTCACCATCTCTCCCTGTTCTCTCTCGCACACGTGCTATGTCTCAAATAAATAAATAAATAAATAAAACTGTTTAATTTTTAAAAAGTGGAAGTTTGGACACAGACACAGACATGCACAGAAGGAAATGATGTGCAGACACAAAGAGAGGCCAACTGTCCACAAGCCAAAGGGGAAGGCCTGGAATAGAGCCTTCCTTCACAGCCTTCAGGAAGAATCAGCCCTACTGATGTCTTCACTTCAGACTTCTCGTTTCTAGAACGTGAACTGATGCATTTGTGCTAAGTCACCCTATTTGTGATACTTAATTATAGCTGCCTTAGCAAATTAATATATATATTTTTAATAGTTAAAGAAGTTAATATGGAAGTAGAAGGAAAGTTGCTGAAAGTGGCACTTACGGCTGAGGAGAGCAGGTAGTAGTGTTGATATCTAGAGATTTAGATCAGGCTCTTTCCACCTCACACTTCCTCACAAACAGTCCCCTTCATTTACTACTCAAGCCCTGTCCCAATTTGTTTCTTACAGTATTTCTTAGCAGGAGATAGTAACAGAAATTGTCTGCCCTTATGCGCTGAATTTCTGAGGATTCGAGGGGGGCAATTTATGTCACAGTTTGAATTTTTTTCTCTCACCCCTTCCCCAGAACAGTTGCACTTCATGGACCATTATATATTATTTACATTTTTGTAGGGCTTTGCAGAGATACTCTGGTCTCTGGTAGGACAATAAAGAATTGTGTTCATTGTGCACTTAATACAGCAAAGATTAAATTTGAATCTATAGGAATTATAATCATTTGTATTTGCTATCTATTTGAAGGAACCCAAGTACTGTACTCCACTCCTGTGGAGTTAAGAATAGCTCTTCTCTTTGCCTGCCAGACACAAACCTTCAGAACTAGAACCTATGGTAGGAGCAGCGATTGAAAGAACAGCGGAGGCCTGGGGAACGGAAACTCGTTTCTATCCCTGAACTACCGCTCAGCGATAGTTCCCGTCAATATATTTTGGTTTATAGAAAACCCATTTTAAAGCTCTTGATGAAAACCAGACTCATCAGAGTCATAGCACTGATAAGCACTCATGTCCTTTCTTGAAACTCGACTGATACAGATTAACCTTCATTCATAGTAGAAATAGCAAGAAAAACAGTTCACGGAAGGAGAGTAACGCATCGTTTGCACTCCGGAAAATCTCAGGGGGCCCTACAAGCCTTCTAATTACTCAATTAGGAATTACCTGGGGGAGGGGGAGAGATATAATTTCTGGAATAGAAGCAGCGTGGCCTGTGTATTTGCTTTATAACAAAAACAATCACCGAACTGATAAATATTTGCTATCAGTATAAGATAAGCCCCAATGGATACTGAGTGGCAAGGGGCTGGTGGTTTGTTAGAGGCACAGGAAGTAATCAGGGGGAAGGGATAGGCATGCTTCACTGAGCAAATTACATTTTCCAGCCAATGCTGAGGCCTATCAAATATCGCTGTGTGAAAGAACATGTACATCGGCTGTGCTGGCCATCCTGGCAAAGAGCAGAACGTTCTCTCCAGGATTTATTTATGGCTAAATCAATCGTACCTTAAAGGGATAGTTTTTCAAATACTTTGCTCTGGCTGGCAGTAGCCATCCTGAAATCAGAGAAGCAAGGTGGCTTAAGGTCTTCCAAATCCAGGTCACGGATGATACTGTTCTCCTTTCTCCCATTCCCCAATGCTGTGCAATTGACGCGGCTTGGGATTTCTGATCACCGAGGATCCACGGTCAGGATTGGGATGAGGGAGTCCTCTGAGTCATGAAAATCATTCGTGCTTCAGGTGGAGAAGGTCATCTGTCCTCGACCTTTTATTACGTGCATTTGAGGGATTAATAAAATTATACGCTGCTGTTCCCTTTGTGGATGTTTTAAGGATTTTGAGTCAAGGGAGGTCCCTGGGGAGAAAGAAATCCTGTATTCCAGAGAAGTGCTTGTAAAACGAAATTCAGAGTTTGACCCATGCCAGTTTAACCCCCCCCTCCCCCCCGCGGTAAAGGGATAACACACAAGAAGTACACAAAGGAGTTGTTGCGGCTCCTTGCTTTGCTGGGGAACTGCCCCAGAGCTGCGGCAGGAAGGGCAGAGAGAGCAGCTCCCGGCAGGCGCGGGGCAGGCGCGGGGCAGGCGCGGGGCAGGCGGGGGGCAGGCGGGGGGCAGGCGCGCTTCCAATAGACTGTGGGCAGCTGGGAAGCCACAGAAGCTGCTGAACCAGCCTGGCAGGCTGCAGTCAGGAAGGACCTGGCTTCCCGAGAGTGAAAGTTCTGGCTGACCAGGAATTCCTCAGAGCCGTGCCAAGCTCTGGAAAGAGCAGCTGCAGCTGCAGATCAAAGGGTTTTGCGAGCGGACCGCATAAAAGGCGGCGCTGGTCCGATGCCGGAATCCTCTGCCATCTTGTCATCATCTTTGGTCAAGGCGCTCACACAGAGCCAAAAGGAAAGATACGTGTTTGCTCGTTTGTTTGGTTTTGTGTGAAAGTGCAGTGGGCCTACAGCAGCTGCTGGTACCGGTGTGAGAATTTCAAGTAGTTTCTTGGTCTGTAAGGATTAAAAAATTAGCATAACCTGAATATCTCGTGCTGGGGGCAGTTTTCCAGAGCTTCACAATGATATTAGCGGGAGGCGCGCATGTGCGTACGTCCATGCCCGCCCACCCATACCCCGGACACTCTACATGGCTAACAGCCTCGTCTGGACTCGGGTGGAGGGCTGAGGAGGTGGGCTGGGCTGACTTCCAGGTGAAGCAACCATATTAGATCAGGAGTCTAACTGGATGACAGGAATTAGGCTTCTCAAGTAGAAGCACAGGAAGGAAGTGACTTGAGACACCGCTGAATACAGTTAGGACTCAGGCTCCATGCCTGTCTAGGTCAGGACATGCCATGATAGTGGCCCCCTTTGTGCGCTGTACATCCCCAGCATCCTTACATGGTAGACCCGGCAATGGTCATCATCTGTTTCTTATCTGTGTTTGAGGACAGATATTTTCGACATTTTTTGGGAGAAATATCTTCAGATGAATGTAGAAACAGAAAGAAATGAAAAATTCTTTCTTTCACGCAGCTGGAATGCCATGGTTACCTCTCTTTTTCTGCTACGATGTTTGTATGTACCTATCTCTGGGCGTATCCTGCAAAGTCTGTTATAACCTATCAGGTTATTTTCTTTCTTCTCCACTAGAGAGTAATAGACTCTTGTACCCATTTGTTCTTTTTGTCTCCCCAGATCCGGTGCCTAGAAGAATGCTGGCACTTAAATCTATTGAATAAAAGAGTCTCATGGGTCATGATGGAAAGAAAACCAGGGTAACTTAGTTATTTTGAATAAATACAATATGCTCTTCTTGAAGTCCCAGCTGCCAGGGTCACGTCAAAGATGTCTTGCCATATCTTCTGCCCTCTATGCCATAACCAGTAAAACACTAGGGCCTTGGTCAGAGTCTTTCAAGAGAACCTTAAGAAGTTAGGAATCACAGACTTGTTTCTAAGAGGAAATGCCCTCTTCTTAAGTGACCACTTTAGAGGATCCTCAAGTGGTTTTCAGTAATAGAAGGCAACATTCATAGTTAAATACAAGTCTCCAAAATTGACAGGTTGTCCCTGAGTATTTGTTTGCCTGGGAGCAGTTTTGCTGTTGTGGTTTGCATCTCTAATTGTTTAATGGACAATGTATTGTTTAGGTCCAAAGCAAAAAACAAGAAAATCCCCATGTTGCGTTGTTGGGTTTAGTAAATGCATAATTAGGATTGAAATCAGCATTTTAGGTTTGATGACAGCTTTTTCTAGACAGGCATGATTAGAAGGCATGAGGAATTTGGAGTGCTTCCTTTTGGGGCCACACAATTATTTTTCTCTGGTGTGCCCTGGTGACCCGACCACATCCAAACCTCTAACTGCATATATTCAGTAAACAATTATTGGTTTTGGTACCTGCTAGATAAGAAGCTTCATAACAAGCCTTAGTTGCTGTGTTGGTTGGCTTGAGAGACCATGTCCCTGAGTATAACTGTACTTTATGTATTCCTAAGGACACTTTTGTCTGTATTAGATATTGGCCTCTGTGCTTACTTTAGAAGCTAACCCCATCATAAAATTGTATTCCATCTAAGAGAATTTTACCTTAGAACTATATTAAAGTCCCAGAATGGAGATGTCTGCTAGACTACTGTACATCTGGGTCTGATTCTCAGAGGAGAATTTGGGAATAAAATTATAGGTAGAGACCCATTATATTTGGCTTTTATTGTTGTTCTTTTTTTTTTTTTTTTCCAACAAATACATGTTTGGTACTTATTATTGGATTAAGAACTGAATAAAAATAGTCATGACCTTTGCCCTCATAAAGTTTACAAAACAGCAGGGAAGGAGGACATCACACAAATCATGTCAAGTGTGAGGGGTGCTCCAATAGGGTAAGAACAAGGTCACCAAAGAAAGTTACAAGGGAACATAATTTAGTGCTCTGAATAGAGAGTGTAGCAGGAGAACTGACCTATTTTGGGAGACTAACAATTCAGTGAAGACCTCAGCGAGCTTCCATGGGAAGGGGTACCTGGGTGGCTCTGTCATTAAGCATCTGCTTTCAGCTCGGTTCATGATCCCAGGGTCCTGGGTTCGAACCCCTCATTGGGCTCCCTGCTCAGCGGGAAGCCTTCTTCTCCACCTCCCACTCCCCCTGCTTCTGTTCCCTCTCTTGCTGTGTCTCTCTCTGTCAAATAAATAAAATCTTTAAATTAAAAAAAAAAAAATGAGCTTCCATGGGGAGGAAGACACTTTCCCTGCTTGGCAGTGTGTCTTCCTACATGGATCTCATTTTTTTGTCCAGCTCGTGCCTGGAGATGCTCTGAAATCAGGGAAGGGAGGGTTGTGCATGCTTGGTATTCCTTACGTTACCCATGCTTCACTGGGTCACATCTTCATTTTCTTGAAGCCAGGGACACGTGGTGGTAACGTTCTGACTGAGAAGACTGAAAGAGGTACATGCTGATGTAGCCAACTAAGAGGAAGAGAAAGTGTTTGCCTCTGCTTAACCTTCTTGCTTGTGACATTGGTGTGAGGTCTGGTGACTGGAGCTGCTCCAGCTGCCCGGTGGGCGGGGGAAGGACACATACCTTGACATCACTGGCCTGCTGGATATTTTATCTCCAGGTTTCCTGCCAGGTGCGCTAATTAAATCTGCTTATTGATTAAACCATTGTTCTTTTGGTGCTTTTATGCTTGAAAGCATTCATAAACCAGGTAAAGGGAAGCTGCAGAAATTAAACAGGGGCAGACTATTCAAAGCAGACATGAACAAAGGCCCAAAGGTGAAAAAGCATGTAGTCTAATGACAGAAATAAATTCTGTAAAATGTTGGGTTCCTGCAGAGTGTTTGGCAATATGGTAACAATGGCGTGTCCTGTTACAAAATAACCAATGGGGGGCCACCTGGGTGGCTCAGTGGGTTAAAGCCTCTGCCTTCAGCTCAGGTCATGATCCCAGGACCCTGGGATCCCAGGATCCCAGAGAGCCCTGCACTGGGCTCTCTGCTCAGCAAGGAGCCTGCTTCTCCCTCTCTTTCTGCCTGCCTCTCTGACTACTGTCTGTCAAATTAATTAATTAATTAATTAATTAAAAAGATGGTGGATGAATGTGTCCTCCTCCTTCTTTGAGCCTTTCTTCCCCCTCCTTGCCTTCATTTCCTTTCCACATTCTCTTTCTCCTCTTGTTTTCCCCTCTCCTTGTTCCTCTTTCCCTTTACCTCTCACTTTTTCCTCTCTTCATTTCCCCCTGAGCTCAGGAGAAATTAAGATAAATCTCTGGACAAAAACCGAATAAGCTAAAGACCAGAATGACGAGCAAAGCTGCAGGTGCTCTGAGCATTTACCTGCATGAAGAACCTGAAACCGTTGACATTGCCAGCTGGTGAAGCCAAGCGACAAGGTTTAGACTTTTGTGGTGGAGAGATTTAGGAATGAGATACTGAAAAATCTAGGACCCTCAGAAGGCCACATACTCAGGGAGGGGTTGGTGAGAAAAAATTGCCTCCTGGCTAAGGCAAATGACAGAGATATGTGTCTGTCCCAAAGGATTTATAATCAGGCACAAATGCCTCACACAAGTTTGGAGATTAAATAACCCTATTTTGGTGCCATGAAAAATCTTGAGACAAGAAAGTAATTTCAAATGGACTTCAATTGTCATGTCCAAGGGCACTTAGGGGAACCCATATTCATACTGAAAGAACAATCTATCAGCCCAGTGTCCTCCAAATCCAGAGTCACATCAGTCAAATATAAATTCATAGTCCAAAGTCATTGAACACACAAGTAAATGAGCCATCATGCTCCCCCCCACCAAGGACTTTAGATGATAGAATAATTATAAAACACATAGAATTTTAAAAACATAAAAAGAAAGTTTAAAAGAGAGTGGAAAGCAGAACTAAGGAGAAGGAAACTAAAATCAACCAAATTCTATAAATTAAATAATGCACTCATTACAATGACAATATTAATAAATGAGGCTAGCAGCACATTAGACACATGAGAAGAAAGAGTCTGAGTGAATCAGAGCCATGCTTTTCAGCCTTCAATGTACAGGGCAATGACCTAGGGAGCTTGTTAAATTCAGGTCTTGATCCTCTAGGTCTGGGGTGGGACTCAAAAGATTGAATTTCTAGTAAGTTCTTAGGTAATGCCCACACTTGAGGAGCAAGGAAATAGAAGATAGATTTGAAAAGTGTGGCCCAGTGAGACAAAGAGGTAGAAAATATCTCCCTGAGGGGCACCTGGGTTGCTCAGTAGGCTGAGCATCCAACTCTTGATTTTAGCTCAGGTCATGATCTCAAGGTCATGGAGTTGAGCCATGCATCAAGTCCCATGTTGGGCTCCATGCTCACTGGGTGTATGCTTGAGATTCTCTCCCTCTCCCTTTGCCCCTTTCCCCACTCTTTATCTGTCACTCTTTCTCTTTCTCAAATAAATCAATCTTAAAAAAAAAAAAAAGTAAAAGAAGAAAAGAAAGTATCTCCCTAAATAGAAGGATACAAACAGAAAGAAAAGGGGTGAAGCAATATTTGAAAAGATAATGGCAGAGAATTTTACAGATCTAATGAAAGACATGAACTCACAGATTAAGGAAACCATACTCAGGAAAGGAAGGAAGGAAGGGAAGAAGGAAGGAAGGAAGGGAGGGAAAAGAAATCTTAGCTTGGAAAACTGCATATCATCAAAAAAGGGTAGATTTTAAAATCACCCAGGGAAGAAAAAATTTACCTACAAAAAACTTCAAAAAAAGCAACAAACAAACAAACAAGCCAACCAACCAAAACCCAACAAAGAAATTGATGTTAGAACTCTCAATAGTACCAATGGATATGGAATAATATTTACCAATATTGAGAAAGAAAGAAAAAGCATCCTGTCAGCTATCTATCTGATCTGTCACGCATCCATCTAAACTACACTTCAAGAGGAAAGGACAAATTAAATCATTTTTCAGATAAGCAGAAACAGAGTTCATGACCAGCTTTCACTCAGAGGTCTTCTCATGATTCTCAAAGTGTGGACACCAGCAGCAGCAGCATCACCTGGGAATATGTGAGAAATGCAGCTCTTTGGGCCCTGCCCCAAACCCTTGAGTCAGAAACGCCTTGGTGCAGATGACACTTCCCTGGTGTATCAGATGTATTCCTATTGGAGAAGCCCCACTCTGGACACAGTATGTGAAGTAGGAGAAAAAAACATTTCTGAGGGAAGGGCTGAGACATAAAATGGAATCGTGGTCAAATAATTTGATAGCTTTAGGTTAACCTAAATATAATAACCCATATAAACTAATAAAAGAATAATTATATCAAATTTGGGGATAGAAATAATAAGAAAATTAAAATATTGAACAAAAAGAAAAGTAAGATAGGATGGGATGATTGTAGTTAGCGTGTTCTTAAAAAGAACAAAAATAAAGACAGAATTTTTCTATTAAGACAAGAATAATTATTCAATGATGTGATCTTGTTGTTAGCCATGTTAATGCTACCTATAATATTAGGCTTAGAAACATTATAAATTACACTTTTCGAAATCTGTCAAATACATTACCTTATTTGATCTTCCTAACAATCCTGTTAAATGACCAGTCCAAATATATTCTACTTTTTAAAAAATGAGAAAACTAAGGGACATTATAACTTGACCAAAATCCCATATTTGAGGTGTGACTGAGATAGAATCCGAGTGTTTGGATTCCAGGACTTTATTCTGGCTTTCCCCATTATCTCGCTACTGCCTTTTTATCACTAATAAAAATGTTATGCAAGCACGCTCTTCTTTAGAAAAATATATTCTTTGAAAAAATTTCAAAAACAATTTTTTGTATATTCTTTTATGTAATACAAACAGAAAAGGAGCTATTTAAGGGGGGAAAAAAGCCTTTTTAAATTTTGATCATAACAAAGCTTTATCTTCTCTGTACATATGCTTAAATGATTTATGGCCTTGCTCTTCCCAGAGAAATAGACTCAGAAGAAGAGGATAGAATGACAGCATTATTTTCCCCCCCAATGTGAAATCTGAGAAGACTTGGAAAAACTTCCTCATAATAATATTCTCTTAAAGATAAGATTGGTTCCCGTCAGTCAAATAGAGTGGATAATATAAATGACAAATTTAATCATGTGCATCTGCTTTGGAGTCTCAGACTAAGTGTTTCTTGAAGTGTGGTTCATGGATTCTGTAGGATAGCTGGTGATGATTATGCTGTAATGGAAGCACTGGCCCCTTTGCCTGCAAACCGTTGTGAAGAATAAACAGGTGATCCTCCCTTCATAGCAACTAGAGACAACATACATCTGTGTTTAAGGTTGGCCATTACCAGAGCCCCTTAGCTTTATACAATGCTGCAGAATTTTCTATAACCTTTATCTATAATTAGATTTACATTTTAAAGTAAAAGATCTTTTGATTTTAAAATTTACACAGGGGCAAAACCTGGTGAGTCATTTGTGGAATTTTTTCCTATAATAATGGAAGGAATTTTCCAATTGGAACGAATGCCAGGATGAATTTCTTGGCCTTCTGTAACACCTTTCATGTAAAGGTCTTCACGTGCATTGCAGACACAAGCTCATTAGCTTCCTGATAGCCTTGGGAGCCTGGTAAGTGCTATCAGATGTGGAAACTGAGGGTAAAGATTAACATGCTGTGGATGCTGGTCCATCGTAGATTCAAATCAGGAGCTCAGCATCTTTCTTTGGAACACAGATTTTTATTTTTACAGGACATAATAATTATATGTTTTAGATTGCTCAGTATAGTTTGAAGTGACTCAAATATGGAAACATTCATTACATCCTTTGGGAGATGATTTCGATCTTTTGGAGGTTTTTTTCTGTCTAACTTGTTATATATATTTTGATTCAGTAAATCTCATTCCTTCTAAGAGAGTTATTTTCCCCTTGGGGGAGGGACTCATTTTTCTTTTTAGCTTCTTTCCTTTAGTTTAATAATTTTTGAAACATGTTCATTTTTTTCAGTAAGTATTGTAGTATACCTCCTACATCCTCATTCCTATGGTATATTTTTGGGTATATAAAAATGAGTAAGGCATAGTCTTTCTTGCACTGGAAAGAGGTGTGAGGTTAAATCAATAGATGGGCTGGGAATTAAGGGATGAGAAGGTAAGAATCTTGCTTGAAGATTGCAGCAAAAACTTCTTCAGAAGATTGCAGAACTTTTTCCAGCAGAGAGGGACTGGTAGGGTGGATTTCTTTATGCCTTTGCCATAGGGGAAGGGGGAGGTGATCTCCTTCTTCCAGACCTTGGCAGATGTTTAGAATAACAACAAAATGGCTCTAAGGCCATTGGCCATACTCACAGAATGGAATACAGTCATGAACCCAAGCCTCCAAATGACTTGGGTTCTCAGGGAGAGCTTTCTCTCCTGTACAAAGAAAGGAGAAACAGGAAGAGAAAAGAGAAAAAAAAAACTTTGAGAGAAAAGGTGGATAATATCCTTATGGGTCAATCTTGGCTGCTGGTATACTGTTTGTCTAAGTCTATAAGATGTGTGTACAGCAGAGTTCGTATAGCCAAGCATTTGTTTATTCATTAAATGTTTATTGTGGACCAACTCTGTCTCATGAAGCTTATGTTTACCTGATAGGTTATAGAAAACAAATAATAAGGAGGCAAGATACATTCAGGTAGTTGTAATTGCTGTTATACACTGAATATTTGTGTCCCCTCAGAATTTATTATATGTTGAAGTCTAATGCCTGATGTCATGGCATTAAGGGGTGGGGTCTTGGGGGGGGAGGGCTCCAATCATGAGAGTAGAGCCCTCCTCTAAGGGGATTAGTGCCTTATAAAAGAGACCTCAGAATGTTTGCTTGCCTCCTTCTGACACAAGAGGTTACAGTGACTGTATGGCCATCTGTGAGCAAGCAGGTCTCACTGCAACTGTGAGAAATAAATGTTTGTTTTTCACCAATCACCCACCTTCAATATTTTGTTACAGTAGCCTGAGCTAAGACACCTTCTATGAAGAAGATAAAATAAGATGCTTTGATAGTGATTTACGGAGGTTTATTTTAGATAAGATCGGAGCTGTCTTTTTATCTTAGACTTAAATAATAAGGAGAAGGAGCTAGCTATACAAGGTCCCAGAGAAGCAGTATTCCAGAAAGGACAATTGTTTCTGGAAAAGTGGTAAAATGGAGGCACATTTTGTATTTTTAAGGAACATAAAGAAGTGAGGGGGGAATGATATATGATACACACACACACACACACACACACACACACACATATATGTATGATATAGTAGGGGTCAGACAACATAAGAGCTAGAGCAGTAAACTGCTTGGAAAATATTCTAAGTATGTTGGACATTGAAATATTTTAAGCAGGGGGGTGACATGAGTTTCAAGTGACCTGATTTGAAAAAAGAAAGATCATTGTAAATGTAATGTATAGTAGAAATGATGGGCCCTGAACCCAATGAAAATTGACACCATAAGAAGAGGAAAAGACATAGAAATAAGAAAAAAAACGTGGAAAATGTAGGTGAAAAGCTGGATGAAATGGATGTGAGAGGCAGAGTTTGGGGTTTTGAAGCCACAAGGTGAAGATGACCAGGGATTGCCTGGAGCCATCAGAAGTTGGAAGAGGCCAAAAATTCTTTCTGGAGGCTTCAGAAGGGACATGACCCTGCCATCACCTTGACTTTGGACCTCTAGCCTCCAAATTGTGGGATGATAGGTTTCATCTGTTATAAGCCACTATATTTGTAGTAATTTGTTATGTCAGCCCCAAGAAATGAGGAGGTAAAGGAGGTAGGGAGATAATGAAGGTTTACTACACAGAGGAGGGAGGTATAAACAAAAGTTCTGTTTGGGGATTGACTACAATGTTGTTTAGAAACAGCATGGTGACTATGGCTGGAGCAGGTGAAGATGGAGTTAGAACAGTAAACAGGAGAAGAGAATTCTCAACTTTGAAGGTTTATTAAACACAGTGGTCTTTCTTCTAAAAGCAATGGAGAGCCATTGAAGTGTTTTAAGCAGGAAATGACAAGAGCACATCACTTTGGCTTTATCATGGAGCATGAGCAGGAAGGAGCCAAGAGCAGCTTCAAGACTGGATGGAAGGCAATTGATTGCCATAGTCCAAAGTCATGGCATAAAATCCAGCAGAAAGCCAAGAGATATTTGGAAGAAAAAAATCTATAGGACTTGGATACAGTTAGGATATGGTGGGTTGGGGCGCCTGGGTGGCTCGGTCATTAAGTGTCTACTTTTGGCTCAAGTCATGATCTCCTAGGGTCATGGAATTGAACCCCACATCAGGTTCCCTGCTCAGCAGGATGGCTGCTTCTCCTTCTCCCACTCCCCCTACTTCTGTTCCCTCTCTTACTGTGCCTATCTCTGTCAAATAAATAAATAAAGTCTTAAAACAAACAAACAAACAAACAAATAAGAAAACCCGATATGGTGGGTGAAGGTAACGAGACTGAAGTATCAAGAATGTTCTTTGTAAGGATGATAGGGACACCTGTGACCATAAAGTTACTGTATGTCTTGGGGAATGTGATGGATGATTTTATGTATCAAATTGACTGGGCTAAGGGACGTCCAGATATCTGGTAAACCATTTCTGGGTGTGTCTGTGAGGATGTTTCTAGAAGAGAGTCACATTTGAAATTTAGACTGAGTGATGATTACTCTCATTATTGTGAATGGGCATCATCTAACCCACTGAAGGCCTGAATGGAGCAACAACAATGACAACAAAACCTAGAGGATGAGTAAATTTTCTTTCTCTACTTGAGCTGTGGTATCTGCCTTCTCCTGACATGGGACACCAGCACTCCTGGTTCTTAGGCCTTCTGGTTTGGACTGGAATTATAGCACCAGGTTTCCTGGGCCTCCAGCTCATAGAAAATAGATCATGGAACTTCTCAGCCTCCGTAATTACATGAGCCAATCCTTCATAATAGATTTCTTTCTATATGTCTACATATATTCTGTTAGTTCTGTTTCTCTTGAAGGCCCTGACCAACTCAGAGGAGATTGTGAGTTCAGCTGGGCACTGGGGTTTATGTTTTTTAAGATATCCAAGCAGACACAGGAGGTGGGCAACAGGATTGGTGAGACTGGACAGCAGAGGAGACATTTAAGCTCTAGGCATAAATTTAAACTTATTTGAATATAAGTGGTCATGGAAGTACATGCGGATGATACTTCTTCGGAAAGAATCAAGGGAAGCAAAACAAAACACTGAAGAACCGTAATCTTTTCTGGTTGGCAGAACAGTAACCTCCAGAGAGGCATAAAAAGAGCAGAGATTGTTGAATCATGAAAACTTAGGAAAGAGAGAATTTCAGACAAAAGGCAGTGTTCAAAAACATGGAAATACTGAGAAGTCAGGTAAGAAGATAACACTTATTAACATGGAACTCTCTGGTAACCCCAGTAAGAACTGTGTCAATGGGGTTATGGGTGTGGGAGGGAGACAGGGTCCAATAGAACCTATCATCTATACCTATGCTGTTAAGGGGTTTGGTATGTTTTAGTTAAAATAGTTTATTACTTACAATATGCTATCAATCCAATTGGCAACTTTAAGGAAATAATGCATGGACATAGGGATTTCAAGGCCCCTCACTCCCTACTCTTTCCTTACCACCATTCCTTCCAAATATGAAACCACAATGTTCTTATTGTTCCAGCGGCTAATACCAAATTCTGCTTGCAAGAATGTCATTCTTTGGATTCATATTGGGAGTCAAATGCCAAGGGAGGGAAAAATTCAATTACATTCTTAGAGTTGTTTCTGCTTTTAAATTTTCTGATTCTATGATTTAAGCAGGGGTCAAAAAAATGCATGAAAACAGATTTGATAGCAGGCATTGGGAAAGAAGTGATGGGTCTCTTTAGCAAAAATGGTAGGCACTAAAAGCAGAGTTGTGCCTAATGGGATGCTGTGGTTGCCTCTGGTTCCACTTGTGGGATCTATTAAAGTCAGAAGAATTCAAATGTTAACTTCCTAGAATGTGCAATCTCTGGATGCTGCCAGAGATTGTCGAGAAGCAGGAGGGACAATCACTTCAGGCTAGAGATCTATACAGAGTTTCATTAGATTCTCTTCAGGATTGTTTGTTTAAGATTTTATTTATTTATTTATTTATTTGTTTATTTTATTTTATTTATTTGAGAGAGAGAGTGAGCAGGGGGAGAGGGACAAGTAGATCCCATGTTGAGCATGGAACCTGGCATGGGACTCGATCCCATGATCCTCAGATAATGGTGAAAGACCAAAAGAACCCCCTCCCCCCCAGCTAGAATCCTGAGCCAGCTAGAAGTGCATTTTTAACCAGCTAGTTTCGCTTCTGTACAAACGCTTGCTTTTTTCGCGCGCGCGAGTGCGGGATAACCAGCCAGTTCTGCTTCTGTAAGATTGCTTTGTCTGCTGTCCCGCGGATCCTTTGTCTGCTTACACGCGGACCCTTTGTCTGCTGTCGCGCGCGGGTCCCCTGACCCAATCCACTGACGCCAAGTATACCTGTTCAAACTGTCAACCAATCAGCTCAGCCTTACCCAAAACTTGTTTGTATCTGTCTATAAAAATCCTGCACAGACCCAGCTCCGGACCTCTCGGCCTTATCAGCAACCAGCGGCGCAGAGGTCCAGGTTCGAACCTGCTATGGGCACAATATGTGCTCAGTTCCTCTAGGATTGGAAGAATGAAGTAGAAGCCTTCAGATTTGTCTAGGAGGGTAAATGAGGAATAAGTTCCTACCACTCCTGGCAGCAGACCCAGCAAATCTCAGGGTAATCAGCACACTCAGCCAGTTTCTTTCCATGAACCAGAAATAAAGAATGTAATTCAATGTTTTGGGTTGTGTGGCTCTCTCATATTTCTGCACCCCCGCCCTCCATCCTGGTTCATGTTTTATGGCACAGTCTGTGCTAAATGGCCAGAGGCAGACAAATCAGAGTGGGGAGCAGAGTTAAACAGTCAATGTCATAGTTCTTGGACTTTTGAAGTTTTACCTCCAATGAATCGATGTCATTGTTCCTTTTTCTTGAAGACACAGAAAGTGAGTTGTTTTTTCCACACCCTTCCTGCCCTTCTTTCTTTTTTTTCCCCTCCTGCCCTTCTTGAGGTTTTTTTTTTTTTTTCGCCTGTCCTAGTTTTAATTCAAGCATGTAAACATAATATGGTTTTGTCGATAAAACATTTAGTCAGAGAAACAAGCATGCTGAGTCCCTTTCGTGGTTCCTTTCCTGACATTGAAAGAAGAGAAGAGAAGATAATTTACCTCCTTTTACTAATTAGGATATTGAGAGGAGGAGAGATTTAGTGATGGAATCAGTGACAAAATGGTCAGTGACTTACAAAATGGTCAATGACTTACTCATAGATTTGAGAAGACTTCTGTTTGTTTGGTTTTCCTTTTTTGGTTGGGGGGGGTCTCATTTTTTTTTTTTTTTTTTTTTTTTTTTTTACAGATGCTCATTAGGAAATAAAAAATTGAGTACCATGGCCACAGGGGTAAGGTGGAGAATGAGTCTGAGCAACTGCGAACAAGAATGGTAATTAGCACTTCCATGACCGCGCCCACCCTTGTTCTGCTCATTGTCTTTACAATTCCTCTTCAGGAAATTAAAAACAGCTCCTAATGGGAAGATAAATCTCTAGAGGCAAGAAACTCTGGGGGTCTCACCTCTGCACACTCAACCTTACTCACTGAGTGTGACAAGGTTTTCTCAGCCTCCTTTTTTATCTGGAGAGTTTTCTCAGTCCCTTCTTTTATCGGGAAACAACAGGAGCGACCCCACAAATTTAGTGTGAGGAAGTAAAAAGTAACAGGCACATTTCCGATAATAACCGCATATCTGGCTTAGATCTAAATGAGGTTAGGAAACTTTGTATGCAGCCTCTAGAGCCTTTGAATCTGGTGTGTTTAGCTTGAGCAACGAATATCTTATCTATTTGGCTTATGTGGGCTGGACTCTAGTAGGCTTCTGCACTGTTCTAGAAGAGATTTCAGACCTGAGATACAGGTCCTTACTATATTCTTGGGAACAGGCTAGTGGCCCACAACTGTATGCATATGTCTCAGAAGCAAATGAGTGGCTTCTCAGAAGGGCTGTCTTCTATATAAAGACAACCAAGAAAGCCTTTCCCTATAGAGGTCATTTGGTGATCATCCAGGCTGTGTTAGAGAGTCCAGGCCCATATTCGCCATGTTCCCTAGCCCATGTGGTAGATTCAAGTCCTGCTCAGGTAATAAACGAGAATCTCAAAGCCGTGCTGTGACAAACAGAGTGGAAAGGCCCAGAGAAGAATAACGCATGACTGTCATTTGTGGATTTTAAGAGTTCTAAGAGGTAGCATTACTTGTATCATTCATATTAGTTACTTGGTATTGACTCTGTCTTTCTGAGGATGCTTAGAGTTTTTCTTCTGCTTTGCCTTTGAAACTGTTTCACTAGCTTTTTCCCAGGTGTAAGCCAGTCAGCACTGATTTGAAACGAGAGGTCTTTAGACATCTCAGCACAAGGTAGAGGTCTTTAGACATCTCAGCACAAGGTAGAGGCACTGCACCTTAGTACCAACCATTAGCTACTCTAAGGCTTTCGAAACCTCATGATTTAGACAAGTGCTGTGTTGAGGCCACTGGAGATATCATTCATTTTAGTGACAATGATCAGCTAGGCTGATGGGTTGAGGAACCACCAAAATACAAACCAACTAACTTTTCCAATTTATAACTACTTACTTCATCCTATAGACAAAGTCATGGGATGTGGTGAGACTCTGTCTTGAGTTTCTTGCCATCCTATCAATGCCAAATAAATTATATAAGTATTAGGAGAATCATCTCACCTTGGCTCACTCTGGCCTCCAGGGTATGGATACAGAGAGAAACCACCAGATGAGGTGATCCTGCTTTCGTGAAAAATACACTTCTGAGTGTTGTGTGCGAGGGCGTTAGGAACTCTGCAGTCGTATCAGTTTGAGAACAATCTCATTGGATCTTGTAAATAAAGCAAGCACAGAACAAGCGAATTCCTGGATAGCAAATGTAGAAGATCCTGGGGAGACTGAGTAAGTCATGCTAGGAATCCAAATAGCACTTCTCCCTTTGCATCGATAATAAATCAGTACCTGGTAGGAGACAAGAGGTTGCCTTTTAATAGGTTCTACTCTTTACTCAGCTTCATTCTACATGGTCCACAATATTTTGGGATAGGTTGCTTATTTCTCCCCCAGATAAAATACAACTATTTTCTCATCACTTGTCATGGAAGTAAATTATCCAGCCATATTCTCCTCTTGTGTGTAGCTACAAAGATGTGCCGTGACTACTTTTTTTTTTTTTTAAGATTTTATTTATTTATTTGTCAGAGAGAGAGCGAGAGTACAGGCAGGCAGAGTGGCAGGCAGAGGCAGAGGGAGAAGCAGGCTCCCTGCAGAGCAAGGAGCCCAAAGTGGGACTCGATCCCAGGATGTTGGGATCCTGACCTGAGCCGAAGGCAGCCTCTTAACCAACTGAGCCACCCAGGCATCCCTGTCTTGACTACTTTTTATTTCTCCTAGGAAATGGTAGTATTTAAAGGTGAATGAACAAATCTTCCTTAATGTAGGTAATAAAACACTGTTGATCATTGGATTCAGAAATAGGTATAAAAATGCAAGTTTGCTTTCATGGTTTATCTGGGCTTTTTTAAAATTAAAATTAAAATTTTTATTTTTTTTCCACACAGAGCTTATGCTGGGGCAGTGTAAGGCCCTATTCACCTGCCCCTTCTATCAACTGTGAATGTATTATGCTAGTTCAAACAAAGAAATCTTCCAATGTTTTAATTTTTATTCTATTTTTCATGGTAAAAATACTTAGCTATGAACTCTGTACCTTTACTTGTGCTGATCTATTATTTGAACAGGGTTTCATCGTGTCACTGCATATTTAATGTCATGTCTTCTTAGCTATGTCTCATGTAACCAGGTTCTAATTTCAGCTTCTGCTTAGTTAAAACACTTTGTCAAACTTCCCTATCACATTTTTTTTCCTCTCACACATCATTTCATCCTCACTCCTGAAAAATCTGCTAGTGGCAATTCCAATATTGGCAATGTAAGAGTGAAAAAGAAAATTAAAAAGGGAAAACTGAATTTGAATGTCATCATTGCAAGAAGGAAATGTTGATTGAACATTCTCAGTGAAAGGGCACATTACATCCCAGATATGTGTGGGCTGTTTAGCAAGAGTTATTACACAAAGGTGAAATAACGTGTCATTCACTAAAATAAAAGGAATCACTTAAATATTTATTTAAATAGATATTCCTCCGATACTTTGAAGCTTGGTTTATGTATAATTAATGAATTGAGAGAAAGATTCTGGAGCACAGAAACATAAAGTGTGAAGAACTACTGCCAATTGAGGTTCAATAAAAATGAAAAGTACATAATCCTTGAAATGACAATGCTCTTCACTTGGAAAATATGGTTTCATTTTTAGATAATTTTTTTGGAAACAAATCTCCTACATAAAGCACTGTATGCAGTTATGTAGTTAAATAGCATTAGACAATGTAGGATATGTATGTATAGTATCCCCCCTACTTATCCACTGGGAACACATTTTCAAGACCCCCCTCCCCAGTGGATGCCTGTAACTGCAGATTGTATCAAACCCTAAGTATACTATGTTTTTCTGTATACATATGGGCTTATACATATGTTTAACTTATAAATTAAGCACAGTAAGAGATTAATAATAACTACGAATAAAATAGAGCAATTATAACTATATGTGGCAACAAAGTTACATGAATGTCTTTCACTCAAAATATGTTCCTGTACTGTGCTCACCCTTTTTCTTGTAAGGATGTGAGATGATAAAATGCCTGTGTGAAGACATGAAGTGAACGATGTAGGCATAGTCACCTAGTGTTAGGCTACTACAGACCTGATAGTATGTCAGAAGGAGGATCGTCTGCTTCTGGGCTTGTGTTTGTCTGTGGGTTACTAAAAATGGAGAAAGGAAAAACTATGGGTTAGCGAGGACTCCTGTAGCCTCTTTGCACAAGAGACTGAACCAAACCTGAGTGTCAGAAATGACCTCCCTGAGGACATCACCTCTGAGTAGAGACCTGAATGAGGAGAAAGTGAAAAGGGAATTTCTGGGAAGAGTAAGCATCACATGTGATGTCACAGAGGCTGGTGAGATCATGGAGCTCTAGAGAAATTGGAAGGGGGAATGCTTCCTCTACCCTTCTAGATCGTCCAGCTGGACTAAGAATTCAATTGGCATAAAACATATTGACCAGAATAAAAACCCCAAACTTTTATTATGTGTGCACAGAGTCCAGTAATGAAATTGAGATACAAAGAAATGACCAAGGCAGGCAGTTTTTTACACTATAGGCAAAGACAATAAATTTGTGAGGAATTTATAGGACAAAGAAAATAGGGGCTTTAATTAGTAAGGAATTCTAAGTGGGTGAGGTAGTAGATGAGTAAGAAAGTAGCAAGATTTATTTCTACAGTTTTCTTGACTTTCAAATCCCTTATCTTTAGTGATATGCGTGTCTTTTACTTCTTAGTACAGGGAGGGCATTTTTCATAAGGGAGATTTGTGTCTTGCTTTCAAGGGGACAAAGAGGGGTCTAAAGGTTCTTGCACTCATTATTGCCCAAGTAGCTTGAAATCAAATTAATCAAAATGCCATGTGGCACATTTTGGGGCACTTGCTGTGAGATCCTACAATGTCTAAAGGCTGAGTTTAGGGGGCACCTGGGTGGCTCAGTTGGTTAAGCATCTGACTCTTGGTTTTGGCTCAGGTCATGATCTCAGGGTTGTGAGATCGAGCCCTGCATAGGGCTCTGTGCTCAGAGCAGAGTCTGCTTGAGATTCTCTGCCTCTGCCCCTTCCCCTGCTCTCCTGTATTCACACAAGCACATGTACTCTCTCCCTCTCTCTCTCTCTGAATATATATATATATATATATATATATATATATATATATATATATTGTTGTTGTTGTTGTTTAAAGGCTGAGTTTAAAAAGCAAGAAGGACATTGTGGAGAAGTGGGCTAAGTGTAGCAAGAGCCATCTAGGTATCATTTGGTAGAAAGAAATGAATGCAGCTAAGTGTAGGTCTTTTCCTAATTAATTCTGAAACTTATAATTTGGGACTCTCCCTAAAGAAATGTATTTAGAGGAATATTTTTTATACAAAGAAGGTTTCTTATGTCCAATTAAGTACTATGTTTTGATATTTTAACCTCATTATTTGAGAACCATTGTTTTGAGATACATGTATTCTTGATTTATTGATTCACTTACATATTATTATACACATGGCAGATAAGTAAGACAGCTGTTGTCTTCAGGAGATGATGGTGTAGAGTGGAGAGTAGGAGATAAAGGATGGACTATGAACCAACAGACTAGGTAGGATGATGAGAGAAGGAAGGTATTAGATCACTGGTATCATCAAAACATATGGCAAAATACACAGACACTACAGACTCCTGTCCTGTATCTCTCTTACCAGTCAGAAGCTTCTGTTTTTATAATGGTTTATTTTGGGGGTATCTCCTGGTTCTTTTGGGGGGCAAGGGGTATGGGATTGGGGAAGTAACCAGTGATAGCAACTCCCCATTAATAGGTCACTTTACACAACTCTAGAGGGACCATTCACCCTATATTTTATGTAAATGGGGTTGTGGTGACCTCAGAGAATGTGGAAGAGTCCTAGAGGTCCACAAGACCCCCATGACCTTCTTCCTTTCAGGACATTCTTCATCGTCAGCCACCATACCTAGGCCATGTTAAGTAGTGGTGAGTCTACTTCCAGCCTCTAGCATTGTCAGTTAGGGAGACTAGTCTTAACATTGACTTGTTAGGTTCCAGAATTTCTGTTTAGTGCTCTAAGTTTTGTCTTCCCACTCAAAATTGGTCATTTTGAGGAAACAGAGTTTTTCCTGTTTAGCTAGGGACACACACACACACACGCACACATACACACATATTCTTCCCTGTATTTCTTTTCTCACATCAAGCCTTGCCTAACTTTACCGAATAACATGTTCTCTTGGCTTATTGAGACTTTCTTTAGTTGGTACACTTTTCATTCCCCCAATATATAAAGTCTTCTCCTCCCTGGTGGGCTTTTTTCCAATCTTTCTCTCCCAGATCACAAATGAGTATTCACAACTACATTTTTAAACATAAATTGTGTCTGTAATATTAACAAATGGTCCTTGTTTACAGCCCAGAGAAGTACACTATTCAATAGAAAGAAGAATATTTATAATACTTTCCTGTTGGTGCCGGCTCACAGAAACCAAGCTTGACCTTACTTTATGAAATTGCCTACCAGTCAGAATTTATGAACTTCATTATATTATTTTCAACTATTATTGAAAAGAGAACATTCATCTTGAGACTCTTCAAAATTGGCATCTTTTATGAACATCTACCCACATAACCAGGGACTCTTTGGAGTAAGGTTAGACCTCTAGGATGGGATATGGGAGCAAGGTTTTGGGGTAGGGGAATGTTCAGACAGCCCTGCAGGTCAAGCGGGTTGCCGCAGGAGGGGGAGATCGTGAGGATGGAGAAAAAAGATACAAAATAGAAAAACATATTGGAGAAGCAAAAATGCAAAAGAACTAGTGTGATGTTTTGAACCCAGACAAATTGAAGGTGAACTGACATAGGCAGGAACGAGATACCAAGAGAGAAGAATTTAAACATGGGATGGAGAAGGAAGAGAGCCAGTCTTCTAGATTTACTTGAGCTTTTAGTAGGAAAGTGCCCTTGGAGGGCCAAGAAGAGGCTCAAGTCCACCCAGGCTACCTTGTCTTCCGCTTTCCTCCCGCGGGCTCTCCTTTCCCATCTCCCTCTCTCATTTTCTTTCCTGGAGAGTCCTGAGAAAGGGAGTGGGGTTGCGGCTGCTCCTGCTCTTAGTCCAGTTGGAGAAAAGAGCCTTTGCGAGGTCCAGCTACAAGCTGCATCCATTTGGTTTTGCCAATTGGTCTGGCATGCAATGAAAAATTGGGGATCGGAGCTCCAGAGAAAACTCAGAACTCGCCACAGCTACTTGGAAGTCCTCTGCTTAGAGATGCGCATGGAAGGGACGAGAGCCGGTACATTTTCCTGGAAAACAGCAAGGGGAGATGAAGGCTAAATAGCGAACTCCGGGGCCAAACCCAGGGAAGAGCAGAGATAGGTGAGGTCAGGGAAGAAGCATTTCTAGGGAAAAAAAAAAAAAACAATAGATGAACAGTGCCAGGGAGGGCAGATCTAGGAGGAGGGATGCTGAGCGGCCGTGTGATGTTGCAGAAAGAGACTCAGATTGACGTGGTGCTGGATTTGGCAGCAGCGGAAGCGCGGTGTGTGTGAGCAGAGTGGGGGGAAAAAGTGGGCGGGGCGTCGGGGGGTCGTTGGGGATGGGGGGTGGCGGGTGGGGCTTGAGCAGAGTGGCTCAAAGCACACTGGGGGAAGGGGCTGTAAAGAAGGGTTACATGTTGCAGCCAGTAAAGGAAGAAGAATTAAAGACAGAAACAGTAGCTTGAGGAATTAAGAAGAACAGGGTTAAATTTTAAATGTGTGTATATTTTACAGGATGCTTCCTGGCTAAGGGGAAATGGCCAATAGAAAGGAAGGGTTTGATTATATGGCAGAGACTGAAAAGTGGAGCCCCCCCACACACCCCCTCACATTCATGCACATCCTCCAAGAGCCTATACAGTGACAAGGCAGAAGTGTCTTCCCCAGTGGATGAAGGATGTGACCTTTCACTGCAATGAGTGGCTTGGTGAATAGAAAAAGGAGGGCTCCATGTTAGCTCCCACATACAACTCACAGCCTGTGCAAAGATAACTCAACAAAACTGGATCTAGACAGCCTGCTGTAGGCACACTTAGAAAAAGCTGTTCGTGGGGTGCCTGGGTGGCTTTGTTGGTTAAGTGTCTGACTTCAGCTCAGGTCATGATCCTGAGGCCCTGGGATGGAGCCCCACATTGGGCTCCTTACTCCTTGGGGAGCCTGCTTCTCCCTCTCCCTCGACTGCTCCCCTTGCTTTTGCTCTTTCTCTCTGTCAAATAAATAAAATCTTTAAAAAGGAAGGGGAAAAAAAAGCTACTCTTGGACACTCCACTCGGTTTGTCCTCTGTGCTCAGGCACAGTCATTACTCTCCTCAGAATACATGCTTGTTCTAACTTACAGCCAGAAAATCAGTTAGTCAATGTCCAAGGCCAAGCTCCCTCCAAATGCTGCCTCCCCAGGGTCCACAGAGGCTTTCATGTGGAAAAGTCCCTAGCTGAGACGTGTGGCGGCCAGTAATCACATTATTAAGGACACTTTTCCTTCGTTGATATACCCAATCAGTTCCTTTCCTGCCACTGCTCCCTGGGACGTAGTTATAATTTTGTGGTGTCGGTTTTGTTTTGAAAACTAAACACATTTTCCCCTCAATTTGAGTAGGTATCTTCTAGTTAGAAACACACAGTTTAATCAGAGTATGCCAGGAACAGAAATAATTGGTACTTTCTTTTCTTTCCCACTTGGAAATGAGTGGGAAAAAAAAAAGAGTAAATTTAGTTATGGATATTATTTAATTTCCTTGGGAGGACACAAGCCATCAGAATTTTAGCATTTGTGCTTTCTTAACTTCGTGTGAAAATGTCGCAGGTGTATTTTTAGCAATTTCTTCAGGGATTTTAAAAAAGAAATTTTCTATTTTAGCATTTCTAGATGACAATGATCTGGATAAGAATCCACTGGGGAAGTTAGGAAAGAGTCTGTCAATGAATAAAAGAGGCAGGAGGGAGCCCTCTAGTTCCCTGACACCAGATACCAAGGCCACTCTCCTGTCCCCTCCTTTGTCTCTGTGCCATTGCATGCAAGAGTAAAGTAGTACCACAGTGCTTGGATTACATGTCTCCCTTCCAGCCTTACAACAGCATTTGCTTTGAAAACATGATTACCTCATTATGTCCCCTATCCCTGTTTAGAGCCGTCGCCACAAGGAGCTGAGAACCTCACATCATGCCTCATTCCCCTAATCTGAATCCCCTTTGCCCCCAACCCCTGTGCAGCCTGTCCTCTTCATCATTGCCAATTACCACATGGAACTTATTTGTCTTTTCCCCCAATTAGAGTGTTAATCAAAGACTTTGGTCTGTTTTATTCACCTCCATATCCTGGTGTTCTGGAACAGTGGTAGGCACACTGTAAGCACTGCAGAAATGCTGGTTAAGTGATGAATGGGGGAAAAAATCGAGGGAAGGAAAATCTGAACTTGACACAGGCTTAGATGTGGTCCATGAGAGACCAAGTATAGGCTCCAGGATAGTGGGTCTGAGATGTCTCTAGGGTCCCATCAAGTGGCTGGTATTGGGAGGGGCAGCCATAAAGATAACATGCACAAGAACTAGGAGGTCTCTCTAGGTAGAAATTAATTTTGTGTAATGAGATGACATCTTATCAATTTGCTGCAGGCAGAATATTGCTTAAGAAATAAAAAACATCTTCAAACCTCTTGAGTATCAGTGACTGACTGCATGATGGTTTTCCCAACGTGAAGGCAGAATTTATGAATGCCTTTTTCAGGTCAACATTTGCCTTCATGGCAGCTGAAGTATTTTAAACAAAATGCAAAGGCAGTAGAAGCTCACAGCATATAATTGGTGCCCAACTACTATTTGTAAGGTGAGCAGAATCTGAAGGCAAAATTTGAAGAGTCTATTTTCTGCTTCAGCATTGTGGGGCTATCTCTGCTCTGCTGTGTGTGACCCATCCTAAAAGGGCCTTTCATAGGGTGCCTGGGTGGCTCAGTGGGTTAAGCCACTGCCTTCGGCTCAGGTCATGATCTCAGGGTCCTGGGATGGAGTCCCACATCGGGCTCTCTGCTCAGTGGGGAGTCTGCTTCCCTCTCTCTCTCTCTCTGCCTACTTGTGATCTTTCTCTGTCAAATAAATAAATAAAATCTTTAAAAAAAAAAATAAAAAGGCCTTTCATAGACAACCTAACTTCCCCTTTCCCTGTTCTTCCCCCAGATAGAATTATATGACTTTTGGACTTTGTTCCTGCAGAACCATGCTTTCTCTTATGAGAGTTAGTGATACTGGCTTAATAGAACAAAAGAATTCTAGGAAATTCCTTGCTTCACAGACCATAACACCCAAGAACTTAACAATACCTAAAACAAGTTAAAATGATCAAGTTTTCTAAAGGTCCCTAAGGAATGATGCTGGTATCAGAAATGTGAGGCAGTGTGGCAAGACTGTGTTATAAGTATTTGAGTGTGACTGGACTTGTTGGGTTAACAATTTAAAATCTAACAGAGAAGGCAGAAAGCTATGTAGATCCAGAGGCTGTTTTTTATTAAGAGTGGGTACACAATCCTTTCATTTCCTGTAAGAGATTTGAATAGGACTTTCAGACATCCCTGTAGGCACATATACAGTATAATTTTCATAGATACTTTCTTAATAGGAGAAATTTCAGGTTTTAATGTCAGATCTCTTCATGTTTCTACATGTCAGGAATAAGTTGAGCATGTGTTAGACTTCCTAAGATAAATGTTTTGTGATTTTTCTGTTGTTAAAAGAATCAATGCATAGAAGACACCGTAAGATAGATAGCCAAGTGGGAATGTCAGTTTAGATCTAATTTCCCATTGTTTTTGTTTTGGAGAGGGTAGAGTGACTATCAACTTTCAGGAAAGCTTATGGGGGGATTCACGATCTGCCCCTGGAGCGTGAATAAACCATGGCACAAAAATTATATATTAGAACACTTCAGTTACACCCCCTTCTGTGCAAGAAGTAAGAAAATATTTTGTTTCATGTTACTGCAGGGTAAATCAGTAAGTTTTTTTTTTTAATCAAAATCGATTTTACAAATGTATCATTTTGTAATATTTCTGAATGCCTACTGTATTCTAAATACAAAGGGTTTCTTATATGTAAAATTTGTCTGGGTAACAATCGTGGTTCATAAGTAGGAAATTTAAGGGGAAAAGTTGTGGGTTCAATGGAGAGAGGATAGACAAAATGAGAGAATAAACCATTCTGAGTAACTTTTAAGTTCAGGTACACTCTCATAAGTTCTTTGAATCTTCACGATAGGATCATGAAAGAAGTTCAGTTAGAAGATAGGGTTTTAATTAGAATCCAGGATTTCCTACACCACGTTCTGGGTGTAATGTCATCCCTTAAACTGCCAACTTCCCTGACTTTTCCTTTTCCTTCTCAATCAGTCCATTACATGACAGTTTATAAGAATATAGCTGGACTTGGGAGTCTAGAATTTCCTCTAAGAAAAATACTTATTTTTAAAAAGGTAATGGTTACTTTAATAATAAGCTGCACCTCCCAATTATTCTAAAAACAATTTTTATGTCTCTAAAAAGAATAGATTTCTTTTTCTTTTTTTCCCTCTCCCAACTTATTATTTATTTATTTTTTAAAGATTTTATTTATTTATTTGACAGACAGATCATAAGTAGGCAAAGAGGCAGGCAGAGAGGCAGGCAGAGAGAGAGGAGGAAGCAGAGCAGAAAGCCCAATGCGGGGCTCGATCCCAGGACTCTGGGATTATGACCTGAGCCCAAGGCAGAGACTTTCACCCGTTGAGCAACCCAGGCACCCCCAACATTTTTTTAAAATTATTTTTTGAAATTTAAACTTTAGGTAGTTAATTCACAATATAATATTGGAGTGGAATTCAGCGATTCAACAATTACATATGAAACCCAGGGCTCATCATAACAAGTGCCCTCCTTATTAATACCTCTCCCATCTAGACCATTCCCCAACCATTTTCCCCCATCAACCCTCAGTTTTTTTTCTATCTTTAAGAGGCTCTTATGGCTTGTTTTCTTTACTCCCTTCCCGTATATTTGTTTTTCTTTCTTAAATTCTGCATATGAGTGAAATCATATGGCATTTGTCTTTCTCTGACTTGTTTCATTTAGAGTAATACACTCTAGCTCCATCCATATCATTGCAAATGGCAAGATTTCATTCTTTCTGATGGCAGAGTAATATTCCCTTGTGGCGGGCGCCTGGGTGGCTCAGTGGGTTAAGCCGCTGCCTTCGGCTCAGGTCATGATCTCAGGGTCCTGGGATCGAGTCCCGCATCGGGCTCTCTGCTCAGCAGGGAGCCTGCTTCCTCCTCTCTCTCTCTCTCTGCCTGCCTCTCTGCCTGCTTGTGATCTCTCTCTGTCAAATAAATAAATAAAAAATCTAAAAAAAAAAAAAAATAAAAAAAAAAAATAAAAAAAAAAAAATAAAAAAAAAAAAAAATAAAAAATTAAAAAAAAAAAAAAATATTCCCTTGTGGCTATATATACCACATTTTCTTTATTCATTCATCATTCGATGGACATTTGGGCTCTCTCCACAGTTTGGCTATTGTGGATAATGCTGCCATAAATATTAGGGTGCATGTACCCCTTCAAATCTGTATTTTTGCATCCTTCAGGTTAATACCTAGTAGTGCAACTGCTAGATCATAGGAGAGTCCTTTTTTTTAACATTTTGAAAAACTTCTATACTGTTTTCCAGAATGGCTGCACCAGTTTACATTCTTACAAAAGGGTTCCCCTTTCCTTTCTCTGCATCCTCACCAACACAACGCTTCTTGTGTTGTTAATTTTAGCCATCCTGACAGGTGTGAGATATATCTCATCACGGTTTTGATTTGTATCTCTCTGATGATGAGTGATGGCAAGCATCTTTTTATGTGTCTGTTAGCCATCTAAGTGGGGTTTTTTTTTTTTTTTTGGGAAAAGTGTCTATTCATGTCTTCTGCCCATTTCTTCACTAGGTTATTTGCTTTTTGGATGTTGAGTTTGATAAAACTATAGAACACTTATGAAAGAAATTGAAGAGGACACAAAGAAAAACATTTTTAACAGAAAAGTCATCTATTCATCCAGAAATCCTTAGGACAGCTATTCAATTTAAGGCTTAAAAGTCATAAGTTCCCCAAATTCTGATCATTTTTATGAAAAAAAATTGCCACACTGGAGGAAAGGTAGCAAGTTACAGCTGAAAGTCCTATTTATTATATGCCTTTAACTTAATTTAAAAACTTTTGCCATCCAAACTATGAAAGAAATGAGTGAGTTGGTACTCACATATCACATGGTTCATTATCTTGTAGTACAAGCAGGGAATGAAAACCTTTAATAGACATTTGACATAATTTTAGCTAATATTCCCAGGGTTTTGTCTAAATTGGTGGATAACAAATATTTAAGGTGAAAATTGCCACTTTGTTGAATGACCCCCTCCTGTTACACTCAACGTTATAATATTCAGTAAATGATACCAACATCCCTATTAAATTTAGGCTTATTATTTGAATAAGGGTATTTGTATTCAACTTTGGGTCTAAATTAATGAGCCTTGGGTTACTTCCTGGCATACTTTGTTACTTAAAAAAAAAAAAAAAGTCTTTCCAGGTGATGCTGATGTGAAGTCAAGTTCAGAGGAAGAGTGGCAAGATGCCATGCAGGAAAATGTGTTACGGGCTAAAGTGAACTCAGGATGAAGGTGGCTAAAGAAGGGCGACCAGACTGTGTGAAACTGGGAGACCCCTCAGGAGGGGCAAAGAACAGATAAAGAGAAAAGGAATTGCCAGGAGGAAAAGCGCCAACAGCTATGGGAATGAGTACCTCCTCAAAACTTAAAAGGGCATGAGAAGGCTAATTTTTGAAGGCTCACTTTGCAAAGTGGAAGAAAATACCATAGGAAAGGGAAGGTACAATACATCCTACCTGACACATAATAGGTTCTCAAGAGATATTTGGTAATTGAATACAAAGGTGGGCCAGATTTTGGAGGGATTTAAGAGCCAAACAATATAACTTGTATTTCTTATTCATTATATCTTTCCAGTAGCTAGCATATATTAAAAACTCCATAAGTAATTGCTTCATTGCCTTACACATAGTATGTGCAGATTAAATGGTTGATATTATTTAAATTATGATTATCATTAGTTGAATACCTTTATTTTTCAGATGGAAAAATTCAATGATTTGTTTACATTATAAGACAGTTTCTATTTTAGTCTGATGGAATAGTTCAGAGAAATCATATTGCTTAAAGACATTCTATCATGTTCCAAGGAGACATTTTATAGGAACAGCATACACCGCCAGGTATAGAATTAGAGTTCCTACAATAAAATCCTCCCAAAAATGTGAAAAACAATGAAACTGTTTATGTAAGAATTCCATTAATACCTACTATGACCCTTCTAACTGAAGAAAGCGTAAAAACATTTCTGTCCTTATAGCGGTTACATTCTAACTGAAAAGGCAGAAAATAAGCAAAATATGTAGTCGACATAGTAGTGGGGACAACAGGTGTAAAGGACATGTATTGAGTGAATAAGAAATGAATAGCAGTGTATCAATGTATTCTCTCCTAGGTTTCAGGAGGGACTTTTGCTTTTACCTTGAGTGGCATGGGAAGCCACCTGGGGTTTTGAACTTGTTGGGGTCCTGATTTGGTCACCCTCCTGGCAGCCACATGCCTCTCCATGAAGCTGTCCACAATTTTAACTAGAATTGATTGATCCCTCCTGGGTTTTCTTAGTATTTCTTTCTTTTGGATTGGCACAATTCCTTTTTTTTTTTTTTTTTTTTTTTTGGATAAAAATGGATACAGTTTTTCTTCTCCTTTCCCTGGATTACAAATACCTTGAGGGTACCTTGTTCATATTTACATGGCCAGAGATATCCAATGTAAATTCTGTATATAATAGACTTTTACCAAATGTTTTATGTAACTCTATAGATTTACATAGCTTTATATCTTCAACTATGTAGGCTTTATATAACTTCTCAATGTTGTTTATGGTGAATCAAATCGTAGAATATCACACAAGTGCAGAACAAATGATATTGGCTATGATTCTTCTATTTGGCTGAATAAAACTTGTGCATCATTTATATGAAAAAATCTGCCTGTATTAATGGGGTTTCGTTTGTTTGTATGTTTTGTTTTTTTGTTTTTTGTTTTTTGTGGTTTTTTTTTTTTGTTTTTTTTTTTTTGAGCAATACATCCATGTGCCATTCCATCCATGGCCAAAAACACTTAACCATGTTGCAGTTTGAGTTTCATCTGCAGTCATTTGAAACAACCTTGCAATTCCTTTGGAATTCATTCTGTGAAAGACAGCGCTGAAATTAGTCTTACGAGTGTGATTTGAGGGTACAGAAAGGCCCCTGCTTCCCCTAAAAATATTTCCACTATAAAGACTGCCTCCTCCCTACCTTTACCCATATCCTTTATCCTTCAGTTTGCACCTCCGGAGCAATTTTATTCTCATTTAGCAAAGGAAAGGGCATTGCTCTTAGAAAGCTTTTATAGAATGCATGCTGATATTATAAGCAGTTGGAATCTCTCTGAGCACAGCCTGGTGAAGACCTTGTTAAAAATTATGCTGTACTTGCTCCTCTCTTAACCAGCTCAAGACAACCAGTGTTTCATCTATCTGTCTGTCTATCTATCTATCTATCTATCTCTCTATCTATCATCTATCAGAGGGCTTCTAATTCTGCAGGCTCCTAATGACTTAGTGAGCAGCCCTCTGCTGCACGATCACCTATTGGATAAAACAATTCCATCAGCTTTGATAATTTGAAATAACAAGACTCTGTCAAGGGACAGGCTCTTCTGATTTGAAAGTAAATGTCTTAACCTCCCTCGCCATGACATTTATTTTCCATAAATGGTGCTGGCTTTGCCTTGGCATTCTTTTAGCAGCAGGAGACCATTATCCTGTGAGAATGTTCTCTCCCCTTTCACATTATCTCTTAATTATTGCCCTCTTTTCAACAGACAATGCCTTTAGGAATTTTCATGTAATTTTTCCCCTCCATTCCTCCTCTGACTTGTACCGCCACGGGAGAGGATTTGGGTATTAACCCCAGAAAGTCCAGAATAATGAATCTCGGAGACAGTTGGCTCAGTATCCAAGGGATCCTTTGAGAGGGACCCGAGATGCCATGAGCAACGTGCAAGGCAAATGCTTGGGAACGAAAACATTTGCACGGAAGCCTTCGAGGGCAAAGAGGGAATGACAATGCAAATCTCTAGGCTGGTTGAGACCGGATGGAAGATTTAGATTTTCCCACATGCCAGACTTTTAAAACCATTCCTTTTATTTATTTTGAAGAAAAGCTTTCCGACTCTCCCACTAACAAAAATAGCCTTCACTAATGTAAATCCCATTTCTGCCCTTTTGGTGAGTCCATAGCCAGCCAGATTAAAACAATAGCTGCTAACTGTCTCCCACCCCCAAACTTCCCTGATGCATCTTAATGGCTGTTTGTTAAGTTCTAAACTGACCATTTAAATGCTAACCCTATTAAGCAAGTAATCCCAAACATAAGCATTCAATTTGAATCATTAGCGTTTAATTGTCTAACATTTTCTGTTGTTAGTTTACAATGCAGGGTAAAGTCTTGATATAAATATAAATATAAATATAAATATAAATATACACATTTTTTAAAAAGCACTTTAGGACCGAAGTTTATGTCTTGGCATAACTACTTCTCCTGCATTATTTATGAATCCATAGGAGCCTAGGTTAAGGTTACCATCTTGTTCAGAGACAGATGCGCACACAAAACCTACTAAGAGGAGCCCCCTCACCCCGTCTCTGGCATTTGGATAGTAGCTAAAGAGATCCCCGGAATTCTGCTGAAGTTGTCATCAATATGTATTGATTACAAGTGTGATGTCATACAACAGGGAACTCTGAGCTCTGCACACATTTTTGGCAGTGAAAGAGTGGACTTGAAGGTTTTTTCCCCTTTCCTTTGAAAATACAGGGGAAAAAAGAGAAATTCCTGGTGCTTTTTCAACATAATATAAAGGTCACTGACAATAGCCCACCTATAGATGGGGATGTGTGACATTTAAACTGAATACAAGGAAAGCATGATAAGCATTAAAAAGAACTAGTTGCTTTCAAGATAATGTTGTTTACCAAATAATTTCTTTTGGGCTAAAAATAATGTACCATTTCATTTTATTTCTCAGATATTTCTTGAAAAACATACATATATTGTGTTCTTTGAGAATGTGAATAAAGAATAGCATGTCTATGACTGTTATTTAATCCACTGATACATATTTAAAATGTGGCCTGGGCTGTTCAAACTGGCCTCTGAGGAAATAGGTTTGGGTGATATTTTCAGTTGTTACGTTTTGGTGAAAAAAAATTTTTTTAAGGTTTTTCTGGAGTTCTTTGTGCATGGTGCCAAAACTAACAGTTGTAAGAAAAGAAGTCATATATAGAAAATGATTCTCCTTTTGCACATATATGGGACACAACCAGCTGGACTGATATCTTGCTCTCTCTCTCTCTGTGAAATCGAATTGTTGCACTGAATTTATGAGACCAACCTGTTTTAGCTTTGCGCCAGGGTCAATCGAGTTTGGGAGAGGGGTTCATAAGGGTATATGCTAAGCAGAAAGAACTCTGTAGAACCCTCGCCCCCATTCCAACCCAGCTCAAAAGAAACTGCTGAGACTCCGCAGGTTCCTCCAGTCTGGTGTCTGGTGGTGAGCGGAAAGAAAGAGAAAGCGGAGCAGAAGAAGAGGCAGGAGGCCCTCTCCAGCTGAGGACGGCTCTGGACGTCCAGAGGTGGTGTTCCAGGTAAGCCCTGAGCCGTCTGTAGCTGCGCATCTCAAGGCTGAGGTACCGCACAATTGCCTTCCGACCCTGACGACACTACCCAGGCCACCCCTGAGCCCAGGTCTCCCCTGTTGCGTAGGCCTGGCTTGTTGAGCCCACGGGGTCTTCTGAGTCAGAACGATTTTCACCGCAGCGGGGAAGGTGCATGCTGACCTCAGGGAAGCCATCCAGAGCGTGGGCCGGGGCCTGGGGGAACCTGTGTCACCAGGTCAGCAGCAGAGCAGGATTTCCCCACATGGGTCTCCCTGGAGGCAGGTGTAGGAACCGCCCCTGGGATGCTCAGGGAAGCGCAGCATCCGAGTCTGTCCTGCGTGTTGCCGCCCTGGACGCTGGGCATTGTGGCTCGAGCGCGGGTCTCTTGTGGATCCTTCTGAAGGACTCAAGTAAAACCCAATCACACTTTTATGTTTCTGGTATGGCCTTGTGACTTAAATGGATGAATTTTTGCTTGTAGGTTTCAGGTAGTTTTGGCCCCAGCCTGTTGAGGTGAGTGTTACATTAACATGGACCATAATGGGTCCGTGGTCAAAGGAGTGAGACTGATACAAAGCAAAGGTCAAGCAAAGCTTTATTTTGCGCCAAGCATCAAGAATCAAACCGACCCTCAAACAGTCCGGTGGGCTGCCCCTTACAGACAGGGCGACCCCTGCCTGCTGCACAGACTAACTTTTATAGAGCAAAGTTACCACCTGCCATGTGGTTGAGCCTGGCCACACACAGGTGGCCAATGAGATTGTCACACACAGACAAAGCTGCCCAGTCATGCTAGGTCACACATAAGTGACCAACTGAATTACAATTTACCCTATAGTAGACATTTGAACCAGCCTATCACTTTGGTAAGAATTGGCACCCAAAAGGTGGGGTCCATACTCCTTGGTAACTAGGGAGACAGTATGTGCCCCCACTGATTGGATACCTCCACCTGGCCTGACCCACCCTTGTATTTGGGCTTTGTTACCTGGGACTGGTTTCCCGGGCTTGTTTTTAAGTAAGTCCCCTGGGGGGAAGGGAGGCAAGGACAGTTTAAGTTTAAGTTTTACTGCATAAACAACAAAATGGCTGTCCAACCAAGGTGGGGCCACTCTGGCTGAATAGACGCTTACATTAAGTATCCTGATAAAGTCATGGGGGCAGGGGCACCCCAGCCAGCAAGTTCAACGCCAAGGAAACATCACCATTAACTGAATGAGGGGAAGGGAAACTAGCCTTTGAGTGTCTACTACTAGCAGAGTGTAGTGCACACAGTATTTTTGATGTACTTTCACTTAATCCTTACAATACTGTAAGACTGTACCGTTTTGCGGGTCATGTAATTTCTAAGCTCAAAGATTTTAAGTGGTCAGCTGGGTAAGTTAAAAGTCCTAAGATGATATTAAAACAACTGGTTTGTAGGTTAACTGGAAGGTTATTGATAGTAAACCATTGGGTTTCAATTTTGCTTTCAGTATTCAATTCAGAGTTGCAAATGGTATTTAATATTTTGGAAGACAGACTTCTGATGGAAAATAGACTCAAGCTAGCTGCAGTGATGGTTCAGGACTAAGAATGTGAGATTAATCACAGCTAAATATATTTGCCTGCACATATGTTAAAGAACAGTAACCATTTCAAAAATAGTATTGAAAAACCTGAAAATAGCAACTCCTATTTTAAAAAAAAAACACTAAAAACTAATGATATTGCTTGTGTTCTTTGGTCAAACATATGGCTGTCAAAGAAAATAATGGCATTGTAGGCATTTTGATATGTAATACTTATTAGATCTGGTTAATACATGCAAAGGACTTTGCACAGCGACCAGCCCTAAAGTAAATGCTAAATTATCAGCTGTTACTGAGTCAGCTCTTAACTAGGGAAGGTCCCTGTGTTGAATGGCAGAAACCTGTCTCATACTCCATGTCAGAAATTTACTACATGTTTTATAAGAATCCTTATCCTGATGATAACCTGATGGTGAGGGGCTATTATTCCCATTCTACAGAGGAGGAAACAGACCCACAGAAATTTTAAGGAACTTGCACCAGGTTATTCAGTAATGCTTTGTGGAGCTGGGTTCCAAACCTGGGCATTCAGACTCCAGGATTGGGTCATTAAGGTTCTAAAACTCCACTCATTTTGAATATTCAGATTCCAGAATTTTCTTGTCTTAATTATCCAAATGAATGGTTTCTATCTCCTTTGTATATAAGCCTACTTAATGCTACTCACTAGTAGGTAATAAAAACCTGTTAATGTTCTAATTTTAGTGGGGCTTTTGTGGACTAAAAGACTTACCTTCCAAATATAAATAAAATGAGTTTGTTCTCCAGTAATACTTGGTATATTCACGTTATTTTTCACAATTCAGAGTGGTGGATCCTCCCCTCCTGCCATTCTTTTCTATTCAGAAATAGTTTATGCATTCGCATTACCATGACCTTTTTTATGAGGACTGCTTCTACTAGATACATTGCCAATTTGTTCTTGTCACGTCTGTCAGAGTTTCAGAAAGATCTTGTTTTTAATTTTTAACATCTTAATGAAATGGGGCTGTTGGGAACCCTGAAACCATCCTTATTTTATTGAATCCTTCCTCCTGAATATATTCCCTGTTGTCTCCTATGTCCCAGGCACTGTTGTAGGCATGGAGCGTTCAGCATAGAAAATAGGGCACCAAGCCTGCCCCTAGATTGCTCAAATTCTTTTCCTGTCCGTATCACTTTAGACTTCTTCTGTTCTCAGGCCACAGTTAATGGTGTGTAAAACTTTGTTCTTGGTCCTCATTTTTTCTACTAGTGGATAGACCTGTGTGATGTCTTACCTCTTGGAGAGATCTTTGTCTCTTCTGGTTTAAAGCTCTCTTTAAATTAAATATCTCTCATTTGGAAATACCCCATCTTTGGAAGATTTGGATTATCCTTTTTATTCTACTGGGATACTTCTAGCTTCCCAAATAGCTACTTGAATCCAGTCTGTTTTGGAGGCAACTAAAAAACTAATCCACCAGGTATGGGAACAGTGAATTACTAGGGATAAGAAATTCTAGATTGAAGGAGATTATAGATTCAGCCTAAGGGGAATTAAAAGCCCCAACATGATATTATTTATTTTCTTTGAACTTATGTTCTTCTTGTTGCCAAACCTTCCTGACAGTAGTGTCTTCTCTGTAAGCTGTAGTTGTACAAAAAATCCATGTTGATCCTAGAGGGGAAAACACCGTGAAATGCCACTGAGACTTCATGTTTTGAATTATTAGAGGAATGGCATTCCACAACCACCTCAACAGACATGAGTCACTGGTATAACAAAATGTCTTATACTGATAAAATTTAAATTTCTAAATCTAATAACACAATAGAAACTTTAATATTTTACTGTATAATAAAATGAATTTCTAATTCTCCTTTTCAAGCCCTTATGCAAACCTTCTATGTAACTTGAGTCAGATTTGAGAGCAGCCCTTTACAGCTGACACCTGTAAGAAAAGGCAGGAGCTGCAGCAGATCAAATTTTTATTAATGTAGTAGGGATAAAGGATAATACATTTTGAAATAATTGCTTTGCATTTTTTCCTTTGGATTTCTCCCTGTGTAATCAGGGAGTAATCAGCTTTAAGGTCCAGCAGTGGAAGTGTAGTGGGCAAAAGGTGCCCAGCTCAGCTAGCAATCTGAAAGACACAGATTGGAATTGTTCCCTTTAAGGGTTAAGAAAGCTGGACCCCCACTGTGGTCCCTTGTTGGCCCCAGGAGCATGAACTGTGGCTTGCCCTCCGCACTCCCTTGGCCTCCAGGGTTGAGGGAAGCTCCTAGTATGTATGGGAGCACTTTATAGATGATCTCATCATAGTAGTTGAAAGCATATGGGCAGGGCACCATCAGAATAAATCAGTTATTCTAGTGAATTGTGATTAGTAACTTAGGCACAGGTGGGTATGGTAATAGTTTGCCAGGGCTGCCATAACCAAGTACTGAGTGAATTTAATTTTTTTTTTCTCACAGCTTTAGAGGCTGGAAGTCCAAGATCCAGACATTGGCAGGGTGGTGTGCTTCTGAGACTTTTCCTTTTGGCTTGCAGATGGCCGCTTTCTCCCCGTGTCCTCAGGTGGCTTTTCACCTGTGCAGAAGAATCCCTGATGTTTCTCCCTTGTGTGAATCTCCTTTGTTAAAAACAGATTATATGCAGGTTCACCCCAAAGACCTCCTCTTACCTTACCTCTTTAAAAGCCCTACATCTAAATATTATCCAGTTCTGAGGTACTGGGGGTTAGGGCTTCAACATACGAATTTGGGGAAAACACTGTTCAGTACATAACAGGTGCTACTAGATGCATTAGGGAAACCAAAGATTTGTCCAAATTATAAAGTAGCTTGATGTAATGTGGATCAGTAGAGAATATTGGTCACTTTTCTGTGCAATGGGCAATTTTCTTGTCTTGAAGGAAGGGTTGGAGATTAAGTATAAATTTGCATACTGAATGGCAACTTTTCTATTCATTTAATTTTTGGGGGGGAATGCATCTTAATTGAAATAGAGTTGACACACAAGTTTACATTAGTTTTAGGTTTTCATCTGGTTTTTGGAACCTATACACCTGAGCAGAGAACTGGAAGTTTTATTTTTTTTTCCCCATCTAAGAAACACCATAGGAAACAGATTGACACTTGGAGGGTCTGCAAAGAATTCTCCAGTTCTCATTCTTATGGTCTTACAAGTAAAATCCAAAATCTCCAAAATTGGTCAAAAATCACCAAAACAGCCTTATATTAATGCCCCATTCTAAATTCTATAAGGATATCAAAGGACCATGAGCTATTTGAAGAAAGCTTCCAACATGAAAACTAACCAAACACACAGAAAATTGGAGGTAGAGGCAATGCAGAGAACATTCTTTTTTTTTTAGTTGGCTTTTTTTTTTTTTTTAAAGATTTTTATTTATTTACTTGACAGACAGATCACAAGTAGGCAGAGAGGCAGGCGGTGGGGGGGGTGGTGGGAAGCAGGCTCCCCGTCGAGCAGAGAGCCTGATTGGGGCTCTATCCCAGGACCCTGGGTCATGATCTGAGCCGAAGGCAGAGGCTTTAACCCACTCAGCCAACCAGGTGCCCCTGCAGAGAACATTCTTAACAAATAAACAAAAACAAAAAAGACAAATTTATGATCTGATAATTTTAAAAAGGAGAGGAAAATACTGAAATAGTACCCAAAAAAGTGCATAATAGAAATGATAGAAATGAGAAGATTTAAGTGTCAACCAGAGCATCTACTATCTAATAGTTCATAAAGAGAACAAGAACCAGAGAAGAGAAAATTCTCAAATGATAGAAAACTTCCCAAGAGTGAAGGTCCCTCAGAGTGCTTGCTATGGTGAACAAAAGATTCCTATGAAAACCTGCTGTTCAGTAGTAACACACTAAAGATGAAAACTTAAAGAAACTAAAGAGGGCAAATTTAGTGAATTGGGGAAAAAACATGGAGTTGGACCCTAGAAAGTAGTAAGTTCTAGAGCGATCCCTTCTAATTCTGATGAAAAAGGACCTTTTTTTTTGTTTTTTTTAAAGATAGAGGTTTTTTGTTTTGTTTTGTTTTGTTTTCTTAAGATCTTTGTTATTTGACAGAGATAGAGTAGAGTGTAAGTAAGCAGAGTGGCAGGGAGAGGGAGAAGCAGGCTCTCTGCTGCTGCAGGGAGCCTAACATGGGACTTGATCCCAGGATCCTGGGATCATGATCTGAGCTGAAAACAGCTGCCTAACCAACCGAGCCATGCAGGTGCCCCAATGAAAAGTGATTTTTAACCTGGGATTCTAGTCACAATCAAGTGGACCCTCAAATGTGAAAAACTTTTAAACCTGCAAGAACTCTAAACCTTTACCTCTGCTGTCCCCCTTCTCAGGAAGCTGCTGGAAGACCCAAACCACCAGCATAGACAGCACGAAGTGAAGATGATGAGCTGAGGGTCAGAGAGGGTCCCTCCAAGACACAGTAAGGATGTGGTGGGGGAATCTCAGCAACCAATTCAAATTACAAGAGGATGTTTTCTTGGGAAAAATGAAACAGATAGTTTACTTGATGTATTTGTGTAGGAAGTATTATTGAGAAGCATTTTCCTAAGCTGTTGGATCTGTTGAGCTGTTGGAATATTGAGCAATTATAGCCTCCAAAGAAAAGTATACAACAAATATTATCATGGTAATTTTTAAAAAATAATTACATTCAGAGTGATAGTATAAAGATATTAGCTAAATATGGAGACAAGACTAAGAAGAAAAAGGAACTGGAGATACTATAAGAAAATGAAATCGTCCTCCTCATGATAGGAATGTCTGAAATTAAGAAATAAAGTCTGTGTGTTTAATAACATGAAAATAAGTTAACCAAACATAGCTAAGTGATAGGGAGCTGCTATTTTATAAGGTTTTTCTGTTTTTAACCTATGTGCTATATTAAGAATAAAACTAAAAAGCTATAAAACAAATCAAAATAACAGATATATATATATAGTTTAATCCATTTAATGTATTTATATACCTTTATGGTCATATACTGATCTTATTACATAGCCTTATGTGAAGATATGCTAACATCTATTCTGTTCATGTGTTGGCATCATGCTTAATATGTACACATTAGAAACTTCGCTAACTACTTTATGTATAGTTTCTTAATTTTTGCAGTAACACTTTAAGAGATCGTACTACTCCATTTTAAAGATGGACAGTCTGAGGCTGAGAATGTCTTACACAAAGCCACATTGCTAATGTAATGCAGTGGTTCTCACCTTTAGGGAGCTTCTGAATGACTTGAAAGACATTAAATCAAACATGGCTGGGTCTTACCCTCAGATTTTCTGATTCACTGCTCTCAGATGGGGCCATAAGAAAAAAAAATCCTAGGTGATGTAGGTGTTGTTGATGGTTCAGGGACTGAATGTGAGCTGAATTTGAGTTGGAAGAGTGGAAGAGTTGGAAGAGTGGAACCAATCACAAAGTATTGCTTCTCTAAAACCATACATAATAGGGAATATTGCTGTGTAGAGGCAGAGATGGGAAAAAAAAATTATCCTAAAGTCCTCAAATGAGTAGAAAGCAGGTTTTTAGGCCAAATATGCTAAACTGCATAGAGCTTCTGAACACCATAAAAATGATCTGAGATCATTCCTACATAGAGGTTGAGTGTTTTAGTGAACATTGCTAATGGGGCTAATGCTCACTGGAGCTAATCATGACTCTACCATACTGGTTGCCAATGACTAGTCTAGAAAAAGAGACATGACTCAATTCCAGCTGATAGGATCTGAGAGGAGTTCCCTGGATGGACTACTAGGAAACCCCTTCTGGCTCTTATAAAAGACCCACTTAGGAAGAGCTGTTGCCATGTCTAGATCTGAGGTTTATATTTATGGCAACAAGTTGGTACGCAGGAGAGAGCCATTCTGAGGACCATGCTGATGTCTTAAACAGTTGTGTAATGAAATTCCTGGTAATATTTTGGAGCTGCTGAGCTAAGCAAACCTGGAACTCCAAATTTGGATTTCTTTGCATATGAAAAAAATTTTCTTGCTATTGATAGCCAATTAAGGTGCTCACATCTATAGGCCCCCTAAGTGATAAAAGTCTATAAAGCTATGTGTTAGAGAATTGGAGCCTTAGTGAAAGCCAGTGAAAAGCTTAGTGAAAATTACTGGGAGTAACTTGGAGAAAAGTTGTGAGAGAGGATGAAGTTTAGTAAGGTGGAATGGATGAGTGGCAAGCCTTGGCTGCTAGAGGGAACTGTGTGTTTGGATACGGTGTGCATCAAGGTGTAATGTAATGTCATTCTTGCCATTTTATCCCCACCACTGATGTGGCTTCCCCCAGAATATCTGTGTACTCTGAAAAAGAATCTATAAGTAATTCAATGTAATAGTCTAGTAAAATACAGTATTATAATAGAACACTTTTAATATTCTAATACAGAGGATCTATCCTAGAAGGCTCAATCATGTCTGCTATATAGAGTTATCTAATCTAGAGCTACCTGCTATGTGGGCAACTTATTAATAGCCTAGTCTCTTAATTACCATGTAATGAACCACCCACAAATTTAATGGCTTCAGATAACAGCCAAGTGTGTGACTTATACTCTGTGGGTCAACACTTGGGGTCAGCCCCAGCTGGGTGGCTGTCTCCTGTATCTGTGGGGAGCTGCAGGACAGTTAGGCATGTCTGCGTCTGGTTGTTGGTTGTTACCTGGGCTGAAAGTAGTGGCTGCTTCATGTGGTCCGGCATTCTGGAGCAGGCTGGCTGGGCTTTTTCTGTTGGTGGTTGTAGAGGTCTAAGAGGCACACATCACCTCTCCCACATTCTGTTTGCCAAATCATATTGTAAGTCCAGCCCAGATTCAAGGGACAATAAAGAAAAACCTAGAAATAGCTTCTACTTTTTAATGAAACATCATGAAGGAAGGGTGACATTTTTCTTACAAGTAACCTACTACATACAACGGAAAACGAAGCAGAGAACCATCTGACCAGTCAAGCAATGAACAGTTACTATGGGGGTGTGGGCAACAGCTCTGATTATATGGGAGGTAAAATAACCACTTTGCTCTGGACCACAGTCAGTTTTGCTGAAGCATGTGGGCAGGGACATCTGCCCAGTAGTTGAGCATTACTATGGGAAGGCAGGCAGTCAAGGCTGTGGTAGAGCATTTGTTGAAATTGGGAGCAGTGGAAGAGCAGGAGTGAAATTTGAGTACCTTTACAGCACTGTTTTTGTTTATTGTTTTTTGTCTTTGTTCTGCCCCACCCCCCTGCCCAGAGCTAACAGAGAGATCATACCAAAGGAGGGGTGGTGTTGAGACTGGGTTGAGGTAGATGGGGAATGGGTAATTTCAGTATCCATGGGTCACATTTATACCTGCCACTTGTCTTAGAGACCTAGTAATGAGAAAATACATAGCATGATTCTATTACAAACTTCTACTTGTCTTCAACTGAATTAATTAGCCACTTGCAGTCCAGGACCTGCCTGGATTCTCCTGGTTTGTTGTCCTGGTTCCAGCTTTTTAACCTTTTCAGGAATCTGTTCTCCACCCATGACAATTGCATGGCAACTGGTTTTTTGGCATCAGACTATGCCAATTGTGTGGATTTCTCAGACTCATCACTCTGAAGATTTTGCAATTCATACTTCCAGGTTTTTTTTTTAGTTCCAGTAATATCTTTTCTGATGATACATAGATTTGTATGTGTGTATGAGTGTGTGTAATTGAGCTGAAGGGCTTGGATTCTTCTGTGATGTGTACTCCCTCAGACTGTATTTCTATGGGGAAATGATGCCATGCTCTAGTCTGTATGGTCTTTCTTGTATGTGCTATGTACAAATAATGGAAAGGTCTGTGGAGTTCATCTTATTCTTGGGCATTTGGAGAGAAGCTCCCACCTGATAGGCCTTGACCACCTCCATCAGTGTGTAAAATCAGATTCCTTAATATTTTGTCAAACATTCCCTTTTCCCTTCTTTCCTAGTAGGTTGTTTACCCATTGGTCAGTTGGGGATTTCACTTATAGTTTATCTGGAGTAAATAACATACATGAGCAAAGTAGTTACATACAAAGTCTTGATGGAAAACCTGTAAAGGGACTATCACTAGGGGTTGTCTTTGTAGAACACTAATACATGAACAGTGTAATGGAAAATTGAAGATGGCAGATTTTAGCAGGGAGGGTATCCTGGATAAATTCTCAAAGATGAAGAATAATGTATTTTAAATATACTTAGTATGTGCATGTATTAAATACAGAATGTAAATTAAAACCACAGATCTGTTTTAGAGGAAAGGTGAACTATAACAAAAAGAACAGTTAGTTCCTAAATAACCAGGTATAAAGGATTATTAATAGCTTCTAAAATTTTCTCATCACATTGAAAGGTTCAGTGTATAAGCTTTTCAAATAAATCATTCATTAAGCATTCAACAAATATTTCTGTGTTAAAAATGATCCAGGCTGTCCTATTAATAGGATGAGTTTTGGGAGTGATGGCATTTAGGGAAAACTTTGAATCAGCAAAGGCCTTTTCTGTTCCCTTTGCATTTCCAAATCGAATCCTGTTTTAGGAGTTCTAGTAATACTTTGGAGTGTGGGTTGTTCGGTGTGAAAATCCTATAGTGGGAACGTATTTGTTAGAATATATGTTTGGATGAAGGATGGGTAGATGATCTACAGATACAAGATACACAAGGTCTTTTTCACAAATCCCTAGAATGGTGACAGAAGAGCGTTAAGTTTGATCCCAGCTCTCCAGTTGGTCCAGAGCTCCCCTCTCCTATTTTCTGGTAAATTTGTGGAATAAGAAGGGAAGAAATAAGACAACTTTAAATATCATTTTAAAAAGCCAGAAATTGCTGGAAGAGTGGTGCGGGAGTGCACAGCAGGATCTGCTGGGTTTGGAGACTCAATGGGGCCATGCATAAGAGAGAGAAATGCTCGGTCACAGGCTGGGTGAGCTTGGAGTGCGGTGGGAGACCAGGGAGATGGGAGGGATTGACTGCTTTTCTCTGATGGTGCACTGAAGAGTGGGGCCTCAAGCTCTCAGTTCCTCTGAGCTGGAGATTTGGAGGCTACCATTTTC